>NC_046286.1:12319062-12643608 GCF_004115265.2 Rhinolophus ferrumequinum | reverse complement strand
AACACAGTAGGATAAAAAATCTGATTTTAAAATGGACAGAGGATCTAAATAGATATTTTTCCAAAGAAGACATACAAATGGCAAACAGTTACATTAAAAGGTGCACACATCATTCATCATCAGGGAAATGCAAAGTAAAACCACAATAAGATATCACCTCACACCTGTCAAATGGCTGTCATCAAGAACACATGAAATAACAAGTGTGGGTGAAGATGTGGAGAAAGGGGAACCCTGGTGCACTGGTTGGTGGGATTGTAAATTGGTGCACCACTGTGGAAAACAGTATGGAGGTTCCTCAAAAAATTGAAATAGAGCTACCTTACAACCCAGCAATTCTGCAGCTGAGTATTTATCAAAAAAAAAAAAAAATGAAGTCACTGTCTTGAAAAGATATGAGTACCCCATGGTTCAATGCAGCATTATTTACAATAGCCAACACATGGAAACAACCTAAGTGTTCGCTGGTAGACGAATGGATAAAGAAAATGTGGTATATATACACAATGAAATATTATTCAGCCATAAAAGAAGAAAATCCTGCCTGTTGGGAGAACATGGATGGAGCTTGAGGGCATTATACTACGTGAAATAAATCAGGCAGAGAAAGACAAATACTGTATCATATTACTTATAGGTGGGATCTAAAAAAATAAAACCAAACTCATAGATGCAGGAAACAGATTGGTGGTTGCCAGAGGCAGAGAGTGGGGTGGGTGAAATGGGTCAATGTGGTCAAAAGGTACAAACTTCCAGTTATAAGATAAATAAGTCCTGGGATGCAATGTACAGCATGGTGACTATAGTTAATAATACTGTATTGTGTATTTGAAAGTTGCTAAGAGAGTGAATCTTAAAAGTTCTCATCACAAGAAAAAAATTGTGTAACTATGTACGGTGATGAATGTTAACTAGCCTTATTGTGGGAATCATTCTGCAATATATACATATATTGAATCATTATGTTGTACACCTAAAACTAATATAATGGTATATGCCAATTATATCTCAATTCTTAAAAATCTGCATAAGAAAAATCACGACAAACAAACAAACAAAAAAAGGAGCAAGGGAAAACCATGGTAAAGACATAAGACAAAAGAGGATAACAGGAAAAAGCCAAATGTGTAATTAATCACAATAAATATAAATGGATGAAATTCATTGATTAATAGTGCATCAGCTTTAAAAGCAGCAGGTATATGCTGCTTACTAGAGACACACTTGGAATACAGAAAGGTTGACATTAAAGGTACAAAACTATACAAGTCCAAAAGAATTTATTAGGAAAACAAGTGAGTCACATAATAAGGATAAAAAGTATACCACCAAGCTTGTACTCACCTAATAACAGTTTCAGACTACAAAGAAAAATATAGGCAAACTTGTAAGGAAAAAATTAAAAATTCACTGTCAAAGGGAGGTTTTAACAAAATTATCTTAATAATTGATAAATCAGTCACCAAAATAATAGTAAGGATATAGAAGATTTGAAAAATAAAAAATAACAAGCTTGATCTGTGATATTATCTATTATACTGTGTCTGTTGTATCTATTTTAGATATTATATACACATATATCTATTATACATAGATTACGTATATACATACATATCTATTATATACATAACAGATAATATGTGTATATAATAGGTAATATGATATTTATAATAGATATTATAATATATGTAATATATAAAGATCTGAAATAGATATAATTTTAAGATTTGGTAAACCTGGGTACTGGATACATGGATATATGATATAATATTCTCCATACTTTTCTCAAACTTGATACATTTTTAAATAAATTTTAAAATTAACAATTATTCACAAGAAACTCTAAAATGGAGCACTTAGACTGAATTCCCTGTTTTGGTCTGTACAGATGCCTGACACAGAAAGGAGAGCTAGGAGTCCAGATATTTCCCCCTTTCACAAAATTTCCAGCATGGATAATGTCACCAGCAAGAAAAGCATCCTAGCAACTAGAATGGGGAGGAAATCAGATTAAGAATGTACCCAAGTAAGGTGGCTATAGTATATATGAAGGCAGAAATTCTCGACCCTGTTTCCTCTACAACATATCTGAGAAAGGAAAGTCACATTTGAAATGAACGAACAAACAAACAAAAACCCAGGAAGGTAAATCTGGTCCCTGCTATTCCTTCTTGGCCGGAAACAGATGTTTGATCCGAGTGTTGAATAGCAGGAGTGTAAGGATGAGTTAGAAGGAATCCTCCACATACTTGATTTCTGCCTTCTCTGAATAGCTCAGCCCTTTGCACATTGCTGCGTGGCAGTGATTAGACTTCTCCCATTCTTGAGCTAAGCCTGGCGCTTCCCAAAGCCAAACAGAGTCTAAAGTCTCAGACTCTCCTTTACTCCTTTTGGTACCTACTTTAGTGCCCGCTGAGTGTCTCATACAAAATAAATGCTTTAAGAAATGTGTCTCCAATGCTATAATTAAAAGAGACTTAAAAGACATATAAAAAATGAGTAAGGTTAAACCATATGTCCAAGGGTGCACAATTGGGTGATAAAATCGTAAAGAAACATAAGGAAGTTGATTTATGTCCATTTTTTATCCTTTCTATAACAGTAAGGAAAATGGTTACTTTTGAAGGCTGTGATTGGGATAGAGCACATGGAAACTTCTGGGATGGAGCACATAGAAACTTCTGGGTGGCTGAAGATCTATTTTTTGACACAAGTGGTGGTGACAAGAGTATTAGTCTTATAATAATTCATTTACTTTAAGGTGGTTTTGTGCAAGTGGGTTTTTATTTTATAAACACATTTTTGTTGGTATATCCAATGAATGAATGAATGAATGAATGAATCTGGGCATTGAGCATCAGTAGTTGCTAACATCAAAAAACAGAGACATCCCTTTGAAGTCCAATCATGTTGAATAGTTCATTCTGTTTTTATTGCTGAGTGGTACTCTATTGTATAAGCATAGTAAAATTAGTTTATCCTTCTATTGAAGGACATTTGGATTGTTGCCAGCGAGGGGCTCTTGTGAATGAAGCTGCCATAAACAAAACAAAACAAAACAAAACAAAAACAAGAAAAAAAGAGTCATTCTGACACTTCTGTGCCCCATGATGGGCGTACACACCACATGTGAAGTAGTCTTGCCCAAAACTGAATTTGAGTCTGATCAAATCTCTAGGTCTAACTCCAATGTACAGGACAGAGGAACGCTTTAAATGACAGTACAGGACATATAATCAGCCAACTCCAGACAGAGTGAGGAAACTGCAGGACAAATGAGGGGAAAGGAGAGAACATGCAGGGGGAATAGGTTGATTAAAATAGACTTAAAAGACACGCCAACCAATCACAATATATGGCTTCATGTGACTCCTGCTTGTAAACAAATAAACTGTAAACATTTATAACATTTCTAAGACAACTGGAGATTTGAACACTGATGGAATATTTGAGGACAAAAAAAATCTTGTTAAAATGTTTTAGCTGTGATAACAGTATTTTACTTACTTTTTTTTAAAAAAAGAGTATCTTTTAGAGACATTAAAATATTTACAAATGAAATAATATGATCTTGAATTTGCATCAAAATAGTACAGTGAGGAAATTGGATATGGGTAGCGATTGGCCAAAATTGACCATAAATTGATAATTGTTGAAGCTTCTTATACTATTGACTATTTTCTGCACTTTATTTTTTTGCTTTTTAAAAAACAGCTGTATAAAGTATAACTTACATATCAGTAAAATCCACTAATTACAAGTGTGCAATTTAATAATATTTTGTAAATGTAGAGAGTGATGCAATCATCATCACTACAGTCCAGTTTTAGAACATTTCCGTCGCCCCCCAGGAAGTCTCCTTGGGCCCTATGTAGGTAATGCCCACTCCCGCCTCAGCCGCTAGTCGTCTGCTTCCTGTCTCTCTATGCCTTTTCTGGACATTTCTCTTAAATGGAATCATACAATAGCTAGTCTTCTGATATTCTCTCTGTTAGTTGATATGTTTGCCATTTTCCATAATGAAAACAATTTGTTGGCTTGAGCGATGACTCACATTTGTATAGAACTTAGTGTTTTGTAAAGCGCTTTCATGAACCAGGTGAGTAAGGCAGGATAATATTTCTCACCGATTTTATGGATGAGGACACTGAAGCCTAGAGGGCTTATGGGGCCTGACCAAGGTCACAGAGCTAATTAGTAACTGAATTAGGATTTGATTCTGGCCTCCTGCCACCTGGTGAGATATCTTGCCCCATCATGTGGCCTCATTAGACCGCCCGCTGCTCTGTTCCCCCATCCCATCACGGTGCTGGCTGTGCGTACTCATCAACAGTGGACGTAGAACCAATCTCAGCGATTTATTTCCCATCCGGAAAAACAGACAAAACATCCCTTCCATTCTGTCTCCTTCAGCCCAAGCTGGAAAGGAGATGCCAGCCACCTCAGAGGTGTGGGCTCTAAGGAGATGCAGGCTGGTGTATTTTCTTTAAGACACAGAGGTGGAAACAAGATGCTTTGTGTGTATTTGTGCATGAGTGGTCCTCACCTGTGGGGAGAACTGGAGGGAACTTGTGAGCATGGCTAATGAAGGTGAAGAAGGTTGCCCATCAAGTTGTCTGGCACATAGGCTTCCTTACTAAAGGCGTGTGTGAGTGTGAGTGTGTGGGTGTGTGTGTGAGCGTGCCTGAAGAGCACCAGTGCACACCTGTGCAAACACGTTTGCCCCCGTGATCCCTGTATCTGCGGCTGGGCCCATCAGTGGACAGAAGTATCCTAAAATCTCTTTGCCTTCTCTCTGTGTTTTTTCATTAAAAATAAAATTATTGTTGTGCCTGCTCTGTAACCTCACACTTTGGTGTTTTAATAGTTGTCATTCAGGAACAATTCAGAAGAAACCGTGGACGGTGCTTTCCTCTGGGGAATGAGATTGGGGTCTCAGGACTCACTTCCTACTGCATACCCTCTGTTTCATTTACATTGTTTTGTCCTATATGTGTGTTATTTTCATAATAAAATGAGGGGGAGAGCGTTATCACCGGTGAGCAATGGTGTGTTTCCCTGTCTCCCTGAAGCTCCTGCTTCTGTCAGCCTGCCATAGGGCTGAGCAGATTACAAGGTGCTGTCAAATGCAACTTCTCATTTAATCCACTCTTTGAATCAACAAATATTTGATAAACATTTCCTATGTGCCAGGCACAGTTCTAGAAGCTGGGGATATAACAGCGAACCAACCAGATAAAAATCCCCACCTTCCTGGGGACTTATATTCTACTAGTACTTATATTCTACTAGTAGGTATAGAAAGATATACAACAAAAATAATAAAGCAGGGGCAGCCGGATGGCTCAGTTGGTTAGAGCGTGAGCTCTAAACAACAGGGTTGCTGGTTCGATTCCCACGTGGGCCAGTGAGCTGCACCCTCCACAACTAGATTAAAGACAACGAGCTGTCTTTAACTGAAAGAGAAGAGTCAGTTGGTTAGAGAGAGCGTTCTTAACAACAGGTTACCGGTTCAATTCCCACCATGGGATGGTGGGCTGCGCCCCCTGCAACTAAAGACTGAAAACGGCAACTGGACTTAGAGCTGAGCTGCTCCCTCCACAATTAGATTGAAGGACAACAACTTGGAGCTGATGGGCCCTGGAGAAACACACTGTTCCCCAATATTTCCCCCACAAAAAAAAATAGTAATAAAGTGGATGGTACTTGAGAAAAGGCAAGGCAGGGAAGGGGAATGGGAGGAGGTTGCCCTGTTGAAGAGGGTGGTCAGGGAAGGTGATAAGTGAACAAAGACTTGAAGGAGGTGAGGGAGTGATCCAGGGAGCCATCTGGGACAAAAAATGTTCCAGGGAACAACAAATGCAAAGGCTCTGAGGCAAAAGCATGGCGGGCATGCTTGAGGAATAGCCAGGAAGCCAGGGTAGCTGCAGAAAAGTCGGTGAGAGTAATGGAGCTGGGGTTAGAGAGGTAAGAGAATCACCAGATCATGTGGGCCTGGCAGGCCACTGTGGGAGTTCGGTTTTTACCCTCAGTGAGAAGGGTGGCATTAGAGAGTTTGAGCAGAGGAGGGTCATGACCTAACTAATGTGTTCACAGCGTCACTCTGGCTGCTGAGTGGAGGCCAGACTGTGTAGCAGTGAAGTGGGGAGCCTGTGCGGAGACTGCTGAGGGAGGTTTGGTCAGGCATGGCTGTAGTGGAGGTGATGAGTGGGCGTCAGAATCCAGAAATCTTTAGAAGAGAGAACCAACAGGAGTTGCCGATGGATTGGATGTAGGGTTTGAAAGAGAAGAGTCAAGAATGACTCCAAGGGGCCGGCCTGGTGGCTCAGGCGGTTGGAGCTCCAAGCCCCTAACTCCAAAGGCTGCCGGTTTGATTCCCACATGGGCCAGTGGGCTCTCAACCGCAAGCTTGCCAGTTCAACTCCTCCAGTCCCGCAAGGGAGGGTGGGCTGTGCTCCCTGCAACTAGCAACGGCAATTGGACCTGGAGCTGAGCTGCGCCCTCCACAACTAAGATTGAAAGGACAATTTGACTTGGAAAAAAGGCCTGGAAGTACACACTGTTCCCCAATAAACTTCTATTCCCCTTTCCCCCCCAAAAAAAAAATCTTAAAAAAAAAAAAGAATGACTCCAAGGTTTTGAGCCTGAGCAGCTGCATAGATGGGGATGCCTTTGGCTGAGATGGGGAGGACGAAGGGGCAGCAGGGAGAGAAGTGGGTGAGGTGGGGAGCACCACGAGCTCTTCCAGGATGCGTTCAAGTTAAGAAGTCCAGGAGGCTGTGGGTTCCTCACACATGGGTGTCGTCGCCCATCCTCCCAACTCATTCCCATTCCACAGATATGGACATTCCGGTACCAGAGCTCTGCGCCGCCCCGCCCCCGGTCACGCGGCTGCGGGCTGTCGCCCCCTGGCGCCGGAAGATGAGCGGCGTTGGCGGCGGAGATGGAGGCGACGGTGGCCCCCGCGCGGGAGTGCGGGGAGCCTAGGCTGCTGGGCCAGCCCGGCCGCCGGGCCCTGTACTTCTGCGGGAGTATCCGCGGCGGGCGCGAGGACCGGGAGCTGTACCAGCGGATCGTGTCGCGACTGCGGCGCTTCGGAGCCGTGCTCACCGAGCACGTGGCGGCCGCCGAGCTGGGCGCGCGCGGTGAGGCCCCGGGGTCGCTGGGCTCGGGCTCCTTCCCCTCCACGGAAACTGCCCTCCGCCCAGGAATGGGGGCCCGGGCTCAGACGGCACGTGTGTGCGTACAGCTGCGGTGTGAGCCCCGTCTCCGTCCTCAGTTATTATCTCGGCCTTTGGGTCCTTCTTGGAGAACTTTCTTCAGCTCTTCCAGGGCGTCTGCAGGGAGGGCAGCATAGGCGTGGGTGGGGCTGCTTGGGTTCCCGCGTCGCCCGCTGGCAACTTCTTCCCAGCCTAAGACAAAGCTTATCCTTCTGCTTTCTGGTTTGCCATCAAAGTATAGACCGGACAGCTCCAGTTCTCTCCACCACCACCTGTTGCTTTTGGCTGAGATGGCTTGATCACACCCTCTGATCAAGAGGTTGCTAATGTGTTCTGCTCCTGGCTGCTGGGTCTTCCCCGCCCGCGTGCCCTCCCTTCCCCCACACCCCCCTTTTATTGAGATATAATTGACATGTAGCACTGTATAAGTTTAAGGGGTACAGCATGATGACCTGACTCACATATATTGTGAAAGGATTACCACAATAAGGTAACAGCTATCACCTCATATAGATACAAAAAAAGAAAAAATTTTTTTTTCTTTGTGATGACAAGCCAGGATTTCTCTTACCAGCTTTCAAATAATCACAGCGCCATGCTGACTGCAGACACCATACACTTTACAGCCCTGCTACTTATTTATGTTATAACCGGAAGTGTGTACCTTTTGGCCACCTTCACCCGATTCCCCCACACCCCCACCCCAAGCCCCACCTCTAGTAACCACAAATCTGATCTTTCATAGTTTGGGTTTTTCTGGTTTTTGGTTTTTTAGATTCCACATATAAGTGAGATCATACACTATTGCTTTGTCTTTCTCTATCTTGTATCACTTAGCGTAATGCCCTCAAAGCCCTTTCATGTTTTCCCAAATGGCAGGATTTCCTTCTTTCTCATGGCTGAATAATACTCCATTCTCTCTCCATCTCTGTGTGTGTGTGTGTGTGTGTGTGTGTATCACAACTTCTTTATCCATTCATCCACTCCTGAACACTTAGGTTGCTTCCATATCTTGACTAATGTAAATAATGCTGCTATGAACATGGAGTACAGATATCTCGTTGACATAGTGTGTTTTGTTTCCCTTGGTTATATTCCCCAGAGTAGGATTGCTGGATCATATGGTTGTTCTATTTTTAATGTTTTGAGGAACCCCCATACTGTTTTCCATAGTGGCTGTACCAGTTTACAATCTTACCAACAGTGTACAAGGGTTCCCTTTTCTCCACTCTCGCCAGCATTTGTCTTTTTGATGATAGCCATTCTAACAGGTGTGAGGTAGTATCTTGTTGTGACTTTGATTTGCTTTTCCCTAATGATTAGTGATGTTGAGCACCTTTTCATGTACCTGTTGGCCATTCATACATCTTTGGTACATGTCTATTCAGTTCCTTTACCCATTTTTAATTGGATTGTTTGTTTTCTTGCTGTTGAGTTGTATGAGTTTTTTTAATATATTTTGGATATTAACCCCTTATCAGATACATAGTTTGCAAATATTTTTTCCTATCCTGTGGGTTTTTTGTTTTGTTGATCATTTCTTTTGCTGTGAAGCTTTTTAGTTTGATGTAGTGCCACTTGTTTATTTTTTATTTTGTTGCTTGTGCCTCAGGTGTCATATCCACAAAAAAACACTGCCAAGACCCATGTCAAATAGCTTTTTCCTATGTTTTCTTTTAGGAGTTTTATGGTTGCTGGTCTTACATTTAAGCCTTTAATCCATTTTGAGTTAATTTTTGTGAGTGGTGTAAAATAGGGATGTAGTTTCCTTCTTTTACATGTGAGTTTTCCCAGCACCAGTTTTTGAAGAGACAGTCTTTTCTCCACTAAATATTCTTGACTCCCTCATCATATATTAGTTGCCTGTATATGCATAAGTTTATTTCTAGGCTCTCGATTCTGTTCCATGAGTCTATGTGTCTGTTCTTACACCAATACCCTACTGGTTTATTGTAGCTTTATAATATAGCTTGAAATCTATTTGTTCTTCTTTCTCAGGATTACTTGGGCTATTTGGAGTATTTTCTGGTTCCACATAAATTTTAGGATTGCTTTTTACTACTTCCGTAAGAAATGCCATTGGCATCTTGATAGGGATTACACGGAATCTGTAGATGGCTTTGGGTAGTATGGACATTTTAATAATACTAATTCTTCCAGTCCATGAACACGGGATACCTTTCCATTTATTTGTGCCTTCTTCGATTATTTCTTTCATCTGTCTCTTGTAGTTTTCAGTGTAGAGATCTTTCATCTCTTTGGTTAAATTTATTTTTAAGTATTTTATTGTTTTTGATGCTATTGTAAATAGGATTGCACTTTTTATTTTCAGAAAATTCATTGTTAATGCTGGGTCTTTCTAAAGCATGGTTTTGATCAGTTGGTCTGGACTCTCAGTGACTCTTCTAGTTTGAAAATTGTGCCTAGAACTCTTATACTTCTGCTCAGAAAACTTTAAGTGGTTCTCCTTGCCCCACCCAGGAGCAGATCCAGGATTTGTGGGACTTCATGCAATTCTGGGCAACCTCTTTAAAAAGACAAAATCACAAAATTGCTAGGGCACTGGAAAGGGCCTGTGCAGGTGAGGGAGCCTGAAGCTTAAGGGCCGTTGGTTTCACAGTATGTCCACTTCTGCCTGGTGGTTCTTGAACTTCAGTGTGCTCAAGTGTAATGTGGGGAGCTTGTTTAAAATGCAGCTTCTCATAGAGAAGGAGAGAATGAAGCCTTAGAATCTCTTTTTGACAAGTTCTCCTGTGATTTTTGCTCTCCTGTAGGTGGCTGTGAGCCTTACAGCCCTGACGGATAACATTTCATCAAGCTGGAACGCGTAGATCCTTGCCCTCTGACCCCAGTATGCTTCTCCTCCCTTCCTTCCCATCACCTCCTACTCACCACTGTTCCCTCCAGCAGTGGTTCTCAAATTTTAGTGGGTATGAGAATCCCCTGGAGAGAGCTCACGAAGCAGCTGGACTCAGACACCTGGGTCTTTGTAGTTTTACCAAGTTCTCAGGTGATTCTAGTACCCACCAACGCCTCAGAGCCACTCTGTTAGGCTCTAGTGTAGTCTTTCTCCATCGTTTCCTCGCATGGGCCAGTCCTTGCTCCTGCCTGACATTTCCCCACCTGGGATGCTCTTCCTCCTTCTCTAATCACTGACCCACATGAGTTAGTCATTCCCTTAATCTCGGCTGTATCACTCATCTGGCCCTAATCACACTGCTTCCTTTCACAGGATTGAGTTTTTCTTGTGACTATTCCATTTCCTTACTCCTTTTCGTGGACTCTTGGGCCCTCAGACGTTATCTCCTACATCTCTTTCCCACCCGAGCAGTATGGATATGGGGGTGACACAGCGGGGAGGGACTACGTACTGAGGACCGGGATGGGGGCGAAGCCTGGACTAGCTTTCCCTCAACCACAGGGGAAGAGGCTGCTGGAGGCGACAGGCTCATCCATGAGCGGGACATGGTCTGGCTGCAGCAGGCAGATGGTGAGTGGCCCTCCCTCCTACCTGTGAACTCCTCTAGGGTGTTAGGTCCCCCAAACATGCCTGGCCTGCCCACCTAGGCCTCCCTAGAGCTTCTTCCTCACCATACCCACCCTGCCATCTTTTCCTTACAAGCCCAGATACTGAGCCTCCGTCTCCTCTTTCTTCCCAGTGGTCGTGGCGGAAGTGACCCAGCCATCCTTGGGTGTAGGCTATGAGCTGGGCCGGGCTGTTGCCCTCAAGAAGCCAATCCTGTGCCTGTTCCGCCCGCAGTCTGGCCGAGGTGAGCACATCAAGCCCTGGATGGCCACTCCCTCTCTCTCTAGCTTTCTGAGCACCCAGCCCAAACTCCTGCCTTGGGGGTGGGGGGTCTCTGAGTACAGTGCCCACCCCCAATAAGGGCTGGGGAAGGGAACGGAGCAGGGGATGTGGGAAGCATCCTCGCCTCCCTCCGCCTGCCCAGTGCTTTCAGCCATGATCCGGGGAGCAGCAGATGGCTCACGGTTCCAGGTGTGGGACTACGAGGAGGGAGAGGTGGAGGCCATGCTTGACCGGTACTTTGCGGCTGCTCCTCCCGAGCAGGTGGCTTCCTCCCCTGCCCCAACCGCTTGCCTTGGCCCCACTGTCTGAAATTCTGCGGCTCGCAGACTCTGCTCTGCACCACCCTGGCCTCTTAGCCCCAGTAATTAAAAGGTATGTTTACAATCTAAACTTCACGTCTGTATGTGTGGTGGGGCAGGGCCAGCCCTAGAGTATCCCCTTCCCACTCTTCACTGCAAGGTGTAGAGACCCTTTAAGTCTGTAGGCCCCCAACGGATACTTTCTGCTGCCCTTAAGCTTCTGCCAGGAACATTCAGCAGCTTAGAGGGAGGCCGATCATGGGGGATTGCGGGGGGGGGGGGGGGGCAGCCGTTCCCGGTCTCTTCTGGGCTCTAACACTGCGCTGGATCTGGGGCAAGTGGGCAAGTCTGCACCTGGCCTGGACCAGGTGGACCTGCATTCCCCTTTATCGCTGAAGTCAAAGGGGTCACCTTTGGGCCTTCTATGATGACAGAAGAGTTTGGAAGGCTGAAGAAAACTAAAGAATGAGCAGGGCTGGGTGTATGGGAGGGGGAAGCTGAAGCGGGCCTTTGGGGAGCTGCCCAGCCTGCTTCAGAGACGTCTGTGGAAAAGTTTATTCAGTAAACAGGAGGTGCTGCGGCCGCTGGGCCTCGCCCCTCCCCCACCCGTGACAGTGCCGTGGTCACCCATGTGCCAGGTGCTCCCTGACCCCTGCCCTCAGTCGTAAGCCTCCTCATCCTCCTCCTCTTCGCCAAAGAAGAAAGTCTCACGGTCCAGGTTCTCAGACTCCTCGTCATAGGAGAAGCTGTCGTTGTCCAGCTCCTCATCGAACTCGTCCTGCTGCCACTCAGGCACGTCATCCTCGTCGTCTTCGTCTTCCTCCTCCTCCTCCTCCAGCCCCGAGGAGCCCAGGGGCCTAGGAGGACAGCGCCACTCAGCCTCCAAGGGAGCCTGGCACGTCCCACTCCCCCCAGTAGCTCTGCACCCCCTACTCACTGATTGCTGGGCACGTTGGACCCTTTTGCCTCCTGGGCCTCTAACGACGGACTCTGGAGACCAATGCGGAAATCCTGGCAAGGGGACAGGAGGGTGTGGGGAGGAGGAGAGTAGAGGCCACTGGGTCTCTGTGCCCAGCATTTCTTCAGCTGGTGTTCTCTGCGAGCCTACTGGGTGCCACGCACCTGGCAGGAAGGCTCCCACCGGCTCTCCCTTCCTCCCTCCCCACAGCCCCTCTCCAACCACTGCCTTGTGTGGTTTCACTCAGAGGTGGCCTCCAGGGACACGGGACACAATGGTGAGGCCACCAGCCCTGTGCTTCGGGACCTTACAGTGTATGTACGCGTCTGTTCTACCCCAGGGACTCACCAGTCCGTAAGCTCCCGAAGGCAAGACTTATAGTTTAGACCCAACATCAGCGTATTAGGACTGGACACAACTTCAGAGATCCCTTTCTCCAGGGGACCCCGAGCCCCTGGGCCCTACTCCTGCATTCTGAATCCACATTTGGGAGTTATGGCTGAAAACCTTCGCCAGCTGATCCCGAGGAGCAAGTATCTGGCCAAATACCCTTGATGTGGCCTAACTCCTTTATCTTGTAGGAAACGTGGTCAGGTGGCAGGGTCCCACAGCGTCCAGCAGGCTGGCCCAAGAGCCGAACATTCATTCACCCTCACTGCCTTTGCTCCTGGACACCCCCGGGGCAGGGGCTGCGCTGGGCACGGAGGTCCGGGGCTGGGGGAGCCTACCTGGGTGGAATGCTGCAGGATAGCAAGCAGCCTTTCCTGGATCCGCCGGAGCAGCTCCAGGCCCATGTTGAGGCTGTCTGCCCGTAGGAGGCGCAAGGACGAGGCCAGGTCTCGGCACCGCAGCAGGGTCTCCTCTACAGAGGGGGCAGGCACAGGGGCTCCCTCCCTTCTTTCATCCCTTCCATTCCTTCCTTCAACACATACCTACCAAGTTCTACCAACATCTGCCAGGCCAAGCTCTAACCATCCATTCTCATGGGGCTTACACTTAATGGTGGGGACACATCGTAATGAAATCAAAGGCCTGGGGGACCTGTGCCCTCAGGCACTCACAGCATGTACTATAGTCTTCATACCAGAATTTTAAAAGGCTGCTGGTGACATGGCTACGAAGACTTAAGAGGAGGAAGAGGTACGAATGAAGGCTGGGGCCTGGGTGGGGCACTGTTTCGCCACCTGCTTGTCTATTGGGATGGGGCGCTCCAAGGGGACAGGCGGGCAGGGCCAGGCCTCACCCAGAAGGATCTGCAGGGCATTGGTGTGCAGCTCCAGGTTCTCGGTCTGCTGCTCCACCACGTCCACGTGCTCTGTGTCCTGGTTGTAGAAGCTGTACACGCAGGCGTAGGCCAGCACCTAGGGGAGCCCAAGTCAGGCTTCTCCCCGCTGAGGCCTGGCACCTGCCCTCCCCCGGGCTTCCTCCTCATCCCCCGATCCAGGCAGGTGCAAGGGAAGTGGCCGCGCCCACTGCACGCCCCGACATACCCCTCCTCGCCTCCCCCACCCGCCACAACCTTTCGAGCCTGCTCAAGTCCCCGGCAGGCCTCACTGAGGAAGGTGAAGGACTTGGCTGGGGGCACATCATGGATGGCAGCCACGCGATTCCGCAAGTTCACAGCAAACTCCTGCGCACAGGGGGGCGAGTCAGTGATGCGCGCCGGCACCTGCAGCCCCAGCCAATCAGAACAGCAGCCTCCATCTCGGCTCTCTGGCCCCTCCGCGGCCATCTCCCCCACCCCGTGACCTCACCGACCCAACCCTTTCCTCCCTGCTCACCCGGGCCTGGTGATGGAAAGTGCATCTCTCATTATAGTCCTGAAACCGCTTCTCTTGACGAGCTGCCTTGCTTACCTGTAAGGACGTGTTGAGAGGGCTACTGGGCTTTGTTGGGACAGAATGGGGCTCATCTCAGACGAGCCCCCATTCACAGAGGCCTTTCAACATTACCCAGATGTTTTCATTTAATCCTCAGAACTGTGAGGGAGGTCGTATTATCAGCCCCTTTTACAGATGAGGATGCTGAGGTGTGGACAAGTAAACGGACCCAAAGCCACACACTAAGCGGTGGACCAGGCTCAGACTCAGGGTCCTTGCTCTTCTCCGCTCTGCCCCGCTCGCCCCAGCCCTCCTGGTATGAGAAGTCCTACTCTGGGACTGAAGGTTGCTGTGCACAGACCTCCCAGCACCTGTAGGCCTAAGTGGCGCTGTCTTCTCCCCACTGAGCCTTTGTCTCCACAGCTATGCGGTTGCTCTGGACACAGAGCCCTCTTTGCCCAAGACCCCACAACAGCGTCCTATCCTGACTGCCCCTGGCCCCACCCTCCTCCCAGCGAGGGTCCCCTTACCATGGCAGAGCAGTTATAATAGTCTTTGTGATTTGGCTTCCAGGACTTGAGGCAGCGCCAGCAGAATCCATGGTTGCATTTGGCACAGGTCATGCTAGGGAGGAAGCTGGCTGGTCAGAGAGCTCCTGCCTCTGGCCAGGGCCACAGCAGGAATGCCAGGGGCCTGAAGGCACCTCTGAAGATGCCCCGGCCCCTCCATGCCCTTAGTCTCCTACACTTACTGGTCACTACTGAATGCACCCTTGCTTCTGAATTCCCCCATACAGTGTAGACTTAAAAGTGGGGGAAGGAACATAAAACCCAGGAATCACCCTGGAGCATGCCAAGAAAGGGTGGTTGAGTAACTGCCCGTTGCTCGGTTTCTGGTCAGCCCCATTTCTTACTAGCAGGTCTCCTACCCTCTCCCGTGCCTGCGGACTCCCCCAGGGCCCTCTTCTTACTGCAGACACCCTTCATTCTTCTCAATGGGAGCCTGACAGCTGGGACAGCGCTTAGAGATGAGCTTGGCCAGGTGCTTGCTCTGGGCCTCCACACTCATGCCATCGTAGTAGCCGCCGTCATCGACCCACTGAGACATGTGGCCACAGCTGGCAGGGTAGTGTGCCTAGAGCAGGAGGGGGCGGGGAGGACATAGCAGAGCCCTTACTGAGGGCAGCCCCGCTGGTGTGGGGAGGAACAGAGCTCAACTGGGTGGCTGAGGATGCGAACAAAGCAGAATCTGTGTGTGGGGGGGGCAGGGAGTGGATCCTGGCTCAGCATCAGGGCCAGGGTGGGGGCCCACCTCAGGGAAGCTGCAGGTGAAGCAGGAGGCCCAGCCACACTTGGAGCAGGTGGTCCCACAGCCCAGGCTCTGGCGGCACAGGATGCGGTCACAGCCCTGGGGGTTGGTGCACCAGGTCAGGTTGGAGCAGCTTTCCACGTAGCCACGCAGGAGGGCCTTCTCGTACTGTGGGATACAGGTGCCACCAAGTGAGGGCCTGGCTTGCCAGGATGCCACACCTCCAGCACCCCGCATACCAGCCCACTCCCTGGGGCCTGCCCATCTGGCTGTGCACTGAGCTTCTCTCAGGGGAGGGGATACCTTAGAGATGACCTCTGGCGAGGAGACGATGGCACGAATGAAGGCTCCGGTGGGCTGGGCAGGGCAGTCGGCAATGGGGCAGGTGCAATTCAGCACAAGGTTCTGCTCGATTCGCATTGTTAGATATTCATTCCAGCAAGACTGGGAGGGAACGGAGAGGCGCTCAGGGACAGTGCGGGAGCAGCACCAGGAGGTGGTGTCCTGGGCAGTAATCTAGCGGCCCTCCCTTCCCGACGATGCAGAAGGCCAGAGACAAGCCTGCTTCTAAATCGACCTCAAAACTGACCCTAATCTTTCTGGCTTCCATGCATTTTCCTGGATTGGCCCAAATTACAGTTGTCTTTGAGGATGTGTGGGCCAGGATAGCAGCCTAATTATAATTATTGTTGGGCTTGATGTGGAGGCAATGGGTAAGGAGAATTGAAGGGGGAGGAGGGAAGGGGGGACGAGAAGAGGAGGAGAAAGAAAGACTCAAGTTCTACGAAAGAATTGGAGAGAGCAAGGTCAGAGAGAAAGGTGGCCTGGGAGATGGGGCCCCCTTTCCCCACTGGTGGCTGGCCTTGGACGCTGCAAACACACCTGTGGCCTCTCCTCCTGGCTCCGCTTGCTCACCTCTATGCCTGTGTTGAGGCTCCTGTGCCCCCAGACTCAGACTTGCCCACTGCATCTCCCAAATCCTGATCAACGGCACCACGGCGGCCCCAGGCCGTGTCGGACCCTGCACATCTCTTAAATCCTGTCTTGTGCCCACAGCCCTGCCCTGCCCTATACCAGGCCATTATCCTCTCCGCTCCTAAACTGCTGCAGGAGCCAGTCCTGACAAATGGTCTTCCTACGCCCGTCTCTCCCCATCACATCCTTGGTTTATGCATGATCAGCGGCCCGAGCCGCCTAAAATACCCCGTTAACAGCCCCTTCCCTCACTGCCGATGGCCAAGCTTTCCAAAACGATGCATCTAGCCCCCAGGAGAGGACATGTATCAGTGGTATCCAAGCTCCAGGATAAATGGGAAGCATTTTACTGGACTATTTTTACTCAGAGGAAAGTACTGAACAAAACATAACAAACCCCTCTTCATAGTGAAACAAACCCAGATAAATTGGGACGTTGGATGCAAAATTCCTGCATTTTCGAGATAAAACAGGAAGTTTCTCCAAATTCAGATGCACACCTGCAGGCACACAGGCGCAGCAAGCTCCCCCCTCCCAGCCACAGAGGACGAAGGCCCGCTGATGCCTCAGTCTGGTGCGGCCCCACTCCGATAAGGAGCCCCTCTGCTTTGGGCTTGCTCTTGGTTCATGCTGTTCCCAGTGCTCACCCCAAGGAGGGCGCTCCCCAGCCCATGCCCCGCCTCCACCCCCCAATTCCACCTGCCACTCAAGGCTCACCCTGGGAAGCTGCCTCCAACTGCTCCAGACCCCAGGATTTCCCTGCTCTGAGTTCTCCTGCATTTCATTTGTGCCACTCAGCTGTGACTTATTCATAGGCTCCTCCTCGGCTGGGACTTGTGCAAGTAGCCTGTTTTTCTCAGTGGCATTTTCAGGCTCCCTGTCTCCACATCTCTACAGCGTGGGGGTGCCCCAAGCTCAGCACTTGGGCCTGCTTCTTTCTCCCTGGGTGATGCCAGCCAGGCCTCGCCACGTCATTCTGAATTCAAAAACCCACTGTCCACTTGCCAGTCCCACAAAAGTGTCCAATAAGAAGCTCAAAGTTCATGGCCATAAAAGGCTGAATTTCCCCCTCAAAAACCTGCTCTCCAGCCCAGGCCCCAGCCCCGGTACAAGATGACACATCCCATTCACCCAGATGCTCAGATCAAAACCCCAGGGATCACCCTGGACTCCCTAGTCCCAAAGCCCACATCTAATCCCCCAGCCCTGTCAGCTCCACCTGCAAATGTCGCCAAACCCTCCCGGTCCTCTCCTCCTCACTGTCCCTAGGCCAAACCACCACCTTCTCTTCTTGCCTCTTTGTACAACAGCTTCCACTCTTGTTCCCGTCCAAGCCTTTTCTCCACACAAAGCAATCCTTTCAAACACGTAAATCAGATCATATCACTCCCCTGCTTGAAACCCACCATGGCTTCCCCTAAAGTAAAACCCATTATCTGCCAATCCTGACCCAACTGGGCCCCTGGCCACCTCCCAGATCTCCTCTCCAGCTGTGGTCCCATGGCTTCCCTGTGTTTGCTCCTGCTTTTCCCTCTGTCTGCCACACTCTTCCCCCAGATAGTCACCTCCTGGGACTGGCCTTCCCCGTGCCTCCTCAGGTGAAAGTCCCCGACAAGCCCCCCGGCCCAGTCCGAACCCCAGTCACTTCCTACAACACAGACCCCACGGGATTCTTTTCCCTGCATTTCTCGTTAGAGTGTGGAGGGAGGGCCCTGGAGTGAGACCGCCAAAATCCAATCCTGACCTTGGGCAAATTCCTTCTCCTCCCGGTGCCTCCATCTGTAGTCTATAAAATGGGGATAGTAAGAATATCTATCTCCCTGAACCAGGATGGGAATTCAGTGAGAGAATGCGTGTAAGACAGCACAATGGCCCAGACTGAGTCCCCATCACCATTAGCTGCTGTTACAAAGAGCGCACGGTCGTTACTTGGACTTTCCCACACCCTCATTCAGCACCCAGAGCTATGCACACAGTAAGTCCATGACAAATATGAATTAAATGAAAAAAATGCAAGTGTCAAGGAAAGAAGTAAGAAGCTGGGGGGAAAAGGAGCATAGGCAGCTGTGTGAGAAGAGTAACCTGAAGGAGAGCAAAAGGGAATCAGAAAGAGAACCGGTTCGCACGCATGCAATGCACCTGTCTGGGATGGCCCACCCCGGAGACACTGTTGGGAGGGAGAGGCAGCTAGAATCCTAGCAACACGGGGGCTCATCCTCTTAGGAGGATGGCTGCGGGCTCGGCACCAGTTCTAAGAGCTGTGAGGCGGGGAATACCAGACACTCAGCACTCTGGTTCGGGGGGCCTCCCCCACCCCTTCCTGCCTTTGAAGACTCACCCCCGACCTGCAGCCTTCTCTGCTTCAGCTGTACGACAGCAGGCCCTGCCTTCCCAAAACTGCCTTGCGCTTTTGTGCTATCTTCTGGTTTACTACATTGCTTTCCATTTGTGTATCAGGTGAGAGTATACACAAAAGCAGTGACGATGCTCTGAGAGAGAGACGTGTGTGGCGATAAGGAAACCACAAGCTACAGGCATGACCAACTGAATACCACTTCCCATTGACAAAGTGCCTTCATGTATGCTGTGTGTGTGCGTGTGTGTGCATGCATGTGTGCGTGTGTGTGTGTGTACCAGTAGTTCTCAAACTTGGCTGAACACTGGAATCATCTGAGGAGCTTTTAAAGCTCCCGATGCCTGGGTTTTACCTCCAGAGATTCTGATTTACTTAGTCTGGGGTATAGTATGAGCGTGAGGATTTTTAAAAGCCGCCAATGACTATAAAATGAGAATTAAAAATTTTGAGAACCACGGATGTATATATCCTAACCACCACCCCTCACCATGTCAAGGCAGATGACAAAACTCATGTAAGAGAGACTAGGAGCCTTGCCCAACATTGCCTAGGGTAGGAAATGGTGGCGCTGGGGCCGGAACCAATAGTTCCCAAGGAATTATGCTTGAGCAGAAAGCTGGGGCAGGAGAAGGGCTGGTGGGCCTCACCTTGCAGCAGTAGTGCATACAGCAGAGAGAGGGCAAGTCGGCGCTGGGCTCCAGGGGGCTGACACACACAGGGCAGTGGTCGGGGCGCACGGAGGTGGCCTGGGCCTGGGGCACGCACAGCCCAGCCGCCAGCAGCAGTGGCTCAGGATTATCACTGTAGCTCTGCAGCAGCTGTTCGGCCCCCCAGTTGGAGTGAGCCAAAAGATGCTGAGCCACATCTGGCTCTAGGTTGAGCGTCTCCTGCACCTGCCATACCGCCTGCTCCATCAACCCCTCTACCTCCTGGGGGCTCATGGTGCGGCCCGCAGGCAGCTGAAGAGATGCCAGGGCGGCCACAGCTTCTGGGCTTGGGGGAGAGAAGAGGCAGCGGTCAGTCTCCCTGCCCTGCTTATTCAACCTACTACCTGAACCCCAGCTTGGCCCCCAGCTCCCATCGTGCTTGCTTCACCAGCCTGAGGACAACCATCCACACCAACAGTCAGAGCAGGGCCCTCCACAGAAGCATTTGTGATCCAGGGCATGACAGGAATCCAGCAGGCAGGGGTGAGGATGCCGACTGACCTACAGCTGGATGGACAGTCCCACTGTGGGTCTCACCCAAAATGCTACCAGTGTGTCAGGTGAGAAGGGGTGGTCCATAGCCTTACTCCTCAAAGTGTGCTTTGGGGCCCAGCAGTCGGTGTCACAGGTCCTGTACTGAATGTACTGACTCAGGGTCTGCACTTAAACAAGATCCCCAGGTGACGTCATGCATGTGGGAGTAGGGGAAAGATGACTCTGGAGAGCTCACTGTACAGCTAATGCAAAGAGCAGGCATCAAAGCAGTGCCTTGGATCTGACATAAAAAGCTTTAGCAGTGCCAGCCAACTAGCGGACTCCTATGGCAAATTCCTCTGTAGGCTTCCCCAAAACTAGTGTGTATATTTCACTGAGCAGAGTGCACAGTTAGCACTCAATATATATGGCAGAATATTTCATCTTTGCTCAGAATGAGAGAGACCTATAAAGGAGATTACACGTCTGGATCCCTTGCTTAAGGGCTCTAGGAGCATGGTGACAGCAAGGCCCTTGATTAGAAAGGAAAAGAAGGGGGTGACGGCACTGGGAGGGGGAATGAGGACGATCAGAATGGGAAAAATAACAAGTAGAGACAAAATGGGGATAGACAAAGAAAGAAACAAGTGTTGCTCCACAAGGGAGCCTGGCTTTGGCACACAGCTCCTCCCAGGTTAGTGCGGTGCCATCTGTCATGGGGAGCCCATCCCTCTCTACTGGCTGGTGCACACGCTGCAGGGGGATGAGGCTGGGGGTGGCTACCTCGGCTTGGATGTCTCGGTGGTCTGGCTGCCACAGAAGGGGACCTCTGCCTGACCTTGGCAGGGCCCCGTGGGCTCTGGGGTGGCGTACATTATGATCTGGGGCCGGTCATCACGCCGTTTCACATAGCCCTGACCCAGGAGATGCAGGATGCAGGAGAGGACATCCGTACTGCTACAGGCCACGCCCCCAGCCACCGTGCGGCCCAGGCTTCCAGGGGGATTTGGACCCTTCTGCCAGGCTTCCAGCACCTGGGTGGGAGGCGAGAAAACAGGCAGGCCCCTTTTACCTACAGGAGCCAGTCTGCCTGGGTTCAGTGCCCAGCTCTGTCACGTACTAGCTGTGCGACTATGGATAAGTTACTAACTCTCTCATGCCTCATTGTTCTTTATCTGTCAAATGGGGATGATGATGACGACGATGATGATAATACCACCCCCTATCTTATAGAATTGTGCGGATTAAATGACTTAATAATGCAAACTCTTAGATTTAGGGCCTGGCATATAGTAAACACACATCTTGTCTCTCTGCCTTCCGTCTAACTACCCTGTCAGGAATAGAAAACCCAGACAGAAATGTTACCTACAAGGTGTCACACTGAGAGCGTTTATCTTCCCTTATGGTGACCCTGGGCTCCAACCCCCAACCCCCAGCATGACTCCCTCCCTCCCCTAACTTCATGGTCCCCTCTTTGCCTACCATACAAACCAGCTGATCAATGTGGAGGCCCTTTTCCCCATGAGCCTTGAGAATACGGACAAGAAGACAGATCAGGAGGTTCCTCTTCTGTTCAAGAGTTCGGCCCTCATCCTTCTCTACGTCCAGGTACTCCTGGGGAGGTATCAGCCACCGGGCCTCCCCACAGGGCTGGAGCCCAGGCTCACGAAGCCGCAACACACCTGGAATGCACTCCCAGTCCATACCCGGGGAGGAGGAGGGACAGATGGGGGGCGAAGGAGACCCCATTCTCGTTCTCTATTACGCTACCCCCCACCCTGAGAGCCCCACCCTCTATGCACAGCGTCCCCGGTCAGCCCCCATTGACCTACCCCCATGTGGAAAGTCCTGACCCTCATGCAGGCTCAAAGGGCCCTTCTCAGACGTGAGGGGCAGAAGTGCCTGGTGCAGCAGCTCCGGGGTGAGGGCAGCATTCTTCAGCAAGGATTCTACTGACACCTCCTGGTGAAGAGGAACAGGGCCAGTCAGAGGGAGAGAGCCAAGGGCCAGGAAAATATGAGGGAAGAAAGAATGGAAGGAAGGAACAGAGTGAAGGAGAACAGTGGCAGACAAGGGGGAAGAAAAGACAGAGAAGCTGAGGAGCGGAGGCACCTCTGTCTGATTGAAATTCAACAGCAGCCACATCTGCACGGTGGACACATGCAGGGTCTGGTCCCCAAACTGCAGCTCAGCCCGGCCCAGCCATGTCCACTGCAGTCGCCGATGTGGTCCCATGTCCAGGACTGGATGGTTCTGACCTGGGAAAGTGTGGAGGAGAAAGGCAGAGACAAAGAGCAGGGGAAATAGGGAGTTAGGGGTTCGGGCAAAGGTGTACCCTTAATTAAGATCTGTTCCTGCTAGTCTCTGTGGGGAGGAGGGCCTCAGCAGTTACAGACATAGAGGTGCTAAGCTTCCAGAGCTCAGCCTCCTCTGTGACACACCAGAGAGACCTGAGTTTTGCCCTTCCTTAAGGAGCTGACGGTTATAAAGGCCCATGAGGCTGGGTTTTTCCTCCTCCTGTATCACAGTTTCGGCAAGGGTGAGCCTGGGATGTTTGCTCATGCTAGGAAGCAAGGACACTGTCAAAAGGAGAAAACATCAAAAGGAGCCAACCTGAGAGGTACTCGCTGGCCAAAAACGGAACAATTTGAACGTCAAAAAAATAACACCTGCGATGGATTGAAACACATGAAATATTTTAAAAATCCATGAGTTCATAATGATATATATTTTTAGAAGATCTCATTGGTCATCTTGGAGTTTGCTAGAGAAATGGTTCAAAATAAAGGGGAGGAGCAAAGAATCAAGCCTTTCCTGTATCAACTGTACTTCAGGGTAACTAAAAGGTTGATGAGAGGGAGCTTCTCTTTATAGAGGAAGCATTCCAGCTAATACATGAAGAAGGAATGACAAAACTAGAATATGACTAGTTTGTAACCCCTAATGAAATGACAGACCTAAGCAATGATAATGAATGGCTGCATAGTGAAAAGCTGATGGGAAACTAGATATAATGTGTACATCAGACTGACAACACTGAAATCCATTGATCCATCTTACTATCACAAAGAAAGACAGCTGGACGTAACACACCTCCTGGAAGCAGTACACTATACCACCTTGGTATTTGCCCAAGAAATCAACCCCAAATCTGAATAAGCTTCTATGGCTAAATATCAGTTTTCAGGAAATAAAGGTGACAGAGGAACATGCTAGAGGACACCATGTGGATGATATAATCAGCAAAATCCAGCCTGTCAACAAATCCATTTGGCAAACAACCCAGTTTCACCCACAACCAATTTGGGGGGGGGGGGTCAGGGGGTGCAGGGGGGAGAGGAAGGAACCTACAGATTAAGGGAGATGAAAGATGTAACTCCACCAAATGCAATGTGTGGGCTTTGTTTGGATCCTCAATAAATAAAACCTAATTTTAAAAACATGAGATAATTAAGGAAATATGAACACTGTGTATTTGAAGATATTAGAAACTATTAACTTCTGAGGGTTTGATAATTATAGTGTTCTTGCTTTTAAAAACAGTCTTTATCTTTTAAATTTGAACGCTGGGGAAATGGGTGGGAATATACTCGTAGATGAAACAAGACCGGCCATGAATGGATATATTGGAATTTATCTATTAATTGATACACTATTAATCTAATGTGTCTACTTTTGTGGATGTCTAAAGTATATCATAAAAATATTTTTAAATGAGGGTGAAAATAAGCCATTCTCAAACAAAAGCTAATAATGTTTTCCACCAATACCCCCTCAATGGAGAAACTTCTAAAGGATGGACTTTAGGGGAAAAATTGAATTCAAAAAGAAGGATCAAGATGCAAAAGGAATGTTGACTAAAGCAACTGGTATTATGGCAAATCTGAACATCAACTGAATAAAACAATAATAACAATGACTAATAATAGATAATTCTAAAACACTGAACAACAGTAACAAGCAAGATGGAAGTTAGAATTGGAATTAAGATTTTTCTATGGTCCTTTTATTGTTCAGGAAGGTGGGAAGTGATATTAACAAGTCATACATATAGGTTAAAAATATAAAGGTAATCAACTATAGAAATAGAATGCATGACTTCCAAAACTGAGAGAGACAAAAAGGAATTTAAAGAAAAAATCAATCCAAGAGAAGAAAAAAAGCACAAAAACCCAGGGTAGAACCATACCTATAAAGGTATTCAATTTATTATTCTTCTAACTGTACATATGTTTTATATATTTTGTGTATATGAAGTAACTAAAAATTTAAAATATAAGGGTAAACAAAAACACAAAATAAAGGGTTAAAATAAAAGCCTTACTATCCTTACTCATAGTAATTATAAATAGGCTAAAATTGACAACTGAAGAAGAGAGACTGTTAGGCTGAATACAAAACAAATGCTAGGTATTTACAAGACACGTGTATGACAAAGAGTATGACAAAGTTAAAAGTAAATGGATACTGGGGGAAATTCTGATGAGAGTAGAATATTGGCATGGTTTTAAAGTACCTATCCCGACAGACAACTTATAAATAGTAGCAAAGGAAAAAATATTAATATACAGTAGAGAAATCAAACAACCTCTTGACCAGGTTGTCAAAATGAACAACACAAAAGAGGGACAGATAGAAATTGTGTGCTCCAAATGTAATACCCTGAGAAGCACACGACATCACTTACTTAGTATTCTGGCCGTGAATGCATAACCTGAACCTAATCACAAGGAAATACCATACAAATTTAAAATGAGAAACTATTTAGAAAATTTTAAAAGACTGTACTCTCCAAAAATGTCAGTGTCATAAAAGACAAAGGCTGAGGAATTGTTCCAGATTAAAGGAGACTAGAAACATGACAACTAAACGTAATGGGTGATCCTGGACTGAAAAAAATAAAAAGAGAGAGAGAAGACATTATGGAGTCAATTAACAAAACTGGAATATGGAAAGTAGATTTGAGTATTATACCAATGTTAAATTTTTGAAATTGATAAATGAATTCTGTAAGAGAATACCTTTATTCTTAGGAAATATGTATTAAAGTATTTAGGGGCAAAGGCCAGCATATATGTAATTTACTCTCAATGGTTCAGGGGAAAAAAGTGTGTGTGTGCGTGTGTGTGTGTGTGAGCATGCGAGCACAAGCACACGCACGCATACACACACATACATATATACACATTTATATATACACACATTTATATATATGTATATATACACAAAGAGCAAATGACAAAAACAAAATGGGACAAATGTTAACAAAATGTAAACTTGGATAGAGTATGCGGGTATTCTTTGTATTAATCTTACAATTTTTCTGTAAGTTGGAAATTATTTCCAAATAAAAAACATTTTAGGTAAAAATATAACTGAATTGTATACACTTAAAGTGGTTAAAATGGAAAATTCTGTTA
The DNA here is from genome assembly GCF_004115265.2 of Rhinolophus ferrumequinum. Classification (NCBI taxonomy): domain Eukaryota; kingdom Metazoa; phylum Chordata; class Mammalia; order Chiroptera; family Rhinolophidae; genus Rhinolophus; species Rhinolophus ferrumequinum. Next base: position 12,618,260 of record NC_046286.1, on the reverse strand, counting down.
TTCATATTTTACAATAAAAGAGACCTAAAAGATTTATCAATCCAAACAAAAAGTAAAAAGATAGAAAAAGGTATACTAGAAAGATAGCTGTAATATTACTACCAGATAAAAATAGATTTTAAGAGCTTTCCTCGAAAGAAGGTCACTTCATAATAATTAACCATGACGATTCTAAACCTGCATAGTGCATTGTGGTTGCCATTAGCCACATATGGCTATTTAAATTTAAACTGGTTAAAGTAAATAAAATTAAATATTTGGTTCCTGAATTGAACTAGTCACATTTCAAATGTTCAATAGCAACAAATGGCTATCATATTGAACAGAGCAGAAAAGAACTTCTCCATCATTGCAAAAAGTTATATTGGACAGCACTGTTAAATGATTTTAAAGTTTATGTAATAACAGTCAAAAATATATAAAGCAAAATATATGTAATTAGAAGTTTAAAAATTCACTATTATAAAGGTAGATTTTGGCACATCTCTCTTAATAACAAAAATAAGCAAACAAAAATAAGTAAGGTTACAGAAGATTTGAACAATGTAATTAACAAGATCAATTTCGTGAAATATGTAGAATCCTGTGTCCAGCAGTTGCAAAATATACATACTTAATAACGCATGGAACACTTATAAAATTTGACCATCTATCTATTTGGCCAAAAAAGAAGTCTCAAATTGCAAAGATTCAGAAAATAGAAACCATATTCTTTGGCCACAATGGAATGAAGGTTGAAATCTAAAACAAAAAGATAACTAAACAAATGAAACAAAATTTGCTTGAAAATTTTAAAATCTACTTCAAAAAAATTAATAAAAGAAGAAATAATAATGAAAATTAGAAAATTCTTTGAACTAAACAATAATAAAAATACTACATAATAAATCTTATTCCACATCCCAAACGTCCATCAGTAGCAGAAAAGATAAATATATTCCTACAATGGGATATGACTCAGCAATACAAAAGAACAAAGTAATGATACAACTGACAAGCTGGATCACTCCACAGACATTAGGTTGAGTGAGGGAAATCAGACACGGCGTAATACATATTCTGTGATTCCATTTACATGACGTTCAAATATAGGCAAAAATCTATGGTGACAAAGGGAAGAATACTGGTTTTTCTTAGAAGAAGATACTGACTAGAAAGGGGACATGAAGAGGAAAGCCTTTGGGTGTGCATCTTGATCTGGGGGGTGGTTACAGTAGTACAGATGGATATAAAATTCATTAAGTCATAATTAAGATTTGTGCACTTTACTGAACACTAATTATATCTCAATTAAAAACATCTAAAAAACAAACCCAAAAATCTTACAGAATGCAGCTATAGCAATATTATGAGGGAAATTAATAGCCTTAAATACTTTTATTTAGAAGGAAGTCCGAAAAGACTAAGCATGCAACTTGAAGTCAGAAAAATAGAATGAATTCATACAAAGTTGAAAGAAATAGGAGAAATTAAGATCTAACCCCCACTCTTTCACCCTCCCCTAGGAGACTTATCCCTAGAGCCTATGCTTCTTTTTATCTACGTATTCCTCTCCAAAGGTCCTCTCCTAGTCCTCTCTTGCCACCCCAAATCTCACCCCGATTTCCAATTGCCTGTCCCTATCTCCTCACTCTGGCTGTAGAAATTGGAGAAGCGGTCAAGGGCATCACAGAATTCTGTGGGAAGGCACTTTCTGGGATGGTACAGGTAGCAGAGTGGCGAGACTGGCCAGCAGCGTGGTGATAGGACCAGTATAGAAACTGTTGGACTTGGATCTTCGATAAACAGTTCTTTCTCAGTCTCCTCTTCCTCCTCTTCCTCCTGAGAGATAGAAGGATTTCAAGGGCTCCCTTCTTTGGTCTAGTCTTCTCCTGCTCTCCTAGTCTCCCACTCTTTTCCCTTGCTCTTACCTCCTCTTCTTCCAGGCCCTCTTCCTCCTCACTCTCCTGCTCCAAGAGCAGCCTGTCAAGCTGCTGAAGCTGGTAGACGTGGAACTGGCGCTGCAGCTCCTCTGAGGTGCTCAGACTCTGCAGCATCTGCTGGGGGAGGCGGTTGGGGAAGCAGGGACCGATCTGCTCCAGCACGGCCCCCTCCAGCCAGCTGGAGCCCAGGCTCAGGAGACGGTCTGCCATGTAATGCCTACGGCACACACAGCCCAGGCAGAGCCTCAGTGTGGGCGCTCGGCATGGCCCGGCCTCCTGTTCCAGAATGTAGGTCCCTCTGTTGCAGCCGGCCTGAGTCACAGGCCCTACCTCATCCCTTCCTTTCCACCAATGCCATGGCCATCTCTGGATCTTAACCCCACCCCCACCTCCTTCCACATGTCATCTTCCCTCTGAGGCTTACATCTTCACCCTCGCTAGACTCTCGGCCTCCCATCCCTACCTCTCCAGGTCTGCACTCACTGGTAGAAGTGCTCAAAGGTAGTGGCCAGCTCTAGGCCAGACAGGACCATGATGGGCTCCAGGTGCCGCTGAAGCTGCCCCAGCATTTCCACGCCAGCGGCCCCACCAATCAGGCGGCCCTGGATCTGTTGGTCGATGTGCCTGGCAAACTGTTCACTCATCTGGGGCAATGGAAATGGCACCAGTGAACCGTGAAGAGGTTGTGGAGAAGGAGAGTGGGGAGTGGAAGGATAAAGGGCAGAGGAAGATGAGCCTCAAGCAGGAGCCCACAGACCCCTGGCTGGGAAGCTGGTGGTACTCACGTGCGTGGCGGTGAGGAAGGACTGCTGCAGCAAGGCGCCCGAGAAGCCACTGCGCAGGGCCAGCATGAAGGCTGCCCGAGGTCCGAAGAGCTCTGAGCTGGCACTCTGCAAGTGCTCATAGAGCATACAGTAACGCAGCACGAAGTCTGGGGTCCTCCAGGCTGCAGCCAGGAACCTGCTGACCTGAGGAGAAAGGGCAAGAAATCAAAGAAATGTGGACGGCCGAGCTGACACCCACCCCCACCCCCCACCCCCAGAGTTCAGCTTCCTTCTGCCCACCTGCTCCTGTACCACGCTCAGCCAGCACTGCGTGAGGTTCCTCAGGCTGCTGCTGGGAAGAATGGGTGAAGGCCCAGGGCTCCGATCCCGACCCTTACTCATCTTGTTGACTGTAGAGACAGAGGGCAAAGGGAGGAGTTTCATCTCGGGCCTTGGGGGCGTCCTGGGGTCTTGGGTACTGACCCCCAGAAATGCCCGTAACAAAGCAGCACGGAAGAGTGAAATCCAGGAGTGGGGGAGTCAGGTATCACCAGATTCCTAGCTCAGCCAGCCACGGCTGGGACTTACGGGGCCCGGTGCATGGCTCAGAAGAAAGCCCAGGAGGAGGCTCCACGTGCACCAGCAAGCGGCAGAGGTGACGAACCCGAGAGGCAAAGGACGCTGCTCGGCCCAGGGGATTCCGAGAGCTCTCCCTCTGCTCTAAGTACTGACCCAGCAGCCATCCCAGGGAGCTCACACCTTCCGCGTCTGAAAGAAGACAGATCAGAAACAGGTCTCCATGGGAAATGGGGAACGGACAGCCCGGGAGGAGGACAGAGAAGGAACAACTGTACAAAAAGGTTTGGGGGGCAGCAGGGCCCTAGTCCTCCCCGCACCAAGGTTTGCCTCAGCCGGAGTCTAGGGAGATGGTTAACAGGTTGGGGGTGGGGTGGAGGGGAAGATTCAAATACCAGAGTCTCGGGGAGCAGTCCCTGGGGCAGGAAGGAAAGGAACTCTGAGGTGACAGCCTTCAGGGATAAGGATGGGAACCAAGAGCATTAAGTGAGGCAGTCTGGGGGATAATGACAGGGGCTGGTTAGTGGGGCCGGGGTCGGGGTGCTTACCGGGGGAGGTGATATTCTGCACCAGCGGGCTGACCAGGGCCTCCCAGCAGGTCTTGCCCAGGGCTTGGGCAGCTTCGTTATCAGGGAGGAAGCGGTCAGCAAAATTCTGCTCGTGGCGCAGAACCCTGTTCAGTCTGGGAGCAAAGAGTGTGTGGTCGAAGATGAAAGGCACCGATTCCCATGAGGCCTCCACTCAAGGGCAGTCACCTCCCAGTCGCCCCACGTTCGGTCCCTTCCCAGTTCTCCCTAGCAGCACACACTTCTCACCTCTGTTCACTTTCCCCTCATGTCCTGGCTGCTGCTGTACCTTTCAGCCTCCCACAGGAGCCTGTCTCCTGCCCAGCTTCCTGCTCCCCTTAACCACCTCCCCTCCTGCCTTCAACCCTGCCTGCCTCCTGCCCCACCCACCTGGGACAGAGCTGGAGCAGGCGCTTGCGGTCCTCGGCTATGTCCTGGCTCCAGGCTTGCGCCCAAATTGTATAGAAGAGACATGTACGGCGACATAGCTGCTCTCGGAATAGTGGCCAGAAGGTGGGCTTGGGACCCAGGACCTCCACACCCCGAACCCGGGTGTCGATGCCGCCCTGTGACAAGCACAGACCTATCTGTCACCTGAGTCACTCGGTCAGTCACCAGGCTCTACCAAAGCCAGGCCTCACACCCGGAGTTTTCCAGAGCTACTCAACACAGTCTGACATCTCTGGAACTCAGTAGGTTCCCAGCCCATCGCCAAGCAGACCTAGGAGGAACCCTGGCCTGAGCCCGGCCCCCAGATGCTGGAGAACCCGGATCCCTTGCCCCCGGCCTCCTCCCTCGCCGCACCTGCTGGCAGCGCTTTATGCGGATCTGAATGATGGGCCAGAAGCGGTTCAGGTTCTCCAGGAGGGTCACCCGGCTGGCGGAGGGCATCACGTTGACCTGGTGGGGCAGGGGAGGAGAAGGAGAGACACAGCTGTCACTTTCAGAAGTGGGGATGGAAAGATGATTTACAGCAAGCAAGTTTGTGCTGGTTTGTGCGCATCACTGCTCCTGCACGGGACCCCTGCACCTCCATGGCTCCACACCCCTAATTCCACTCTGCTTCCAAGGCAGTGCCTGCCCAGGAGGAAGGGACATGGGAAGTCCCCAGGGACCGGGTCCTTCTGCTAAGGCTCTGAAACAAACAGAACAATGGGGAGTCAAGTGAAGGGAGGGGGACACGAAGGCCCTCACCGTGTTGAGCTCAGTGCTGACGCAGCTGGGGCTGTCACCCCCAAACACCACCACCCTGGCCGGCATGTAACTGGAGTCCTCACTGGCCACTACCAGAGTCAGCTGCCTGGGAGAGGAGAAAGGAATCGGTTAGAAACAGGACCCTGATCTTAGTTCAAAATGACTTCAACCCCCCACTTCCCCCTCAAGACTCGTCCCTCTGGTTAAGCGTCCGTCTTCCCCAGACCCTCTGCTCTCGTCATATCTTCCCCCAAAGTGACTTCATTTAAACCCATACTGTCAACTAAGAATGAACACCCTAATGACTCCCAGTCACCTCTCTCTCCTAACCCATTCTCCTGAGCTTTCACCCTGTACATCCCACAGACCTTTCCATGTCAGGCTCACAGGCACCTCGGTGTCAACATGCCCGAAGGGAACGATCAGCTGTCCACAGAAACCTGCTCCTCTTCCTATCTCTCTCGGGAAAGAAAACTGCCATCCACCCAGGACTCAAACTATGAGACTGTCACTCGGTCTTGTCTCATCTGGTCCATGGCAAGTCCTGTGTCCACCTCTTAGATCTCGCAGTCCATCACTCCCTGGCTATTCCCATTCCCTCTGCCTACCTGTAGACATTCATCATTTCTCAACCAGACCTCTGCATAAATCTTCCAACGTTTTCGTCTGGCATCACCGCAAACTCCCGTAACTGCCAGAGTGAGTTTCCTAGGTGAAACTGGTTTTGTGTCTTCCCTTCTTAAAACCCTTCAATGGAGCCCCAAGTTTCAGAATAAAGCTCAAACTTCTTAGCTCACAAAACTCTTTGTGGTCTGGCTCGGCCTACTTTTCTGGCTTCATCTCCTGCTTCTTTGCTCCACACACCCTTCATTCCAGCCAAACACATTTACTTCAACTTCCCCAAAACTTTCTTACTACCATGTGGCACGCAGGCTGTCCCTCTGCCTGGAGTATCCATTGCCCTCTCTTTATCTCGCTATTTTCGACTTCCAAACTCAGCTCAGTCGACTCCTTCTTCTGGAAGCCTTCTCTAACCTCTCAGTTGGCCTCATGATCCAGTGCTCACGTCGACCACAAAGCTTTTTCCTACTCTATGCTCTTGACTTTTCCAGCCTGGCTCCCCAGCTACCCTGTAAGATCCCTCAAGACAGGGCCCGTATCTTATTGCTCTTGTGGCCCAGACCCTTGCACAGAGCCTGGCACTGAGTATACATTAAACAAATGTCCACAGGAAGAGTGGAAGTGAGTTGTTGAGCTCCCTCAACACCAAGCACAGGGAGTGGCCTCTGTCTGTACCTGTTGGGGGAGCACGTCACCTGGCTCAGGAGGGGAGGGCTGTCTATACCCAGCACACAAAGGCAGACCCACTGTGTGTCTGTCTATTCATTGCACAACATTTGTGTTATGTTCCTCGGGGCTTTCAGACGGGGCTGTGTATGTGGGTGTGTCCACACCTAATGAGAACACCACGGTGCATGTGCAAGGTGATGTAGTGGGAGCCGGTGCTGCCGTTGGACTCCCAGTAGGTCTTGGGGTTGCGGTCCGTCAGCTTGCTGGCCCGGTGCGGGTTGGAGGACACCTCCACCTTCTCCCAGCACTTGTCCTCTTTCACTTCTACACTGGAGCCTGGGGGCAAGTGGGAAGGGGTGGCTGTCACCGCCTGGTTAGCTGAGAGAGAAAAGGAAAAGGACTGGGGAGCGGGAAGGGAAAGGGGGAACAGATGCTGGGGTGGGAGCCAGGGGAAAGCAGATGGGGGCACGCACCCTGGCAGAGATGCCTGAGGAACACGTCAAAGAAGGGAATGTTGATGGGTCGGTGGGTTCGTCTGTGGTCTTCGATCTGACCCAGGACCATCTGCAGCCGGAACACCAGTGAGAAAAGGAAAGGGAAGGGGCGGGGAACACAGAAAAACACAGAGACATATGTGGAGAAAGAAGGAGCAACAGGAAACTCAACCCATTTTTCCCCAAATTTTGGCATAACAGGGCCATGTGGGGGAAGGTTAGGAAACAAGTACCCCAGATCTGCTACCACTCATGCCCAACTGGGATACCAAATGGGGACACACACTGGACCCTCTTCCCCTGCTCCTGGCTCAGTCTCCCTTAGTTCCGTCCCAGGAGCCTCCTTACCTGAATGCAGCCAGCCAGGATGCTGGACGTGAGGCTACTATAGAGCTGGGCGTGCTTTTCACACTGCGTCACCAGGTCCCGAAGCTCGCAGGCCAGCAGCAGCTGAGCCGAGTGCTTGTCCAGGACTTTGGAGAGCGCGTCTCTGGCACCCAGGGAGCACAGCGCCACCGCGCAATCCTTGTGCGTCGAGGCCAAGCGATGTAGGAAGCAGAGCAGCTCCTGGACGATCTGAGCCCGAAGCCACAGAGATGAACGTATGGCAAACAAGGGCAGGCCAGCTCAGGGCGGAAGGGCGGGTTTAGTAAAGAGAATGTGGTGGCTGAGGTTTTGGAGAAACTCAGAAGCCCAGGGAAAGGAGAGTACCCAAGACAGGCTGGAACAGAAGACTGGGGTGCTGGGATTCCAGAGTGAGGTGGCCGGAGCCGGTCCCAGCTTCTCAGACTTCTTCCTGCCGGGGCCAAGCTACCTCAGGAGCCAACCTCAGTGCCCGAGCCTCGCTCACAACGCACACACCCCGAAGGGGGGAGCACAAGGAATGTCTAGACTGCTGAATGTGGGCTTCTCCTAAACCCAGAACCTAAAATCCAGGTACAGCCAAAAGGTTTATACAGGCGTATCTCGTTGTATGGCGCTGCGCTTTATGGCGCTTCACAGATACTGCGTTATTTTTTACAAATCGAAGGCGAGACCCTCTACCAGCAAAAAGATGATGACTAGCTTTATTGTGATCCTCACCTTACTGTGGTGGTCTGGAACCGAACCCACAATATCTCTAAGGTGTGCCTGTACTTTCAAGGTGCCAGTTCAGGAGACTCTTAGATGACATTAGTCGTCTTCTTACCGACCCTCCCAGTGTCCAGACCCATCCAGAAAGGCTATGCGGGGCCCTCCACAGGTAGCCGGTGCCCCAAAGGCTGCTTCTCCCTCCCCCCTCCCTTGCCAGGGCTCTGGTTGGTACCTCAGAGTCATTGCTGGGGCCAGTCAGGCAGTTGAGGCAGGGCTCCAAGACCTCATGCCAGGGGAGGACCATCGCCTCTGAGTGTTCTAGCAGCCGGGTCATGACCCTGGTGAGGGAATGGAAACAAGTGACGTCCCTACAATCCTCCAGCTTCCCTTGCCTCCAATGCCCGGATGCCCAAACAGGCCCCTCACCTCAGCGAGGTGAGCAGCAGACTTTTGTTGGGCCCAGGGGCATCCAGAGTCCGCAGCAACAAGAGGAAGGGCTGGGTCTCGTGCTGGAGGCGCTTGAGGAGGGGCTTCACAGCGCCCCCCGGACCCCCCTCACGGCACAGCACACGCTCCAAGTCCAGGAGGAGTTCCGCAGACGGGCCCCTTACCAGGGATCGGACCAGCAGCTCAGGGGAACCATCCTGGCCCTGGGCTACGGGAGTCTCCACTGGTGCTGCAGACACACACAGGAAGAAGAAAATAAGTATGAAGAGGACTCATACAAGTTGGTCAAACCAAGACATAGATAGTTCCTGAAGATCACGCCCAAAGTTTCCTCCCTTTTGGAGGATGTCTGCAGTTTCTACTAAACTGGGGGATTTCCTTTTCTGTCCCCAGATACATACCTAGATACGTCTAAAAAAAAGTCTAGTATGGCCCACACTGTCAAGTTTGTACCTCTTTAATAACCTATGCTCATATAATTACATTTGATTATTAAATGGTAGCTGTACTGTTACACAAACCAATAAACATTAGATGTTATAATTATAATACATCCTTGTACTACCTAGCATCTGTATATCTTTAGATATACAGATTAAAAGACACGTAGTGCTTATTTCAATTCCCCCCCACTCCTAGGTTTTCATTTGTTTGTTAAACACAAACGGTGTCTTCCCCATGACATCAGTATTTCGTGTTTCTATTCACAAACTTTCTGTACCGGGAGTTATAATTCCTCTAAAGAAAGCCTCTCTGGAAGTCGTTTGAACCAACCCTTCCATGGACAATGAGACTGGGCCGAACCCAGACCAGACAGACGGCAATCCTCCTACCTTTATTTCCTTGTACCTACCCTAGCGTCTCCCTCTCCTCTGGGTCAGAAAGTTCTACTGAAGACCTAACTTGAGCACCAAAACCCTCACTCATTTCCTGAAGGTTCCCTGTGCCCTTCCGGTAAGGTACAAGGACATAAATGGTAGCCTTCCTGGCCCCGGGTGGCACTGATTTCTCAGCAGAACCACCCCCTCCACAATAGTACCTGTGTGCTCAGGACTGCCCGGAGGCTCCGAGTAGCGATCGAGAAGCATCATGAGGACGGTACGCGTGGTGGGCACGGGTTCCGTCCCTGGTGCTATCCCTGCGTGCCTAACCAAGGTGTCTCTCAGCTCTCGGGTTACAATCTGGTCTCCCAGAGTGTGGTGGTTGCACAAAAGCAGGTTGAGCAGGAGCAGGCCATTTCTCACTGCAGAGGAGCACCTGGGAGGATGGAGGGGTCCCGGGAAGAAATTGACAGAGAGTGAATGCAATGGCAACGGGAAGCCCATGCACAGGGGAGAAGCCCTGCAGCTGGGGAAAGGGTCCCAGGGGTCCCTGACCTCAGGTCACTCCTCCCAACCAAAGGAAGGAAGGTCAGGGTGTCTCTGCTCTCTGGGAATCACCCCACCCCCAACCACTTGGCCTCTCCTCCAACGACAGTCAGAGAGGGTCACCGATGTACCACCCAGCGGTAACAACGTGAGGGGGATTTATAGGGAGCACATGAGACTTGGGCAGAAGAGCAGAGGGCTTGGGGCTGAGCAGGACTTTGGAGAGTGGAGGGGGATGCCCTGACCCCTCCGTGTTCAGCATGAGGGTCACAGCGGCAGGCACAGTAAGGAGCAGGCTCTCAGAGCCGGGGCGGGTGGCTGAGTCGATGCTGGCGAAGATCTCTCTGGTCATCTGGGCATCAAACAACGGGTGGGCAGAGTCTCGGCTGGTAACCAAAGGGGGGCTTTCCGAGGAGCTGGCGATGGCCAGCATCTTCAGTGCCTGCGAGGGGGAGGCGGAAGCGGTTAGGAGAGGGCAGAGCTGCCAGGCCGAGGAAGGGGACGGCCAGGCCACCATCCTAGACCTCAAACCTTAGGGAAGCTGAGCTGCTCGCAAAGAGGTCAAGCAAGCGATGGAAATGAGAGGGGCGGTGATGGGACAGCAAATGCTAGACAACAAAAAAGAACAGAACAAAACACAGCAAACGATACCATCTAAGGCTCAGCGGTGGTAGTATCAGTCCACAACGTCTCTCTACCAGCACCAAGGCGAGCCACGTGGGAGAGCTGCCCCTCCTGAGCGTCCCCTCGGGAGGGGACCCTTTCAGGGCATCTAGTGGTCATCAATGCTTTCCTTGAAGTTGTCTCCCTTCATGTGTGACCACTCCTCCCTTTGCAAAACCTTTCTTCCCTGGAGTTCCATGACTTCCTGTCTTCCTGGGTGCCCGCCCTCTCTGGAGTTCCTCTGCCTTAAACACAGATGTTCTTTGTCCCCCTTCTCTTCTCACTCTGCGCTCCCTCCCTAGGCCACAGTGTCCACTCCCAGAGCTTCAGTTCCCACCTAAGATGCCAACACCCCCAAACCTATGTCCCCTGGCCTCCGAAGCCAGTGTCCCACCCTCCTCGACAAGGCTACTTAGGTTGTCTCACAGGCAGAGTGGTTGGAATTGTAGGAAAAGATGCTCGTAACATGCAAACTTGTCTGCTAGTATGACGGGAAAAAGTAAATGAAGATGAACATGGTACTATTAGAGAATGTTTCTCTTAGGGAAAGGGTTGACGCTTGAGAAGAAACACTCTAGAAATTAGAAATCATTCTCAGGACAATGCCCCTAATGAGGACTAGACCCTCCTCATGAGGCTTTCTCCCTTTGGCGACTCCACTCTCCCAATTAGCTGAATTCTGTAGGTCTTAGTTATACACAAACCGATGCAATTTTGTTACAGGGCAAGAGTTTGAATTTGGAGGCAAATGCTGCATTTTGGTGACGCAGTTTGAAAGGAGCAGGGACTTCTTGAAGCAGACGTGGCCTGGACTATGAAGGGTTGGCTGCTCCCGGGAGGACCATCACCTAACAGGCCCATATAGGAAAGAGCCTCCCGGCCTAAGAGGACACGTGCTCCTGCCCATGCTGCTGCCCTTATGCTGTTGGAATCCATTCCCAGTACTGAGGCCTACCTGACCCCTCAGGCCATACAGAGCACACCCTGCCCACACACACCTCCTACCGGCCATCACTGGCCAGCACTTCTGTCGGGAGTAGTCAGGAAGTCAATTCTGTTAGGCTCCCCTGGATAAGGGCCTTCCTTCTCCCCTCTCTGGACCCAGGGTGGAAAGGTAATGGCAAAGTTGGCTTCGTTTTACCCACATTTGGGGAGAGGGTAGTTCCTGTGTAAGGGTACCACTAAGATCAAAGGGTAAAAAACAACTGTCACATCTAGAAAATTAGTCTTTAACCAGATACCTAATTTCCCATCGCATGGGAAATCCAACATACCTAAAAACTCAACTCCTGACCTTCTCCCCATACCTCTTCCTCCCCCCAAATTCTCTCACTTACCGTGTTTTCCTGAAAATAAGACCAGGTCTCATATTAAGGTTTGCTCTAAAAGACGCATTAGGGCTTATGTTCAGGGGATGTCATCCTGAAAAATCATGTAGGGCTTATTTTCCGGTTAGGTCTTATTTTCGGGGAAACACGGTAATAAGTGGCTACCTCATCCATCCTGCTGATCAATTTTAAACCTGGAGACACAGTCTTAAAAACATCCTTCTCCCTTTCTCCAATCATGCACTCAATGTCCAAGACTGTCCAGCTGGAACTCTTGAATCCATGTGCACCTTTCTGTCCCCAGGTCTCCTCCCTGATCTAAATCAGCCCAGTACCTCCTCAAGACCAGCAGCCCCCCAACCTGCCCCTCTCGCCCATTGCTCACCGCCAGCCCCGCCTGCTGCACCAGGACGGAAGTCTTATATTCTTGCATGCAAACCAGCACAGCATAGATGCCACCTTCCCTGGCAAAGAGTGGGCGCCACTCGTGCTTGGTCATGAGCAGGTAGAGGAGGCGCAGGGCCAACACCACCACCATCTTCTCTCCCACCTGGTTGGTCAGCAGCTCCACCAGCGTCTTCACTAGCTTCTCTCTGAGGGAGGAGACACAGGGGCGTTCTCCATCGCAAGAGCCTCCCGGCCCCGCCCTATCCACCAAGATCCAGTCCATCACCCCATCCCTTTCCAACCTGCTCCCTTTGCCTTAGGCTCACTCCTGATCCCCTCTCCTCTACAGTCGAACTGCCTTCATGAAGGAGGCAGTGGAGCAAAATGGTTATGAACTCTGGCTCATTTTTTCAACTAAATCTATAAATCCAGTGTTTAATTCTAATCAGAATGCCTACCAGGTTAAAAAAAAAAGAAAAAGTGACAGATTCAGGCACAGGAAGAGAAAATATGTAAAAATAGTCAAGAAACGTTTGGAAAAAAATAATGGTAGACTTGTATGATGGTTATCAAAATATAAATACAAACTTATAATAATTAAAACTCTAGACATCATACAGGATAGCCAAACAGATCAATAGATGAGAAAAGAGGGCAGGGTGGCATCTCAGCCAGTAAGGAGAGGAAGGACCGTGCAAAACGTGACATGGAAACACTTGGCTATCTATCTGAAAAAACAAATAAGCTGAACTCTGCTTCACTGTATTTGTAAAAATAAATTGCAAACAGGTTTGGAAATAAATGTAAAAAACAAAATCATAAGATATTTTTAGAAAAGATTTTTATAATCCTGGAATAGGATAGACTCTCTGAAGTGGGACACAAAATCTAGAAGCCATAAAAAAGTTTAAAAAATACAGCAACATTAAAATCTAAAACTTTAGCACCATGAAAGACACTATCCACAAAGTTATGAGACGAGCAACAGAAGTTAGAAAAAGGGTCCAGCAGAAATGTGGATCGTGAAGGAAGGGGAAAAAGGAAGTCCCTCCAGAGTCCCTAAATCACAGCGAGCATCCCAAGGGGAAAAAAGCCGGGATTGACATCTTTCTCCACAGTGACAGAGATGTATATTGGGGTGGTCTGGGAACTATGCAGGAAAGGGACACAAAAGGAGAAATTCTGGGAAAGAAGGCAAATAAAGGTACTGGGAAAGTTCTGTTTTTCTCTGTCTTTTTCATGAGCTTTAAGATGACTACACAGTGCATTAAGTACGCTTTAAATATACATCCCCTTCTGTGGTTATGATTTCTTATAAACAGGGTAGTACACATAGGTAATACGTGTGAATAGTTATAGAAACATAAGGACGTTTACCAAAATGTTAAGTGATTATCTCTGCATGAAGGGTATTCAGATGACTTTTACCTTCATAATTTTCAAATTTTTTACAGTGAGCACGTATTATTTTACATTCGGAAAATAGTTAACATGATTTTGAAAGAAAAGGCAAGCGAAACATTTGAAACATAAATAACAGATTAATATGCAGAATGCCTATAAATCAATAAGAAAAAGAGGGGCCGGCCCGGTGGCTCAGGTGGTTAGAGCTCCATGCTCCTAACTCCGAAGGCTGCCGGTTCGATTCCCGCATGGGCCAGTGGGCTCTCAACCACAAGGTTGCTGTTTCGATTCCTCGACTCCCGCAAGGGATGGTGGGCTCCGCCCCCTGCAACTAAGATTGAACACGGCACCTTGAGCTGAGCTGCCGCTGAGCTCCCGAATGGCTTGGTTGGAGCGCATCCTCTCAACCACAAGGTTGCTGGGTTGACTCCCACAAGGGAGGGTGGGCTGTGCCCCCTGCAACTAGCAAGGGCAACTGGACCTGGACCTGGAGCTGAGCTGCGCCCTCCACAACTAAGACTGAAAGGACAACAACTTGAAGCTGAACGGCACCCTCCACAACTAAGATTGAAAGGACAACAACTTGACTTGGAAAAAAGTCCTGGAAGTACACACTGTTCCCCAATAAAGTCCTGTTCCCCTTCCCCAATAAAAAATCTTTTAAAAAAATAAATAAGAAAAAGATAAAGACCCCAATAAAAAGTGGGTAAAAGGTAAGAACAGAATATTTATAGAAGAAGAAACACAACAAATGCATGCAAATATGCCTAACTTCACTAGAACTAAGAAATTAAAACCAAGAAATACCAATCATTTTACATTTTGCCAATCTGATAAGATTTTTTTTTAATGGTAATATCCAGCATTGGCAGGCATGAGGGAAAACAGATCCATTAGAACAGTGTATTTGAACTTGGACATAATTACATAGCAGAGTCCTATGCAGCAGTGAAAATAACAAGGCAGTTCTATGTGGACTGATATGGAGAGCCCTCTTAGACAGTCTGAGTGTGGGAGAAAGTTGTAGAAACACACAGAGTATGAGTATATATATTAAAACACAAACTCAGAAAATGTTCTACAGTCACACACACTAACAAATGTAAATTTAGAGGTAGGAAGGATACTGCCAGACTGACAGTGGTGAAAAGGGACTTTAGCTTTTCATTGCATGTTCTTTTATACTCTCCAGATCTTTAAAAATGAAAATGTATTTGTGTATTATTTATATAATTAAGGAATATGTAAAAAACCTTTAAGATAGAAAGTCGGGAGAGAGGAAAAAAGAAGGGAAAAGAAAAGAAAAAAGAAAAAAACTCAAGTTCTAGAGCCAAAAGGACCTGGGTTTGAATCCCGGCTCTGCTTTCTGTCAAACTCTGGGCGAGTTAGTAAAATTCTCTAAGCCTCAGTTTTCTCACCCATACAATGGGAGAAAAACAGCAGCAACTCTTCCTCAGATGATGGAAGGATTTAATGAGAGGATGCATGTAAAACTTAAGAGCAGAGCCTGGCAGAGTAAGTGTTCCACGATAATGTTCCACCCTCCTGCTCTGCTGCTCCTCAGGCTAACGCTTCTTTCACTCCTTTCTAATTCTTGATCTTATAGCGCCTTCTCTCTTGAATACCCTCCTCCCCCTCTGACAGCTGAAACCATAACCTCTCCCCTCCCCACCATTCCAACCTCAGGGATCTGTCGGGACGGACCAGAGGGTGGTCCCGCTCAGTGACCTCCTCCACAGCCTGAGCAAGGGCATACAGCCCTGAAAGCTGCAGGTTTGTGTCCAAGCTGGATATCTGCACCGTGGCCACGACCACTGCCACACGCTGATCCAGGGAGCTGCGTGGACCTGGACCCCGCAAGGCTCTAGCCATTTCTGAAATGGATGAGGGAAAGGCAGTGGCTCAAGAAAATTGTGGCACCTCCAAATTGGAAGTCCTTAAAGGTCAAGCCCAGTTATCCTACGACATTTTAATACATTATTCATTACTGTAACTTGCATTCAGAACTTTTCCATTTCTGTGTAAAGGATTTAATAGTCAAACAATGAAGATAAAGATACTCTGGAAAATGGACTCTCCTTTATCCAGGGATACTGAAGAAAGGGAGCCACAATTGATTGGATATAATCAAGGCCAAAGAAAGGAAAATGGATGCATGCTTCCAAAGCATTTTCCTGTGTAAACGTGACCTTACTCCATGGCTTTCCCTCTACCCTGATTACCCACGTCTCTGGGCACCACCCAGGACTTCTTCCAACTTCTTTGCCCTCCCCTCCCAACACCTGACTCACCACTGGCTGCTTCCTTCATCTTGGGGGGCAGAGCCAGTCCCTCAGTCACCAGAAGCTGGTTAAACAACTGCGAGTCACTCTGTGCCATGGGGGGCTCAGTTTTTCCCTTGGCAGGCTCTGCCTCTGCCCTAGGGGGCTCAGCCTCTGCTTTAGGGGACTCAGTCTCTTCCTCCGAGAAGTTGGCCTCCGACTTGGGCTCCTCTTCTGGATCTGGGGTACAGGAGTGACTTCGTGAAGAAGACGAGCTGCTTCGTTCACCAGGTCGCTGTCCGTACTTAGTGTAGATCTGAGAGTTGAGCAGGTCACTGAGGGTGCTGCCCTCAAACCGATTACTGAGAACTTGCAGCACACCCTCAGCCACCTCTACGGGTATGGAGATGTCCCCTAGGGCCTTTTTATCCAGGGTCTGTCAACAGAAGGGGGCATGCATTTTAGGGAGAAGCAGACACAAAGGCCCTGGGGACAGGAAGAGGAAGTGACCTCCGCCCACCATGCCTTGCACACCTTCCGCATACCAGACCCTCACTGTATTTGTCCCTTCCCCCAGCAGGACCCCTCATACTCTCTAACCTCTAGCTCCAGCCTCCTCCTAAGCGGTCCCATATCTAGAACTCCCTTAGACAATCCCACCTCTGACCCCACTACAAACTCCCCACGTGGCTCAGGCCCGTGATACCTCATCCAAGTTCTCTCGAAGATTCTGAAAAACTGGCTGTTGCTCACATATGTCCAACTTCTTGATGAAGAAGAGCAGCTCCCACCACTCAGCCTGAGTCAGATATCCCAAGGCCTCCTTCTTCTGAGGCTCGGGCTGAAGGTATGGCAAAGAGTAGAGGCCATCCACAGGCGTCCAGCCCCAGGAGGGAAGTGCTGAGAATACAGGCACAGGGGTCTCAGCACCCACTAGGAATAGGGTGGATTTCTGAATCTGGGGCAGCTCCTGGTCAAGAGCGGCTTCGCCCCGGCCACCGCTCCTCCATTGAGACAGGCTGATGGTGCCCCCTCCAAGGCTCACCTGCGCCCAGTGTACTGGCTCCTGCCCCCTTCTCCACAGCGGCTGAAGCCATATCCTCTGCAGTCTCCTCAGAACCCAGGATCTCTAGCATGTGCCAGTGCACCCAGTAGGTGCGGCCCGTCGACTGCCAGAAGACCTGGTGTGGAGGGAGGGAGGCAGAAAGAGGGAAAAATAGAGAGGGCTCGCCCTCTGAGTCCTGGGTCTTGCAGGCTTGAGAGGACAAGCTGGGCCCAGGCCTGGGGCCTACAGCCCTGAGATGCACACCTGCCCAGGCTCGGGAAGACCTCCACACAGCAAAAGGCTGCCTTTCCTGCGCCTCGTCCCTTCCTCACCCTGACGGCCTCTGCTCCTACACTCCCTCGCAGCGAACTCCACAGGTGGGCTGCAGTGGTGGTGTCTCAATGTATCAGTTCCGTTTCCTGGGTGGGAGTCTCTCCTTGACCTCAGAGCCCACCCACTCGCACCAGACGTTCTCAGCCCTCCAGAGGCCCCCCTACACCAGCAACTGCCGACCCCTCCTTGAACTACTCAGTTGCCTTGGGGCTTTTCTCCTTGAGTAGCCTGTCAGAGCCTCCGAATGGAAGCCCCAGCTATGTGTTACCCAAACAGACCCCCAACAGGGTGCCCGCACCACGCACCGGCTCACCTGCACGGGGGGCACACCGTTGTTGCTCTGCCGGAACTCGCCCTCGTCCCCGGCACTGACCTCCTCGTAGTCATCGAGCATGCGCACTCGCATGCCGGGCACCAGTGTCTGCTGTACATACTCGCCGTAGCCGCTCCGGCTAGAGAACTCAGAACGCTGGCGGGAGGCCCGCCCTGGCTTTCTGGGGGTGGCAACCATGGTGGGGAGTAAAAGGCTGGGCCCTGAAACGCAGGGCAGAAAGATGGACCGGGACGGCCGGGGAGGCAACGCGCCCCGTTCGCTGACATTCCGGGCCCAGCCCATGCACCGTACCAGCTCCGAGATGAGGTTGCCCATAGCCATACTGAACTCCAGCTCCCGCTGCCCCCGGCTTTTCTCTTGGCCAAACTCCTCCCCGGGGGACAGGGAGCTTCGGTCTCCAGCCCCTGGCTCTGGACTGTTATTCAGCTGATCCAGCAGGGACGTGACACGTAGGTAGCGTTTCACCAGGGAGAAGAGCAGCTTTCCTGGGATCTGTAGGACACAGTCCATGGTGTAGGTTCATGGTCCCCCAGCTTAGCCCCTCTCCTGTCCCCTTGATATCATTCTTTGCAGAAAAGTATCAGGGCCTCACCCCCTTACCTGTAGTTTTCAAAATGTCATTTAGATAAGAAACACACAAGGAGCATCTTAAAACACAGATTTCTGGGTTCTGATCTCAGAAATTCTAAGTGGGGGAGGGAGCGTGAACTTTTATTTTAACAAGCTCCCCAGGTGGCTCTGGGGCTGAGGTACAGTCACGAGCCACATTTGCAGAAATGATTCTCTAGGCCTATTCCCAGCATTTCGCCCACAGCTGGCAGGTACCTGAGGCAGATGAATGCCCTCAAAGGCCATGCAGTGCTCCTCAGACGACGTGGTTTCTGCAAACAGCTCCAGCAAAGTATAGCGGCTGTCAAAATCCATGTGCTGCTCGATGCCATCTTGCTGGCTCAGTGACAGAAGGACGTGAGCCCGACTCCCTGTAATCCACACCCAATCCGTATCTTCTCCTCAATCCCCAACACTTTGCCCCTGCCTGTCCTATACTCTCTATGCCCTACCCCAGAGGCTTTCAAACTTCTTTGTGACTGAGACGCCCACTAAGATATACATTGTACATGGTAACCTGATACAAATGTATACATACATATATAACTGAAACATATACTCATATTTCATGCTACAAAACTTACCTTACTAAGTACTATACATTGATATTTTGCATTTTGTAAAAATCTTGGTTATAACCCACCAAACTGGTTTCGCAACCAACTAATGAATCTCAACCCACAGTTTAAAAATGTAAAGCTACCCTATTCTCGTCTCAGCCACTGCACTGAGAATGGACAGATAAACCAGGTGCTGTCATTGTATCCTGTCTACATACCTCTAATACCTTATTCATGCATAATTTTCCTTTGCATTATATTGATATTCACCAAACACTAGGTGTTCGTAGAGTTGAGAAAGCCCTCCTCTTTCTGGTTTTACTCCTAGTGGTCCCATTCTCTCCTTCCTCCCCTGGCTGTCTCTTACCAGCATCGTGGGCTGCCAGAGCCTGCAGCATCTTGCCCGCACTCCGACGGATCTGAGGCTCAGGGTTGCACAACATGTGCATGAGCAGGTCCAGGGCTCCCATCTCCCTGAAGACCCCAGTGAGGGGCCCGATGCTGGCATAGGCGCTGAGCACGTGGATGGTGTGGAGCACAGCGGCTGTGAGGCTCGAGGTCCCACCTTCGGCCAGCTGCCTGGCAGCTCTGCACACCAGCGCCCGTACATCAGCCTCCATCTCTCCCATTGCCACATCATCCAGGCCCGCTGGATCTCGGGGGAAGCTTCCTGAACCCCCAGCCGGTTCGTGCTGAGGTCCCTTAGATAGTGCCCGCTCACCTAACAGCATGGGGCAGTTGACGTAGACCTCGGGGGCTGACAGCCACATGAGAATGTGCTCTGCCTTGCCCTCTTCTACACCCATTCTGCCCACTTCCCCACACTTCAGGACACTCCATCGGATCAGGTATTCAGGATGCCCATCATGCCCAGGACGCTGTCGAATGAGTTCTTCAGGATATGCCTGCAGCCGGGGCCCCAAGGGCACCATGAGGTCCCCAGTGCGCCGATCCCCCACCATCCTGACGTCCTGGGACACACAACGGAAAGATAAAGGTAGGATGGGAAAGCAAAAGGACCACACATGGAGGGGGTAGACTCTCGTGACACAGATAGGGTGGGCGGTGACTGGTAGGTTGCATGATGGAATTTAGAGGCCAAATAGAAGGACCAAGTATAGGATGAAATAAATAATTTGAACAAACTTTGGGATTTATAAGAGAAGGAAAATGAAGTGAAAACAGGATGAAATTGAAGAGGTTTAAGAAACGGAAGAGGTTGAGAGAGAGAGAGAGAGAGAGATGAGAATAGGCAAGGTAACAAAGAGGTGACAGTTAAGCAGGACCATCTAGGCAGAACAGCAGGGTGTCTGAGGGATACAGATCAGGACTGAGAAGAATGACATGGCAGCCGGCAAGAGCTGCCCTGAGCTGCTGTGAGGAGCCAACTAACGACTGGCCAATGACTGCCTCAGCTGGGGGGAGTGCAAGACTCATGATACCAGCACGGGCCAGGGAGCTGTGTCCTACACAACGAGACTGAGAAACAATGGCTTGAACTGGGGGGGTGGGGGGGAGTGGATGAAGTGGGGAAAAAATGATATGGATGAGCAGGAAGGACAGCAGCATGTGAGATAGTGGGGCCAGAACAAGTGAGAAAAGTCAGGATGGGGAAGGGGCAAGACGGGGTATAAATGACAGGGTAAAGCTGGAGTGTGGCTATAAAGGGGTGGGCCATGGCAGATATAGAGGTGAAAGAGGCGGGGCTATGGGCCCCCACATCCAGATGGGAAAAGCAGATGAGAGTGAAAGAGGGAGGGGGAGGGGAAAGAGGCAGATAAAATCATGGGAGAAAAAGACCAGGTCCTATCCTGCACTTACGCTGTATGTAGGGTGAGGGTCTAAGTCAGATAGAAATAGATGGAGGTAGTAATCATGGAGTCCAAGA
The DNA here is from genome assembly GCF_004115265.2 of Rhinolophus ferrumequinum. Taxonomy (NCBI): domain Eukaryota; kingdom Metazoa; phylum Chordata; class Mammalia; order Chiroptera; family Rhinolophidae; genus Rhinolophus; species Rhinolophus ferrumequinum. The sequence goes on along the minus strand of NC_046286.1, from coordinate 12,597,754 downwards.
GTCGGGAATGAGGTCAGGCGCTGATGGTGGAGGTATTAGAGAGGCAATAGAGTGCAGGTTTCAGAGTAAGATAAACGTTACTCGGAACTCTGGCTCTTTGACTTACTATGTAGGTAGTTTTGGACAAGTTACTGTGAGCCTCCGTTTCCTCCTTTGCAAGATGGTAACAATGTTCATACCCAACTCATAAAGTTGTAAAAATGTAAGATCACATATAGAAAGCCCTTAGAGCAGCCTCTAACACTCAGTGAGTGCTCAGTAAACATAATCTGAGTAGTATTCTTCTTAGATGGAGAAGGGAGAGGCAGTCCTCCGATAAGTGGAACATTAAACCAGAAGCTTATAAAGGGGACAGGGGTGATGGCTATGCTAGTGATGAAGAAAAGGGATGTGTGATACAAAACGGTGTGGGGGCCGCACGGAATGGTGAGAATAAGAATGGAAGGTGAACCCGGCAGAAATGGTGATCCGGATGGGGTCTTGTTGAGGCACCGGGGTAGAAGATGCGAGTAGAAGAAAAGCGTGAAGGGGACGGGAACTATAGGATGTGGACCTCCAAGGGGTAGGGGTCCAGTTAGCGCGGGGCCAGGGGAGAGGGTTGAAAGACTGAGAGGCAACCAGTGATGTGGCGATGGGCAACTGATGAGCAGGGTGGAGAAGCAGAACCGTGGGGACAGGCCCAAATTGAGGGGGGGGGTAACTATCATGGGCTTAGAACAGGACCAATAAACTGAGGTGTGTAGGTGAGGTCTGAACGCGGGGATGAGACTGCAGGTAGGAGCCCGTAGGAAGGTCAGGCCCAAGCTTGCAGACCAAAAGGGGAGGTGCACGAGGCCAGAACCGCAATGGGAACGGGTTGGGGGGGCGCGGTCCGAGGAGGCTGACAGCATCGCGTGAATCTCAGGGAGCGAGACCCGGGTCCCGTCGTCAGCCCCGCAGAGAATGGGTAAGGGACCGGGGAGGGGACGGGGGACGGATCAGGAAGGCGCAAAACTCTCCTCTCACCTCCCACAGCCCGGCTAGGCCCTCGCTGGGACCCAGCGGCCGGTCCCGCCGTCCTGGCCCCGCCTCCTCAGCAGCTCCCTTCCGGGTCACCCAGCGAGCGCACGCCCTGCGGGGCATCTACGGGTCCCACCGCGGCCCACAGGCGGGCGCTGCGGAACCGCGCGCAAGTGGAGCATGCGTAGTACCGACGGGCTGCTGCGTGGGGGGCGCGCTGCAGACGGAGCCCGGGATCGCGGTCACGTTGCTCTTGTGTCTGCAGCAGTAGGCAGCCCTTTGCATCCACAATCAACTTTGAAGACCGCCCCCACCTCCTCTTTCGTAGGTCTGCCCTCCTCATCCCCCTGACACCTAGTAACCCAGTCTCTAGCGGAGAGCTGAGTTTCCACTAGGTCACGTGGCCGTGTTTCCCAACCCCGCTGCAATTCTTTTGAATTGGTTGGCACTTTCTATTAATTGAAATTGCTTATCTCTGTTTTCCTAAGCACCTAGCAAAGCAATGCACAGAGATTAAGACCCCAGCCCTGAGTAATGTTCCTTAATTCGTAGAGTTCAAGAGCCCAAAGCACCCCTTAGCATTGCTGTTGTTTTCATCAAGCAGCCGGGCTTGCTTCTCAGAGCAGCAACTTTTGGGGTTTGATTCGTGTTCATAACCTCCCTCCATCCCTATATGAAAAAACAGAGGCAAAGACCCCACAGTCTGTGCACAAAAATGATACATTTATTGAAAGAGTATTTTTTTTTAATACAAAAGAAAGCTCTGTACATAGGACTGTGACCATGTCCACTATTCCTGGGTCAGCATCCCAGGAGAAGTAGAAACCACTGACATACACACCCCAAATTCACACACACACACACACACATTCACTCAGACGTGCACACACACATACATACCCCAGAGCCACCAAGGAAGAGAAACACCAAGGGTTGCTGCACGTATAAATGCCACCTCATCCCTGATGCACGCATGTTCTCCCAAGGCCACCCTCACACAACACACATTATAAGCACTTTGCCTGATTCACTCACTGGGTCTGTCTTTTGTAGGAAGGAGAGAAGGAATTCATCAAGGTCTCCTCCCCTGAGTAGGGGAGTGGGGAGTGAGTGAGTGAGGGTGGAGTGAAACTAGCAGAGAAAGGGGCTGGGCAGTTACAGACCTGAGTCCCAAGCCCCCCCACTCTCTGGCCCCTGATTTGCCATGCCCCAGCCTTGCAAGCCACCCAAAACCCCAGCTGTCTCCAGGAGAAAGCCCAGAAAGGTGACTTCCATCTTGGCACCCAAAATTGGGGCAAGACAGCAACAAGGGTGAGAGGTTAGGGGGTTCTCAAATGTGGCAAATCATCCCCTTGATAACTAGGCTGTGCGTAAAATCTTCCCCCACCCCTCACCTAATCACAGAAGCAGGCTTGTTCCTACTAAAGGCAGTCAGTCATAGGATTAATAAAACTCCACCCCAACTGCTGCCCGTGTTCTGAAAAAGCTTCCTTTCTGGATACTGGTGGTGAAGGTGGGCTGACACGGGGTAAAAGACCCTCCCCCTATGTTGGCCCACCCTGAAGGTCTACCCCAAAGGGGGCAGAGGGGGGTGGGGCACAGCCCCTGTACAAATTACATAAATACTGAGGTTACACTTAGAAAAATAAAGTCATTTTCTTCAAGGCTTTTTGTCTTAATTTTAAAAAGTTACAGTAGCTGCTCACTCCCTGGGAGAGCTGCCCATTTCTGGCTCCCCTATCGCTGCACTCAGCCCAAGAGCTGCTCCCATTTCTTCTGACCCCCATTCCTGCCTCTCACCCCCTCCCAGACCCCACTCTGCTCACTGCAACTTGGACCCCAGGCAGCTGCAGGCCTGGGGGAGCACAAGGCTGCAATGCCCATGCGTGTGGCACAAATGAAGTCAGTTTCTTCTACCTGACACCCTCCCACTCCCACCCCCACATTTGGTCTCCCTCTTCCCTCTCCCTAGCAACAGCCCTAAAGGGCAAAAAGAGGCCCAGAGCTGTGGGTCACCCTCCCCACCCCGTTGGGGCATGGCCTGAGGGCCCCTCCCCCGGTTTTCTCCTGGAAACAACCCAGGACCGGGCAATCCCAGAATCTCCCCCACACACTGGTGGGCCCAGAGCTCATGGGGTGGCTCTGTCCCCAGAGGCCCAGCCAGTTCCGGGGAGCCCCAGGGCTCCCCAGGGAAGGGGAGCTTGGGCAGGGAGGGGGACGAGAAAAACGCCATAAAAAAAAGTTAAATATTTTAAAAATATATATTTATAGATTTGTTTTCACTTCGTCTCCTCAAATAAAAAGTTCAAAATCAACTTTAAGTAAAGCAGCTGGGAGAAAAGGGGGAAGACGGGGAGAGGGAACACTGGTGGTTCCCTCCAACCCAGGAGCCCCTGGAGTTCCGAAGGGAGCGGCAAGGCAGGGCAGGTGGCCCCAGGAACCTGCTCCGTGCACAGGCCCAGCTACTCAGGAGCTGTAGGGGCGGGCGGGCGGCAGCGTTGAGGAAAGAAGCCCCATCTCCCCAGCTGGCTCCCTGAGGGGCAGGGGCAGGGCTCTTTTGACCCAGCCTGTGGCAGACACAGTGCTGACATGGGTCAGCAAGGAGGCTGAGCAGAGGACCCCAACTGCTTCCTCAGGGGGGACACGGTGCCTAACCCCACAGAAACCTGTTGTGGGAAGGTGGAGCACGGTCCCGTTGGGTAAGCTAATACTCATGGCAAACATGGAGCCAAGCTGGCAAGGGGAGTCTGAGGAGGGAGGACAGCCTCCCATCAAACAGAAGTGGGAGGTGGAGCTAGGAGGGGAGAGTGAGGGAGGACGGGGTGGAGGGCAGGCTGGCCCATTTCTTTGGCTGGAGTGAGAGGGCTCAGTCCTGTGGCTGCCCACTGCTCCTCCCCTCCTCCCTCCTGCGGCCCGTCAACGTGTGTGTAAAGAAAACGTGAAAAGGCAACAATAAATAAGTGGTGCCGTCCCTTGGGCCATCTGTCCAGGGCGGCAGGGCGGATCAGTCACTCTTGGTGCTGTGGGCGGTGTCCAGGTTCACCACCTGTAACTCGGTGAGGTTGCTGCTGCTTCCGGCCTGCTGCCCTATGACAGCCATCTGGAGGGAAGGGCATGTGTAAGGAAGGGTCAGAACAGGTTAGCTAGCTCAGGCTCCTCCTGCTTGCCTGCCTGCCCCACCACAGGTCTGCCCAGGAAAACAGGTGGGACTCCTGACTAGGGATTTTGGCTTTGAAAACTGGTAATGGAATCCCCAAGGTCAAGATAAAGAAGTAGCTGGCTGGCAAGGGGCCTCCACCTACCTGGTGAAGCTGAACTGCAGAAACAGGGATCTGCACTGTCCCAGACTGTGCTGTCAGGAAGACCTGGGGGACGCCACCTGCTTTGGAAAACGACAGGAGATACTCAAATTGCTTGCTCGAGAGAAACTTCCAGTAGTAAAGGAGTGCTGATAAATGCACAAATGACTGGGTGAGTCTCAGATATAAGTGCCCTAGGGTGAGTGTCTAACTGGGTCCAAGTGTGCGTGTGGGTATGAGTGTCCAAGTGGACAAGCATGGGTGCCGAAGCATGTGTGCAATCCGTGGGTATACTTGTATGTGTAGGTATGTGTGGGCATCCTAGTTTGTGTGTGTGTGTATATATATCTGAGTGGGTGTGGGGGCCTTTGAGTGTGTGTATGTGTGTAAGGGAGGCAACGGTCCTCCTTTCCTCAGCCTTGCCCCCCAACTCACCTTGCTCCTGGACCTGGCTGTGGGACACCTGCATGGTGGATGGCGCCTGGGAGAAGGCATTGAGCACAGTGAGGCTGCCATCAGCCAAGCCAGAGGTGGGTGCATACATCACCGCATGGGGGCTAGGGTACATCATGTGGCCGCCCACAGTTGTGGGCACAGATGACGTCATGATGGTGGCAGGCAATGTCACTGGCAAACACAGACACATGTCAGGGAGGTCGTACTGGTCCCTACTAATATCCCCCCTCCCACCCCCAGGACCTCTAAGTCTCCAGAGCCCTCTTGACATTTCCCAGGTCAGAAGCTACACAAGACTCATTTCTCTGCTCCCTGTCATCAACTAAGCCTTATTTCTTTTCTTGAACACAACAGCACCCGCCTCTAATTGTATTCTATCACATCGCCCTATTCGATGGTCTACCTGCCGACTTCTGTTCCAAGACCCTAAGGCCCTGGGAAAAACAAAGATTACAGTGACTGACCCAACCTAAGGAAACTCAGATACTCCCCCTCTTTCAGAGAACTCCATTATGCCATTTTTCACTTGTTCTCATTCTTACTCCCTCTTCCCAACTGTGTGGCTAACAAATTCATCTTTTAAACAAGCACTTCTCAAATGTTAATGTACATTCGGTCACCTGAGGTTCTTGTTAAAAAAGGCACATTCAGATTCAATGGGTTTGGGGTGAGGCTTAAGGGTCTGCATTTCTGTCCCGCTCCAGGGTGATGCTGATCCTCCATAGACCACACTTTGTATAACAAGGTTGTAAATAACAAGAACTTAAAAGTCATTTTATTTTGAAAGTGTCTCATCATTTCTAAAATGACTAGAGACACTGAGGGAAATTACTGGCTACTCAAAACTTCGGGACACCCTCCCACAAGGAGACAACTGCTCTATAAAATCCTTCCTCATAATTACGCAAATGTATGTGTTTGGGCAAGTAACTTCTCCTTTCGGGCCTCAGGCTTCTCATCTGAATGAGGAGGGTAGCTTCAATGGTCCCTACTGTCTTCCTAGAATCCACAGCCCTACTGCAGGGCAGAATTCCAAACCCAGCCATCCTCACCCGACTTTCTCCTAAGAATTAGGATGAGGGTTAAGCCAAAAGCCTCAGTCTCCACAATAAGAGATTCTCTGACCTGAGTTATAGGAGGGCTACTGCTGGAGACCTACTGCTAGGCAGCAGGCAGGGAAATGACAGAGCTTCGAGCTATACCTGTTCCGCTGGAGGAGGTCTGCGTGAGGTCTGTGCTGCTGTCGCGAGAGGGAGACGCTTGCTGTGGGGCCTGGTGCACCTGAATGGCCTGCACTGGGACCTGCTGGGCCACTGCCCCACCTATGAGACACAGAGATTTACTCATGCTCTGTCCTACCGAGCCACCACCTGCACCAAGCACCCGCAAACACCCCCATGCCCAGGGTTTGGCACACTGCTCCCCAACTCCTACTGCTATCTTTCCTGGGAGCCAAAAGAAGCCCTCTGGTCGTGAATCTTCTCTCCGGGGGCTTCTACACTCTGCTCTTGCCCTTCCCTCGTCCTCACACCCCAGGTCTTGCCTTTGCCCTGTTCAGGGAGCTGGCACCGACCCATCCAGGACATGATCTGCCCTTCAGTCAAGGTAGGGAAGTGGTAGAATGTCCACTGTCCCTGTGGCAATGGGGACACAGACCTGGGCTGGCGAGACAAGGCCAAAGCATGTGGTTGAAACTTACTGACAAGGATAATAAGAGTACGAGTAGGGAGGGGCGTGCTGCCAATGGGACATAAGAGGCTTCTCTCAGGCCCTGGCCCCTGTTCACCTCCTTCTGAGCAGGGGAAGAGGTTCTCCTTGTGCCAGCCCTAAACCCACTGTTCACATGCTCAATTTGCCCCTTGTGACTCACCAGGCATGAGGGTGAAGCTGGTAGGCAGCTGCATGAGGCCCCCAGACGAGACAGGGCCACTTCCTGTACTCTTCAGCACAGTCCCGTTGGCACTGCTGACAGCGCTGGGGCTGACACTAGCAGACACTGGCGCCAGGTAGTTGGTGATGGGGAAGGAGGGACCGCTGCTGACTTGCATGGTGGTAGAGGTGCTGGGCGCGGTTTGGATGGTGGAGGTGGTACCCGGCAGGTTGGTGACTGTGAACACCGGTTTCAGTGAGTCCTACACCCAGAATAGAGATGGAGCGGTGAGCCTCTACCAGACCCTGCCCCTGCAGAAGCTTATTGTGGATTGACGGCACAGACTGGAACCAGTGTGCTTGGGTTCAAAGCTCAACTCTGCCATTTACCTGCTGCCTGGCCCTTTGGCGAGTTGTTGAGCAGCTGAGCTCCAGTTTCCTGTCTGTAAAAGGAGGATAATACCTACCCCATATGCCATATGTGTTGTGAAGACTAAATAGGTTAACGTATGTAAAACACATAGAACAGTGCCTGGCACATAAAAAGAGCAGTAAGTATTTGCTGCTCTTATGATGACGATAATGTCATCATCATAATTCCCTGAGTTCTTTCCCCCAGTAGACTGTGGCGATCACATTGGTTGGGGAATCAGGACACCTGGGGTGTTCCCAACTCTGGCAATGACCATGTGTGTGACCCTGGGAAAATTACTACTCTTTTCTGAGCCTCAGTTTTCTTCTTCTGTAAACATGAGGGGGCCAGGCTACTATGCCCTCTTTGAAAGGGTTCTTCTGGCTCAGATTTGCCAGGCTTCTGATAGGGACCGAGAGTTTTTCAGGGAACTTAGGGCTTGAGAGAGATCTTAGGAGGTTGGCAATGAAGCACTTTATGCCAAATATTTAATATTTAAATTATCAAAGGAATTTATTCACCCAGCAAAATTTCCTGGGAATAAATGAACCCTACTGCAAAGAGTTTGAAAATTATTACAGATGATATGAACTGAGAGGAGTCTAGAGCATTGACTTTCCCCTCAGGGAGCCTTTGTTCTTACAAGGAGAAGGAGGAAGCCAGGAGCTGAGAACCAGGCCCAGAGGTCTGAGGGGGCTCAAATACTGGGGGTGGGTCACCGCAGGATGTTTGCAAAGCAGGCGAGCTTGAAGCCCCTGATTGGTGGAGGCGTTGCTAAGGCAAACAGTGCCGCTTCCTCCAATTGGCCAGTTAATGAAGGGCCACCCGGAAGGTGGAGTTCCCCCGAGGAGCAGAGGAGGAAGCCCCGCCCCCTCTCCTTACCGGGAAAAGGAAGGGGGAGGAGTAACTAGGGCCGGTATCCCTAGCAGCCGGGAATACACTCCCTAACGTGCCCAGGCCCGGACATCCTGAAGAGGTAGACGACTGGTTAGTAAGGTAGTCTGCAGCCCAGTCAGCCAGACCCCCTGCCGACAGTGCTGGGTTCCTAGGACCTTGGGACCCAGGAGTGCTCACTTCCTAGTCCCCAGTGACCCGGCCTGCCGGGAGGGTAGGGCTAAGCTACGCCCCCGCCCCCAGCGGGGAGACAGCTGGCGGGAGGAATGCAAGGGCCCTGCCAGGCAGGCGGGCTGCAGGCGGGAGGCCGGCGTGGAGCCGGAGCCGGCCTTATATGGGCACGGAGGCCGCCCGCTTATCTAGGGGGCCAGCCTCCTGTCAGGATAGCGAGGATGGACACCTGTCCCCTAGGATGAGGGGTACTAACCGGGCTCCACTCCACATCAGTGGGCACTTAGCACCTGTCCTTGGTGAGGGAGAGAGAGAGAGACCCCCCTCCCCTTCCCTCTGCCAGTCCAGTCCCTCCCCTTCCTTCCCCTGATAGGGGACGCAAACACACCTTGGTCTCCCCACTGCTGTCGGACTCCGACACCTGGTAGGTGAGGTCTGTCTCTTCAAAGCCCGTGGCACTCATTCTCTGGTCTGTGGTGGGGTCTGAGCGGGGTGGAGAGTCTGGCGAGTTGAGGCAGGTCTGAATCAGGGCCTTGCCAGTCTCACTGGTGATCATGGGCTGCAGTTTGCGGGTGGCAAAGGTATACACATGGCCTGTCTCACTGGCCACCAGCAACAGCACCTGTGTCCCTGTCAGCGTGGACAGCTCATAGGCCTGGGGGTAGGGGGAGGAGACGGGTAGGTCAGCAAAACTCTTCACCTCTACCTTCCTTGGGAAATAGGAGAGGAAATACACAGTGATTTCAAGCCCCCACTCCCATAAGACCGTCCTCTCCAGTGATTCTAAGGGGGTCCTATCAGGATATCTGAAAGTGAGATGGAAAGCAGAAAAACCCCATGTTTTGGAGCAGCTCCTGCAGATACCGCAAGCAAACAATCACAGCCCCCTGGTGACATCTAACCTCAGGAGACACAGAGACCCAGGTAGCTGCTTCTCACTACAACTTGGTGCCCTCACAGACAGATGGTTTCCACCCCCTCCTCACTGTCAGCGGGACCAGTATGAACTCACTCCTATACCGGAAATCATATAAGACATTAGGGATAAGGGGCCACCCAAGCTCTAAAATGCCCCGTTTCTTCCCATAAACTGCATAGGTGCTAACCTGTTGCCATTTTGTCCTTCTGCCCTATCATAGTATGCTACCCTTTTTTTTTCTTCCTTTGTCTTGATACAACAATGTCTGCAGTGATGGGAGATGGGGGCTAGATTTGCAGCTACTGCCCTGCCATGAACTCAGGAAGGGGACCCCATAGATGGCATCCTCATTCCCAACAAAGTTCCACAACCCACCTTGGAAGCAGCTCTGATTTCTGTATGGGACAGATAAACACCAGCCAATGTTCCCAGGGTTCTAGCTTCTTGTTTCCCAGTTCCTTTGCTTCCATGCCTTCCCACATCTTATACACCCTAAGACAACTCTTTTCCTCACCCCTTTCCACTGGATAATCGGCTATATAAGAGGAGGATACCTCTACATACCTCAGCAAACTCCCTGCCTTCCCACGAAACTCCATGCACCAATTCTCCCTAGGGCTGGAAATGCCACTTGTCCGAAAGACAGATGATTCTGAAGCCTGTCCTGCAGGGAGTGTGCGGGCTTCCAGGGGATGCATGGAAGATGCATGGCCATAGCAGGACTTGGTTTGGTACCTGCTGCTCAGGGCACCATCAGTTATCCTGCCCTGCTCCCTTACCTGGGGCTCTTGAGCCCCATTCCGTCATCAGCCCTCCTGTCCTTCCAGCCAGCACTACTTCAGTAGTGCCCACCTTCCTCCCACACATGCTCGCTCATTGTTGTTATACTGCTCCAGCCTCCTCACCTCCATACCTTTTCTTCTGCTACCAGCTTTTCCAGCGCCCTTCCCAGAACACCAGAGCCCACTGGACCTACTGACCGAGGGGTTTCGTTAAGCACCCCCGGGGCAGCCTCGCAGTCTCATTACCTTTCCTCACCCCTTCACACTCTGCAAGGGCTCTGTTCCTCTCTCGGCCCCGTCACTCCCACCTTGGCGCCTTTACCCTCTTTTCCGGACGTTAGCAGCATCTCCCCTCTCCCCACATTTCCCTGGCGGCCCCTCCCCTTTCACCCTACCCGGGTAACAGTCATCCCCTCCCACACACCTCCTGCGGACTCGCCGCCTCTCACCTCCGCTTCGGCTCTGCCTTCCTCTCCAGTTCCCCCTGCGAGTCCCCACCCTCCCGGTACCCCACGGTCCGCCAGACTCCCGGTCCGGTACCTTCTTCATGATGCCCGTCTTCCTCTTGCTGAAGGTCGTGTAGCGCCGCAGCTTGTTGTCGATGAACTCCATCTTGATCTTCACGCGGCCGCGAGTCTTCTTACCCGGCTTGGCCCCGCTCACCGCGCCGCTCACCGGCCCATAGCCCCCGGTGGCTGCTGCCGCCGCCTCGGGCCCACTGACCACCATGCCGATCTCCATGTCGCCCAGGCTTCGCTTCAGGCCGCGCCGCTCCGCGCCCAGCTCCTCCTCCTCGCCCGACTCCGAGTCGCCCTCGCTGCCGCTGTAGAGGGCCCCCGCGGTGGGCGCCGGGGTGGTTGTCGCTGCTACTGCAGCCTCCCGCTCGAAGCGACCGGGCCCGAGCCCCGCGCCGTTCCCGGGGACCCGGCCCCCGTTAGCCCCGCGAGTCCCGCCGCCGCCACCGCCACCACCAGCGGGCCGCCCCGTCGGGGTCCGATTCAGGCTGCCCCCCAAGGCCGAGCCCCGGCCCAGCGCCGCCGCGGCCCCAGCTTGGCTCGGTAACATGGCGCTCAATGCAGGAGGGCGGACGGGCAGTCAGCGAGGAATCGGAGCCGCCGCCGCCGCCGCCATCGGCTTCCCGGCTCAACCCGGCGCTCCCGCTGCTGCTAGTGCCGCTATCGCTGCCGCCGCCGCCGCTGCGAACCCGGGGCCCCTGCACGCCCCGGCCGACCTGGGCCCTCACTTTCCTGCCCCTGTGGCCCGGGTTGCCCCAGGCTGCGCGGAGCGCCCCCTGTCCGTATGCTACGGCGGCGCGCCCGGCGGCCGTCAGCGTCCCCCCGGGGGCAGAGGCTGCTGGCCGCGGCGGGGACGGCGGGTGGAGGGGGCCGGGACCACGCGCAGGCGGCGAGGGATCCCCCGACCCTTCCCCCCATATAAAGAGATACAATGTTTCCTTTTATGGCGAGGCCGCTCCTTATATGGTGAGCCCCTGCGTTCCCGCCCCATTGGTCCGCTGTTCCGGCAACTCCGCTCCCTATTGGCCCATAGGGGGCGCCTATTTGCATAGACATACCGAACTCGTTGCAGTCATCCCGCGTCAGCGGGCGACTCCGAAAGGGGAGGAGCCGACGCCTCTTAAAGGAACAGGAGAGGAGGTACGACTCCGCCCCCCTACCAGAGAGAATTGGGAGGGACCTGCGGAGAGGAAGCCTAGGAGGAGACTGGAGCGCAATCTTGCGGAGAAGAGGGAGCCGCACTGGGAACTGGGCTTTGGAAGGGCTGGAAGCAAACACTGGGGTAGTTCCTGAGTGGAATGTGCGGACGGCAGTAAATGATATAATACAGCCCAAATTCCAAAGGAGTGCGGGGATTGGAGCACTCACCCACTCCTTCCTGAGGGAGGCAAAGTTACTCGCGGAAGTAGCGGGGGCTTGGGTCCCTGATGTCCAGACTCGTCGCGCCCCCGCCACTCGGCTGCAACCCTTCCCCTCCCCCCCGACTTCCTTTCCCTTTCCCTCTCTTTTAAAGGCGACACTTTCCCACCAGGCCGGCTCCCCGGTCCTCATTCATCATCCTCTATACTGGGTAGGTCTCTGGCAGACGTACATCTGGAAAAGACCGGAGAGACAGTCGGCCTCCGCGTCCCAGTTGGGGGAAGGGAGAAGAGCTGGAGATCAGTGAAGACTTCCAGCTGCGCGCTGGGCTGGGGGAGGGGGTGGTTCCAGGGAGAAAGCCCACCCTTCAGTCGGTGCAAAGGCCTGGGAAAAAGTGTAGCCGAGGAGAAAGTTTAAGCAAGCAAACGCAAACATGCGCGCGCGCGCCCTTCTCTGGAAAGCCAAGGAAAGCCCACAGGATAAAAAAAACTAGGGTGCCGAAAAGGCCAGGTTCAGGGTCTAGGTCTGGATCTGAGCTCCAAGTCTGTGAAAATAGCTTGGGCTGTGCTCTTACAGAAATTATTCAAATCTGGAATCTGCTTCTTCCTAGCCCTGTGCTGGAAATAAGTGTTGAGCTCTCCAAACGCCATGTTCCTCATTGTTGGTACCTATCCCACGGGATTCTTAAGGCAGATTAAATGAGATACAGACTAAAGCGCGGAGTATGTAAGTGGTCAGTGAATAGTTAATAGGAGCTACCTGGGACAATCACCTCATTCATGGGATAAACAAACTCTGGTGTTTAATAGGATGGGAGAGGGTAATGATTCCTACCTTAAAAATTGTTGGGAAGATGAAGTGGTAGTGAAATCAATTTAGTGTACTGCAACCGGCATTTAAAATAAATTAATGGGTATCACAAAAAGCAAGCGTAAATATTGTTGCATAAAAATTGTTTGAATTATTTCCAGGTAAACGATATAAAACTTCCATTTTATAGGTAAAAAGGGTGGGTTAGTGTAAATTTCACATGGTTCTACATATTTGTGTACTGGATGGCAATGTCAACTGCCTATCTTACTGTGAGTCACAATCCAAAGACTGAGAAATACTGAAATAAAGTATGTTCAAGTGATTTGTGATATGTGTGTGTATATAATATATATATATATATAATATACACACCTATATTAAAAAATGGGCTTATTCATCAAAATACAGGAATTAAGAGCCTTCCTCTTCCCCATTTTCCAACAGTTTTAAAGAGTTTTTTTCTTTTCCTAATTTAGTCCACACAACAGGTAGTTAAACATATGGAATGTGTTAGCCCAAGAGAAAGGACAGGTCAAATAGATAAATAGGTTCCAGAAGGGCTTCGGGGGCCACAGTTGGTACTTGGGACCGTGATTTGTCTGAGCAGCACAGTCTTACAACCACAGCCCTGGGGTCCATTCCTGCCTGGCTTCTAAAGACTTTTATGTGTGAGACCCCTAGCTTAAAGGCCCCCTCAGCAGTGGCACCCCAGGGGACAACTGCTGCCTGCTGCATCTACAGGGTAGAGAACAGTTCTCAGCTTCCCTTCAAATAGGCTGCTCTCTCTCTGATTTCACCCAACCCTTGGGCCATTGCACACCAGTGTTAGTGCCACAGCACCTTCACCTGCTTGGGATGGCATCATCTTCACAGCTCTTTGTCACCACTGGGGAGTAGGGGTGGGGAGGGGACCTATACCCACACTATATTGGATTACTGTGGTTCCAGAGCCGAAACTGTTGGATGTGGATGAAGTCAAAATCAGACACTGGTTCATCGATGTGTTTTGTTTGGACCGTATAATATCTTTAAATCAGATTTTACATAAAAATCTGAATATCCAGTCTCTCTCAAAAAATTGGAATTTTTAGCCACTCCAGGCCTATGTACCCACAGAACGACAGCCTAGCGCTGAGGTGAATGGTGGCCATAGAAGAGGCATCTGCTCTCAAGTTCACTAGATTCCCTACAGCCCATTGAGCTCAGATAAGTCCCCTGCCTGGCCTCTCTGGAATGTGAGTTTGGTGCTTCTCAGATAAGGCCTAAATCACAGTCGTCCCCTGGAAGATGGGAGCTCACATCCACCCCAGATCATGCACTACCTCCAGAAGGGCAGCGGAATTCCAGCCAGATCCCACCCTGACCTTCATTTCCTTCTCCTGATTGTTATCACCTAAATAATATCGCAACAAAAACTATGGATTGCTTTTAAAAATGACTATAAAGAAATTACCAACACTCTAAAACTATTTTCATTTGTAGTTAACCTTTATGCAGTTATTCTTAACTTGACATAGAAGAGCTCTCGACTGTGATAGCAGCATTACAGGGAATGGAAAGGAAAAGGGGTCATGAACAATTGTCATCCCAATAAACTTTTTAAAAAAAAGAGAAAAGGGGTCATGCATCAGTGTGCCTAGGAAAAATCTGGAAAGCCATGCTCTGAACACTAATAGTGGTAAGCAGCCACTGGAGAGGAGTTTGGGGACTAGAGGAGTGTGTTCTTTGCTTAGATAGAAATCTGTACCATTTGACTTCTTCCATAATCAGTATTACTTTCATACATTTTTTGACTCTTAAAGCAAAGCTATAAACAGGGCAGAGGTCCAATACATGGGTCTTGGTGACGGACTGGATGGGGAGCGGGATCCACAGAGAAGACTCATGATGGACTGAGATTTTGAGTAAGGGTGACTATCCTCCAAACACTGGTACCATTCCTGGAAAGAGGGAACTTGGCTAGAGGAACAGGTTTGAGAGAGAGAGAGAAATTCAATTTGGGCCTACGGCAACAAACAGAGGAAAATGTCCTGTAGGAAATGGGGAGTGTGTGTCTGGAGCTTGAGGCGGAGGCTGGAACTGCAGCTAATACTTTGGGAAGGAACTATCCACACTACAGGGCCAATTAAAGCCACGTGAGGAGAGATGAGAGTCCTGCAGGGGAGACTGTAGAGAGAGGAAGGCCAAGGACAGAATTCAAGAGAACAACAATCTCTGGGGCACGCAGAAGAAGGAAGCCTCAGCTGGGGCTGGCCTGGTCAAAGGAGGGGAACACGGCATACATACCATCATCCAAGTCAAGAGAGGGGAGTCTGCAAAGGCAGCTGTGGCCAGCAATGTTGGCTGCTGCAGTGTGATCAAGCAAGACCACGAGTGAGAAAAGGATCAGGGATTAATGACCTAGAGCAGTGCCTCCCCAGTTCTTCCAAGTGCAACCCATGTTAAGAAATCATTGTTACATCGCAACCTGTGGTGAATTCGATTTTTGCTCCCAATTCTTCACACTCAGTGTTGGAATTAAACAGCCACACCCTTTGCCATGTGACTTTGCAGAACCTACTACTGCTGTTGCTGCGTTTTGACATGTGACATGCTTTGGCCAATAAAATGTTAACAGACTTGTGGTTTTAAATGTGCCTGTGTGATTTGCCTTGACCTCTTGTGCTGCTTCCCCCGCACGAGAGTATGCGCTGAGACCAGTAGAATAGACCCAAACTAGTCCTACAGCCTGGAGCCAACCCCAGCTGAACTCAGCGAGGTCCAGCCAAGATCAGCTGAACCTCACCAATCTGCAGATCCATGAGGGAGAAAAATAAATTGTTGTCAGTGACTGAGATTTGGGGGTTATTATGCAGGATCACCACCCCAATCGCTGACTACTATGTAACCCAGTATACACAAACATGTATCAAATGTTACCAACATTTTGTAAAAGAATACTTACCCTTAAGGTATACAATATACTCTGATAGTTTCTATCACGTTTCATGTTTTTAAAACGCTGGTTGCAACCCACAGTTTGAAAAACACTGCTCTAGAAAAATTTCTTTTTTTTTCCAGTCCAACACACCTGAAGGATGTAACACACTGTATATCAAGTAAGTGGCTCAGTTCCTTGCTGTGTGACCTTGGGGAAACTACCTGGCCTCCCTGGGCCTGCTTCCTAATCTATGAAATGAGAACAGTAACATCTGGCTAACAGAGTAGTTGTGGCGATTACATGAGATAATGAAATAATAATGAGATAATAACGCATGTTAAGTGTTTAGCAAAGTGACTTGGACAGAGCAAGTATCCAATAAATATTAGCTGTTATTTTCATTGCTGCGAAGTTTAGTAAGGAACAGAATTAATTAGAGCAATTTCCGAGTCAAGGACTCATTTCTTTAGGATGGGGAACCAGGCAGAAGTTACTGGAATACGGTAGAATATAACACAAAGTCTAGGTAACTGAGAGGCATGAATCAAACCAGCTGAGGGCCCGGGAGCAATGAGGCACTAGCGTCATCCCTTTGCTCGATATTACCCACTCCATCTACCTCAAGTCTTAAAGGGATTCAGAGATCTGAATCTGTCATTAACTTCTCCTGCTGTCCTACTCTAACTTGTCCCACCTCACACTTCCCCTCTCCCCACCTGAGCGCGAGGACGAGGCTAGGCAGCAGTGAGTAAGTAGCTGGCAGTCAGAAGCCACACAGAGTCCTGCAGACAAGAGGTGGCCTTGCCTCCTGAGCCCACATTCTCGCTGCTTCCCAAACCAGAGAGAAGGACCCGCATCTGCCAGTTATTCCTGTCTAAGCCCCAACAGACTCAGTGAAGGCACATGGCCCCTTCTGATACGCGAGGGAAGACGGGACATGATTCAAGGGCAATGGCAGGGAATTAACATCAGAACCGAGTTGTAAAAAAGGCTTCTTTATTGAGAGCAGCGAGTGTAAAAAAAAAAACAAAACCAAAACAAACAAACAAATAACAACAACAATAAAGGTGTGAGGCAGGGGTGGCCCCCCTCCCCATCTCCTCCAGGGCCTACCACTCCCTCCCATGCCCACCCACCCCACGCTGCAAATACATACAAAAGCCGCCCACGGTGCATACAAAAAGGGCGGGTTATATAGTGTCAAAAGCTCCTGAAAACTCCTTCATCTGCCAGGCACTTAGGACGAGGAAAGGAGAGAAGGGTGGGGAGGAGGCATGGGTCTGGGTCAGGCGCACAAGTCCATGCAGGGAGGACTCATTGGCTGTCCTCCCGTGATCCCGGCACAGACCCTGACGTGGGCCTCGTGGGCCAGAACTACCCAGGAGTTTGAGTATATTGAGAAACACCTCAAACCCAGCTCATCGTCAGCCTAGCCCTCCCTGGGCAAAGTGGGCAGATGAGTGGCAGAACTGGACCTGGTCACGGGGAGGAAGCCCAGGCCAGGAACTAGGGTTACCTGAGGCATCCACACTGTCCCTGATGGGGGGAAAGCTGGCAGAGAAAGCTGCCCAGCCCGAAGCTCTCGTCACCCCGTCTGGGTCCCCATCGGCCTCCCAGAGGGCTGAGAGTGAGGAAGAGGAGGAAAGCCCAGGCCCTGCCCAGACCTCAGCAGCGCCTGTGGTGCGAGGGTGGGGCCCCTAGGGCCAAGGAGGACAGGGCCCATCATGCTGCGGGCACCCCTCAGGACGTCCTCCCCTACCCACGCCATCCTGACGCACAGGCTGCCTGGGTTCCCTCCTCACAGCTTGCTGTCGGCGGGGCTGTCTCCCAGGGTGTTGGCGATCTCACTGAAGGAGGGTCGGTCCTTGGGGCTGACGGCCCAGCAGCGCTGCATCAGCCGGTAGAGCTTGGAAGGGCAGCCCTCAGGCTGTGGGAGTTTGGCCTTCCCAGCCTGCAAGTCTGCAGGAAGAGAGCGGGACGAGTGTTAGTCAAAACTTGTAACCACCTGTCCAATCGTCTGTGGAGCCTGCAGTTCCCATAAATCGCCATGGGAGGGCGACTCGCGGTGGGGGTGACAGGCGTGGGTGTACAGGAGTGGGTATACAGGAGTGGGTATACAGGAGGTATCTTACAACCAAACTGGTTAACTCCCCTGGCCCCAGCTCTCTCGGCCTGGTTGGGGCAGGGTCCGTCCACACAGCGCAGAAGGCAGCCAATGCATGGGGGCAAGGGCTATTTACCAACCAGCATGAAACCATTGCAGTATTTCAACAACTGGAACGGTCATAACTTTGTACCTGCTAATACCAGCCCCGAGAAGGAAGGCAGGCTGAGCCAGCCTCAGGACATTAAGCAAACGCTCCACCTGGAGAACATCTGGACTCGTCCCTTGGAAACACAACTGCCTACCTGCCAGCACTTCATCGTCGGCCTGCCCACCGTGGGGCATGTCTCCGTGGGTGAACACTTCCCACATCAGCACACCGAAAGCCCAGACATCAGACTTGGTGGAGAAGTCACCTTCCAGGATGGCCTCAGGGGACATCCAGCGCAGCGGGACCCAAGCCTGGCGGAAGTGGTAGTACTCACTGCAGAAGAAAACCGTACATGGGGGTTGGAGTGGAGCCCCTGTGGCTCACACAGTGGGGGGAAGTGAAGAACAGGGCCTGGGATCCCCCTCTCATGCCCGGTCTGGGTCTCATACCCAAGATAGAACCCAATGTTTCTACATCAGGGCACTCGGAGAAATTGGCAACATTTATGCCGAGCACGGAGGTATAGTGGATGAAATGTGGAGGCATCCATGTGGGGTTTTATGGTTACAAATTCTGTTAAGAATCAAACCTTGCCTAAATGTTCATGTAAATAAAAAAGCTAATACTCATACACACTTCCAGTATTGGTTTTAAAAAAGGTGAAAAAGGAGAACACGTTACATGGAAAGAAACTTTCAAAAGCTTTACTAGAGATAAATCAATCATGACTAACGCAATAGTCAGAGGAACTGGGGTGACTCAGAACTGGGGTGACTTGAGGGGAAGTTTCTGGAGGCAGTATGTAGTGAGTGTAGGCATTCCAGAGCAATCTTTGGCTATGGGTGCTGAGCTTTAAATCATAGACTTGAAAATAATAATTACTGAATTCAGGAAGGTATAGAGGGAACCATATGAATAGTTTAATTATACATAAACTGTTATAAAATTTGACTAGTTATTAGAAAGGATTTATCATTTTTTATCACTAGAGAAAATGTAAAAATGTCAGGGTCGTGTGGCCCACTGGCTGGGACGCCTGCCACACCTCTGGAGGGGATGAGAGGCTCTGCCTCTTCCTGGGCCATCTAGCTTTGGATTAAGCAGACATGAAGCCCTTCCCACACCCCTCAGACTACATCTGTCCTCTGCCCCTTGCCCCGCCCCACCCATGTCCTTCTACCTGTTGTACACGTCCTTGCTGAGCCCCAGGGCCGACACCTTCACCTGTCTCTGGGCGCTGACCAGGCAGTTGCGAGCGGCCAGGTCCTTGTGCACAAAGCGGTTGTTGGACAGATGCTCCATGCCCAGGGCCACCTGGGTGCACAGGGCGACCTGGAGTGAGAAAGGGGCTTGTCAGAGCACCCACATCAAGGGGCATCAACGTGACAACCTCCAACACAACCCTTGGTGAGGTTTCAATGCCATCGGTGTGATGCTTAGGAAGCCCAAAAGCAAAGGCACAACAGCCTCAGTTTCCTTTCCTGTAAAATGGGGATGATGACAGTGCCTGCCTCACTTGGGTCGTTAGAAAAACAGAATTAAATGAAATTAAGCTTATGGAACCACTCAGACACACAGCAGATTCTAGATAAGCGAGCGGCACATGGGGCAGGGAGAACACATAGTAGTAACCACTCGCTGAGTGAAAAATAACTGGTCAGTAACCATAGCTTACATCTTTATGGGTTGTTCCTTTCCCTTGTTACTTCAAAATGACATATTTTCTATAAGTTGTATATTAAAAAAAACAAGACACACACACAAATATATACATATATAAATATATATAATGTGTGTGTTGTGTACACACACACACACACACACACACACACTGGTTGCCTCCAAAGAGGGGGATCTGGGGGCTAGAGAAGGGAAAGGTAGGGAAACTTTTTGTTTACGTTTTTTAAATTGCGAACTACATATAGAAAATATCAACTATATGTATACTTTCACAAATGATTATAAAGCTCACACCCAGGTAATGGTCTCTAGTTAAAAAAACAAAACCAACAATGCTAGCACCCCAGAAACCCGTAAGGGCTCCTTTCTCCTCGTACATTCTCCCGTTCAGAGGTAATCACTATCCTGACTTTATGATAATAATTTCTTGGCTGTTCTTTCTACTTTTACAACTTACACATGTTCTCAAACAATATGATTCGGTTTTGGAACCCGATGTGGTTGGAAGCATACAAAGCGTATACTCTTTTGTGCCTGATTCGTTCACTCAGCATTGCAAGAGTCATCCTTTTTTGGGGGGCTACCATTATACAGAGTTCTTTTTCATCCTGACTATACCACAATTTAGTCATTCTCATGCCAATGCATAGTTGGGTTTTGGTTCCGCCCCCATTTTGAGGCTATTAAGAACAGTGCTGCTATGACTGTCCTTATGGGTGTACACGTGTGAGTTTCTTTAAGATATCTAGGTGTGGGTCTGGACTAGGAGTATTGCTCACTCTCCAAAATAATGCCAAACTATTTTCCAAAGTGTAAGAAAGTTAGGGATATTTTTCACTGATACCCTTTTAAATTTTAGAGACACATGAATGTATTATTATATAGCATAGCTTACGTGTAGTGCTAACTAAGTTATACTAATACCTTTAAAGTGTATATCAATGAACTGAATATTAATTGAGTATCTACTGTACCCCACACACAGCTGGGTGCTGGTGGAATATAACAGGAATGGCAAGGCAGGGCTCCCAGTGAGAGGGCAGTCTAGAAGGGAGACAAGAATTGTACCAGCAGAAGACTGCCACCACCAGGGAGAAAGTGTTCCACACCAAACATGTAAAATTGGAACACCAGGAGAGTGCTTGTGGAGATCCATGGCCCTATGATTTCAATCACAACTGTTCAACTCTGCCATTGTAGCACGAAAGCAACTAGAAAAAAAAATGAGTAAATATGCTGAAATTTGCATGTCATGACTTTTTTTGGGGAAACTTGTCATAAATTCTTCTTTTAATTTTTTTTTTACCAACTATTTAAAAATGTACAACCCAGTGGCTCAGGTGGTTGGAGCGCCGAACTCCTAACGTGCTAAGGTCGCTGGTTCGATTCCCATATGGGACAGTGAGCTGCGCCCTCTACCGTTAAGATGGTGAACAACGGCTGGGCCTGGAGCTGGGCTGCAGTGAGCCACTGGAGGATAGTGTGGGCTGCCGAGAGCTGCTGTGAGTGGCCGAACGATGACCCACTGCCTCAGCTGGGGGGAGCACAAGGCTCATAATACCAGCATGGGCCAGGGAGCTGTGTCCTACGCAACTCGACTGAGAAACAATGGCTTCAACCCGAGTTGGGGCTGGGGGAGGGAAGAAAAATAAAAAAATAAAAATGTACAACTCAATCTCAGCTCACGGGCCATCCAAAACAAGCAGCAGGCCAGATTTGGTCTCTGGGTCACAGTTTGCTGATCCCTAACCTAGACCACACTTGTCTATCCCCTTCCTGCTTCTCTGACCTTCTCCCCTCCTCTCAGTCTCCCCTCAGCCCGGTCCAGCCTGTCTGTCCTCTGCCATTCTCTCCCAGGTTCATTTCCCTTGCTCACAATCTCCAGGGACTGGCCCTCTCCCTGTTTTGGAGCTGGTCACCTCCTCATAGGGGCCTTTCCTCCCAGTCATATCTAAGAGAGCTTCCTCCTTCCCCATCCTGTTATCCTGCTTTATTTTGTTATTCCATAGCTCTTGTCACTGCCTAAATGTATGTGTCCGTTTGTTTACTTCTTTGTTGTCTGTCTCTCCAGCCAGAAAGCTGACTCCATGAGGACAGGGAATTTATATGCTGTCTTGGTCACTGTTGTGTCCCCATTTCTGGCATATAAAGATGCTCGAAAAGGTACTTGAATAAAAAGTATTGAATACATGAATGACTTGAATAAATGCAATGCTTAAGTGGCTAAGATTTTTTTAAAGTTTGAAACCAGATTATTTTAATATATGTTACCTACCTTTAACATATAATCACTACCATTGTCACATTTCTCAATTTTGGATTTATCTTGAGGAAACAGAAAGGTCTTTTTTTGTTGTTTGTTTGTTTGTTTTTAAATAGAACCTTAAAAGGCAGCAGTTGGTTTTCTGGTGTCTTTCTCCTTCTCTCTTTCTCTCGATTTTAATGGCCAAAGTTGTTGTGACCAAAATAGTTTGGGAAGATGATGGGCTAGGTTTTGCTTGTTTTGTCTGTCTTTTGTGAGGAAAGGTTGGGAGAAGAGAAGGAGGCCCAGGGACATAACGGTTCATGGAGTTCAACACAGTCTCCTAGGACGCCCAGTGAATTTCTTAAATTGAAAAGAACAGAGCCTTGCCCTTGGAACCAGAGAGTAGTGGTCATCTAGAGACCACCTCCACCCCAAGTGTTCCCTTTTCTGGGACAGATAACTCAAAGGTGGGGAGGTTTCATTTCTTCCTTTCTTTTTACAAGGTGGTAATCTCTTAGCTGCCTATGGACCTAAGGCTGCTTTGAAAGAGGGGCTTTGCACATTGTAAACTTCTCCCCCAGGACTAGTCAGCCATCCTTAATGCTTCTTGAAGTTAAAATTTTTTTTCTATATATATTTTTTTTAACTTTTGTTAACAAAGCAAAAAGTGAACTTCTCTGCACTTATTAAAAAGTGCAACCTGGATAAAGAAAATATGTCTGTGTCCTTTTCCTCTATAAATGTGTGAAATCATCAGTTTTGAGTTTGCATTTAAAATATTTCATACTCCTCAAGATTTACATATAAGGCAAGATGCCAAACCATGAACCTAGTATGTTACCTTTCGTGTAAGAAAGAGGGAAAGATGAGAATATCTCCTTGTAGTTGCTTCTGTTTGCTACAGAAGCATTGGAAGAATAAAGACAGCAGTCACACTGGTCTCTGATGGGCAGATGGGACTGGGAGGGGCTGGTGGAAAGGGCATGACGGGAGACAGGACCAAGGGTGAGGCTCTTCCATGTGTATCTTTGTACATCATTCTGGCTTTTGAATCAGATATTGTATTCCCTATCCAAAAATGTAAAATAAAAATACATATTTTCTAAATTCTTAACTCTTATTTTGATCTTTGACCTTTACTCTTCTAGTATTTCCTTTTTTTCCTTCTTTTTTTGTTTTTTGAGGGAGGTAAAAAATTATGGTAAAATACATACAACATAAAATTTATCATTTTAACCATTTTTAAGAGTGCAATTCAGGGGCATTAAGTACATTCACAATGCTGAGCAACCACTAATATCCATTTCCAGAACTTTTCCATCATCCCAAACAGAAGCACTATATGCATTAAACAATAATTCTCTCCCCTCGCAGCTGCTGGTAACCTCTTTTGTTTTCTGTCTCTATAATTGGTTGTTCAAGGTACCTCATATAGTGAAATTATACAATATTTGTCCTTTTGTGTCTAACTTATTTCAGTTAGCATAATGCTTTCAAGGATCATGCATGTTGTAGCATGTACAGAATTTCATTCCTTTTTATGGCTGAATAATACTCCACTATAGGCATGCAGCACATTTTGCTTATTCATTCATCTGTTGATGGACTTTTGGGTTGTCTCCACTTTTTGGCTTTTATAATTAAGACTGCCTTCTTAAGAGCATAAAGAAAAATAAAGACCCATGTCCCCTTTGTCACCGTTGCCTTATCCAAACTTTAGGAGCAACCACCAAGGGACACATGGGACCTGTAGCATTTCCTTGTATATAAAAACCAAGCAAACAGAAATGCAAAGAGATCCCTGTGACCTGTGGAAGATTATTTAACCAGTTACAGGCCAGCTGTATGTTTCTTCTGGCATATAGACGCATTCCCAGGGTCCATAAGGGAGAAGTCGCCCCTTCTATTGCATTCCACGATAATGCAATCGTAGAGGGATGAAAATAAGAATGTGGCCAAAAACCAATATCATCGGTGATCAAGGAAATATAAACCAAGACCCGATATCATTTGTACACATATCTGATTACAAAAGGTCAAAAGTCCGTCTCCAACTTATCTCTGACGGTTCGGAAAAAAAAAAAAGCATGAATTGGTAGTTACAAAATAGTTACAGGGATGTAACGTACAGCACAGGGAATCTCATCAATAATGTCGCAACAACTACGTATAGTGCCAGGTAGGTATTACACTAGTCAGGAGAGTCATTGCATAAATTATATAAATGTCCAACCACTGTGCTGTGTACCTGAAACTAACATAAAATAATACTGAATGTCAACTGTAACTGAATAATAAATAATTTTAATATGCATGAAAAATAATAATACACATACCTACAGAGAGAATGAGAAAGCTAATGGGGCAAAATGCAAACAACTGAATCTGGATAAAGGGTGTGTAAGGAGCTCCTTGAACTGTTCTCAGACTCTTTTAAGTTTGAAATATCAAAATAAAAACTTACCAAAAACACACATGCATGCATGCGCACACACACATATGACCAAAAAGCACATTAAAAAACAACTAACTAAATAAGTAAAAACATATGTGTGGACCAAATTATGAGAGCATGTCACAGATTATTCAAAGGTTATGGTTAATCTTATTCTAAATTCCTGAAATTCAAATAGGAATAAAAGAGAATGGGAATGGCAGAGAGTTACCTAGTGCAAGTTACCTAGTGCAAAGAGACCACCCAATCAGAGACAAGGAGACAAGAACACTTGTTGAGTACCTACTGTGTGCTGCACCTTGTGCTAGGCCAGCTGCCTCTCCTACCGTGTCTCCCCGAAAATAAGACCTAACTGGAAAATAAGCCCTAGCATGATTTTGAGGATGCTGGTAATATAAAATAAGCCCTTATCCGTCTTTTGGAGCAAAAATTAATATAAGACCCGGTCTTATTTTCGGGGAAATACGGTAGGGCTTATTTTACAGTCTGAGCATCCTGAAAAAATCATGCTAGGGCTTATTTTCCGGTTAGGTCTTATTTTCGGGGAAACACGGTAGGATAGGAAATATCAAGTGCACCAAATATAGCATTGGGAAAGTTTCATTTTAGTTGTGTGTGTGTGTGTGTGTGTGTGCGCGCGCGTGTGTGCGCGGTGCGTGCGTGCGCGCACATGTGCTGGGTCATGATGTAAAATGCATTTCTTATCAGGAATCCTAATCCAAAAACATTTGAAAACCACTGTCCTACACAAGGACCCTTCCAACTTGAACGAGCTTAGGAATCGGCTGGAAAGGTTGTTTGAAAACCGCAGGTTCTCACACCCCACTGTCAGATACCCTCAGTCCCTAGTCTGAGCGAGGTATGGTCCAGAAATCTACTTTTTTTTTTTTAAGCAATCCCACACCCTCTCATCTGATGCAGATATTGTCCTGGGGGAGGGTGGCACCCAACTTATTGAAGCTCCCCATCAAATTTAAGATGCTCTGGCACCACGCGTGGGAGAGCTCTGCAGCAAAGGTCATGCCTGTCAGCTAAATGCAGTCCCTAAGGCCATGTGACGGGGGCAGCTGGTTTCCTGTCAGCCTATGTCCCTGTCCCGGCCACAGAAACCTACCTTGACTCGCCTCTCCTGAATCCATCCCCTTCCTGCCATTCAACTACTTCCTGACCTTGAGAACTTAACACAAATGGCTTTCTCTACCAGGAAACCCTCTTTGTTAACCACCACTGTCTGTCTACCTAAAGGAAGCGAATGCTTCGACGTCTCTTCATTTACGTCTCTTACGCGCTTTCTGTGTTGCACCTGAAGTCTGTATGGCAGGTGCTTCGTCATTTGCTTTCGCTCCCTCACTCGATCCTAAGTGCTCCGAGGATGGCTGGCAGTTTCACTTTTGCGTCTCCAAGGTCCCTTAGGACCACGGCTGGCTCAGTAAAGATTAGCTGGCTCCATGCAGGTCCTAATTTGTGAGCTCTGGAGTTCTGACATCCCATGCTGGCGTAGCACGTCCTGTCCTATAGCTTCCCAGAGAGGGAGGTAGGGGCTCAGTGTCAGGAGGCCAGCTCTGGGTGACCTGATGCCAGGTTACTTGCCCTATCTGGGCCTTAGTAAATTCACCTCTAATAGGAGGAGGCCAGCCTGAAGAGCACAGAGCCACTTCTCCGAAGAGATCAGGGGCAGCCAGGGTCCCACACACCTGACTGATCAACCAGCCACACCTTTCTGCCTTGCCCCCAGGGTCTGTGACCTAAAAGGCAAGGACTGGTCACCTGGGAGGGCCCTAGCAGTGTCTGCCTACCTGCCCTGAGCTGTGATTGGTTTATGAAGTAATGTCACTGTCAACTGGGAAGCAGAGCGCCCAGTCACGGGGAAGGAGGTGGAGCCATTTCGGAGGGTAGGGGAGGAGGCTGTGGGCAGGGAGAGGCGGCACGCAGTGGGTATCATCCCATGTGGCCAGCGGGGAGTCGGCAAACTTTCCTTTCTTTGCTGTTGCAACCCAATCTGCTCTACCATGCGGCTCCAGCCAGCCCAGAGCAACCCTCTGCCCAGAAGGCAGGAGGACAAAAGCAAGGAAAGGTTGTGCAGCCTACAGCACCAGTGACAGTGAAAGTGCGAAAACCATAATGGGTGAACCGCAGCAGCCCATTCACAGGACAGTCTTCCACACTCAGAAGCTGAAGAAACACACTCGGGGCCACACGCAGCCCTGCAGACCCCTGGACACTCAGGCTGCTTGCTGCTCCTCCGGGGAATGTGTTCCCTGGTGCCCCTCCACCTCAGTGTTCGCTGCAGGGAGCGGAAGTCCTGCCCCAGCTGCACGGGGGAAGAGCAGCTCTTCTATAGGAAGGCAATGTGGCAATACAAAGCCTCTTTTGGGCTATGTGATCGAGGACAAGTCACTTAACCTCTTAAACCTCAGTTTGTCCACCCACAAAATGGGGATAGTGACACATATTAAGAGGTTTATTGTGATCACTGAGATAACACATGCAAAGTACTTACCAGAGGGCCTGGAACCCAGGGAGCACTCCATCAGTGGCACCTGTTACAACGACAGCCCTTGCTCTGAGCCCACCCTCGGGGACCTCGCCCTCCCTGTCCTCACCTTCTGCTTAGTGCTGAGGGGCTGTGACTTCAATTTTTCATCCTTGCTCTTGGAAATCCTCAGGAATTGTTTGAGGTCTCCCTGCGGGAAAAGCCAAGCATCTCTGTCAGGTCAGAGCCCAGCTATCCTGTTCAAAGCCTCAAACCAAGCAGGTGCTCACATTGCCCGGCAGGTGGTAAGAAGCCCTGACCTGAATGTCCACCCCAACCTGGATGCCCCTCCCATGGAGCAAGTCCAATGGGAATTAACAAATACATAGGAGATGCCTCCTAGAAGCTGTCTCAGTCAGAAAGAGAGTCATATCTACCCTCAGGGGAGCCCCCAGACAGGCAGGTGCCAAAGCCCCTGCCCCCAGGGAGCAAAGAGGGAAACACAACCCCCCCATGACCTCTGTCCTCCAGGGGTTTATGATCTAATAAACATAAACAAACAGGAGGGAACCCCAGCAGCAGAAGCATATACGAAGCACTCATAAGCGCTTCGAATGAGAAGATTAAGGATTACTCCTCCCCTTCCTGCCCCACCCCCACCCTAGCTGGGGGATTTGATAAGCAGAAGGTTGAGGACCAGGGGGAGTAGGCCAAGGTCAGTAGCGGAATGGAGAGTGAGCGGCAAATCTGGGCCTGACAAGTGGGGGGGAAAGAGAAGCCTGGTAACTGGGGTAACACTGGTGCCTCACACGGTACGGCATGCCAGGAAGGAAGGAAAGCCAGGTCCTGAGAAGTCTATTCTCAAGGGGTGATAAGCCCTGGCGAGAAATAAAAATGACAAACCAAAGAAAACCAGAGTCAGGGGAGAAGACCTAGAAAGTGTCCACGCCGTGTGTAGAGTAATGCCGGGAAGAACTCGGAACCAACCCCCAGACACAAGGCTGGCAGGCAGCAAAGACGGGGTGCCATCAAGGAAAGGCAGGTGTGGGAGAGCTGGGGTGGGGGGGTGGGCAGGAGGCTGAGCATCTCAAGGTGGCAACAGCAGGCAGGCCAAGGTCTCAGCGGAGCCCACATGAGACGAGGTTTCCACGGTGACCCCTCCACCACCCCCCTTAGGGCACTGCGCTGTCCAAGACCCCCAGAGCCCTGCCAGCAGCATACCAGGTCCACATACTCCAGCACCATGTAGTGGGGCTCGGCCTCCCGACACAGCCCCAGGAGCCGCACCACGTTGGCATGGTTCAGCTTCCCAAACATTTCGAACTCCCTCCGGAAGTCCAGCTGCTGCTGCTCGTCGCGGCTCTGGAGGCTCTTCACAAGCACCAGGGTCTCTGCCACCCCCTCCTCCAAGCCCTGCGCCTTCGCCAGGAACACCTCCCCAAACTCACTTTTCCCTGTGGGGACAGGTCGGAGTCAGCCAGCTGCCTGCACCCAGGCAGAGGAAGCCCTGACTTGGGAAGGCACCTCACTTCTCTCTGTCACATAGTGGGGTCCTTGCTGCAACCCCCCCCACACACACACCTGGACTGGGCCGCGCCCTAGTTCTGCTGTGGGACCCTGAGCAAACCCCTTCTCCTCCCACCCTGGGCTTCAAGTGCCCAGCAGTAAAATAAAGGGGTGGGATTAACATTCACAGTGTCCCAAAGGGTGGTCTGCATGAGTTTTAGGTGGCTCATGACAAACGTCTTCAGGGTTATGTTTTAATGTATGCTCAGAAAAAATGTAACTAGCACCAATCCCTCATTTCTCACATTTTTCTCCTAGAACAAAGCTAACTTTAAAGTTTAAAAAAAAAATCTAAAGAAAACATCAAATCAATAACACACAGGAATGACAAAAGCTGTGGAGGAGGGGTGTGAACCACGGGCACTGGGGACTAGATCCCCCCTATGCTCCCCTGCATCTCTAAGGTTTCGGGGACCTCAGGGCCACCAGCCCTAACCTAGCCTCAAGACAGAACTGGTGGCCTACGGGTAAGCAGGGTTGTAACATACCCAGTGTGGTGATGGGCTGCAGGCTGGCCCTCGGGAAGTGCATCTTATCACTTGTGCTGTGGCGTTTGTTGGTGGCCACGGGGCCGGAGCCCAAGCTGGTCAAGGCCACTTCCTCTTGGATCTCCGCTGAGGGCTGCCCATTCTGCAAAGGCCCACCTGGGAAGAAGGGGCACAGGGGAGTGTGAAGATGAGACGTGATACTCAGGCCAGCATGGGGACCTCAGTTTTCTCCCCCAAGCCGCCACTTCCACCAAATGTGTCTAATCCCCAGTGTACCACACAAAAGAGCCATCCAACTGATGAACCAATGGGACCAGAGGTGAGGGTGACAGGTATCCTTTACAGGATGACCACTTAATTGACGCAGCTGATTGCAACCTCTGAAATGGAACAAATTGTCCCAGTCTCATCTGAAGGACCAGTCCCTCGACATCTCCAAACATAAGGGTATTTGCTTTCATAGTGCCTCCTCCGGGCAAAGCCCTTAACAGGCAAAAGAGGAAATCACAAGGGAGACTCAGGCCCCGCTCCTGAGCACCTCAGCTTTTAGGGGAGACTCAGCAATGCCCCTAGGGCGCTGCTTCCAGTTGGAGGAGACGGAGGGTAGGAGGAGGGAGACAGACAGATTGCCCTTGGGGGAACTCAAAGACTCATGGAGGTAGACAAGATGTGCAACAGAAACATGTATACACTAATTATATCTGTGGCTTCATGCTGCAGTGAGGAGAAGGCAGGGAAACACAGGAAGCTGGCCCAAGAGGCTCCAATGAGGAAGTCTTAAGCCAGGTTTCTCAAAAGCCCAAGGCCCTGGGAATCCGCCAACTGCAGGCTTCCAGCGGGGGGTGGGGCAGCTCTGGTCCCAGCAGCCTGCAGCTCCAAGACCCAGCGCTCCACGGCTGCCTACTTCCTCCAGAGCCACAGCTCTCCCCGCCACGGCCGCAGGAGGGCGCTCCGCGCCCGCGCTCCGCACCACCGCCCTCCGCCACCAGGCAGCCCCTCACCGTTGAGGCACTCCATCTCTGGCTCCTCGCCCTCCGGCTGCTTCTGAAGCCGCTTCGCCTTGCAGCGTTTCTTGCAGTAGAACATGAGGCCCAGCACGGCAATGATGTAGGCCACGGCGGCGCCCACCGACAGCCCAATGGTCTGGATCATCTTATAGGGGGGAGGGCTGCCCGGGCCCTCCGACTCCTCCAGCACAGGCTTGTCTGAGAGAGACACAGAGGTCTGGGCAGGGCCCGGGAAGCAAACCCAGCCTTCCTTCTCTACCAGCTCCTGCACACCCCACACGTGACAGCCTCCCAGGCCTTTGACGGCCTGCCTGACCAAACCAGAGAGACCTGGGGGGCGGGGGTCACCACCGTCACGGGTTTTAACAAGGGGGGCCTCAGGCCCCACCAAGGACATAGGGAGCTCTGAAGGAGGGGAGGCCAGTGACTCCCAAGCTGGCTGTGCATCCAAACACCAGGCCAGGGACATACATACAAACCACACCTGCTGAGGACCCACCACACACCCAGTTTGTTAAGAAGCTTCTTAAGCGACTTGATTCCATGAGTCAGGCCCTGAACAGCAGCATGTGGGAACTTCTGGTTTAGAATCCCACACACTGTCCAGATCAGAGCAGGTTCTTCAAGAAACGTGAGTAGACGGGATCTTCTAGTCTAGGGGATTTCAGTGGCCTAGGGTCTCATGGAGCAAGTTAGGGGAACTGTGGGAGAGAGGCCCAAAGGGAGACGATGCATGATCCCCTAACTCCCACACATACCCAGTGGTTCCAAGGGGCCTGTCACCTCACTGTTATCCAGCTCAAGTCCCACATCGTACTCTTGCCAAAAAACAGGTCTGTTGCTAAACTAAAAAAATGTGAGAACTTCTCATTTAAACCGTTCCCATCTTACAGATGGAGAAACAAGCCCTGGAAAGGAAGTAGCATGTACCTGTCAGGGCATATGGCAGGTTAGCAGGAGAGGCCAGACCCAAACCTCAAGTCCCCGACCCTAGTCAGGGACTTTTACCTGACACATCATCCTCTCTGGGCCTCCAGGACAAAGGAACCTGTGTTAACGCATCCTGATTTGATCCCCTCTCCGCCCACCCAGGGAGATGTATGGGTTGCTGCAGGAGACCTGAGAGAAAGCATTATAGAACAAGCACACACCTCCCACCCACACGCACAACATGCATACACACCCCAGCTGCAGGAGAATGAAGAAACAACCCAGCTCTAAGCCAGGAAACGTATGGCTGCGCCGTGGCACGGCCGAGGGGACACAGCTGAATCCCACCCACACCCCAAGAATGGTTTAAGTGCCTTCTGTGTACAGGGGCTGAGGAGTACAAAGATAAGAAAGAAGTCTGGTCCTACCACTCCCAGTCCCCAGCTCATACCCACGACGTAGAGGGGGGCCTCTGTGTGCTTGATGTTGCAGCTGTTGCCTGCAATGCAGGTGTAGCGGCCCGAGTCCTCCGGCGCCACGTCATGGATCACCAGGGAGCCGTTCTGGAAGATGTGCATCCTGCCAGGAGAGAAGCCACAGTGCTGCCCACCTCGCCGGCTCCTGAGGAGACTGGGCTGCAGGAGAGGTCAGGTGGGTGTGGGGGTGAGACGGCCCTACCTAGGTCCCAGCTTGGTGGGGTCCAGGATGCGGTCTTTGCCCTTCCACTGAATGAGTGGCTTGGGGTCCCCCTGGGCCTCGCACCGCAATAGGGCTGTGTGGCCCTGGTACACGGTCGTGCGCTCAGGCTCCACCTTGAAGGTGATGAAAACTGGATGGGAAGAGCCCGGTGAGGGGCAGGGAGCAGTGAGCAATGGGGCTGTCAGGGGACAGGCTGCTGCCCCACGGGGCCTGCCAGCCCTGCCCCCAGGGCCCTGCCACGGTCGCACCTGCCACAGTAAGCTGGACATGGGCCCGGATCTGGCCCTGCAGCCCATTGGAGGCGATGCAAGTGTAGTTGCCAGCATCATCGCGGGTCACCCTGGAGAAATGCAAGGTCCCAGCGTTGTCCGTCACCCACTCTGGGAGGCTGCTCCCATCTGCAGGGGCGACAAAGGGAAATCACGGGACTGAGCAATCATACAGGTGGCTGGCTGGCAATGCCTCAGTCACTCATCTCCACTCAAAAACATGTCTTCACTCCTCACTACCCACGACAAAGTCTCAACTCCGAGCCAGGCACTGGGAGACCCTGTTACTTACTTCTTTCCCGATTTGTCAGTCTCACCTCCTTCTACTGCCCTGTGTAATGTTCCACTGCGCAGAAGCCACACTGGACTTCTGACTCGGCCTTGAGTTTGCCTTGGTCTCATCCTCACTGTCTGTCATTCCTCACTCCCAGAACCGAGCCCTGCTCTCTGCCACCATCCCAGGCACCAGATCCAGTTTGAGCCCCACCTTCCAGAGAAAACTCCCCCAGACCACCTGAGCAGAGAGAGCCCACTTTCTCCTCACAACTGACAACCCTCCTAACTCCCACTGTTCATGGGAATGTAAAAACCGTCCCAGCCCTTTAAAAAACAATTTGGCAATCCGCATCAAGGGTTGTAAAAATGGGCATACCCTTTTATACATAATTATTCCATTTCTGGGAATCTTTCCCAAAGGAAACAAACCCAAATCCAGAAAAATCTTTGGCTTAAAGATGTTTATTATAGCAATAAAAAGAAAGAGAAAGACAGACAGAGAGAGAAAGGGAGGGAGAGAAGGAGGATGGCTAGCAACAAATCTCTAACGTTTAGGGAATATTTGAGTAAATTATAGTGAATTCAATCATTGGAATATTATCACCATCATCAAAACCAATGTTTATGTACAAAAACATAGCATAATGCTTGATAATGTTAAGTAAAAAAGGATATAAAATTACATAGTTATCTGCATCTTCTTTTTTTAGCGTAAGCATGACTTACTCATGTAAATTTAATAAGTGAAAATGTACAATAAGTACATTAAGTGAAAACGTACAATAAAATCACTTTGTAAAAACAGAAAGATACACATAGAAAAAGGCACACACCCAGAGATGATGGATGGTAGGATTATGCTTTTTATTTTTCCTCCCAAAATGTTCTAAAGGAGCCGAGGGTACTTTTACATGGGAAAGGATGACTGTTTTGAAAAGGGAGAAGGGAGGACGTTATAGCCCTGTCTGGCCCAATCCAATCACGTGTTGTCTCGAGTCCACTTATATAGAGTCTAATGCTATCATCTGATTTCTTTTGGGTCTGGCTCTTTTCTTCCTAACTGGAATATAAACTGGCCCTCCACTTCTTGTCTGTCCCCTCAGCTCCTGGCATGGCACTGGGCACTCAGGTTGTCCTCAGACATGCACACATCTGACCAGCAGATGGCCCTGCCCACCCCCCACCCCGTGCCTACGCAGTACCCACCTGCTCGTACCCACTTAATAGTGGGCTTTTCTCGGCCTGTGGCTGAGCAGGGCACTGTGGCCTCCTTATCAAACTCCATGCACTGCTGCGGCCGGGGCGGTGGTGTGAACTTCAGCTTTTCTGTTTCAGTAGAGAGAGGGCGGGTAGGTAGAAAGAGGAGGAATTGAGGCAGCTAGAGAGGCCGGGGCAGGACTGAAGATCTTGAACACTGCTGCTCCTTCCCCTTCACTCTCCTGCCCGCCAGGCAAAGCACCGTCCCCTCGCATGCCAGCTCACCCAGCACTTGTACACGGGCTTGGGCCTCAATGCTGCCGGCTGGCGTGCTGCTCACGCAGCGGTACCATGTCCCATCGTAAACTTCCACACTGTTGATGCGCAAGGTCCCGTTCTTGGAGACCTCGAACCGCGAGTCCTGCAGCACACAAGACGTGACCACGAGAGGTCTTGGCCTGAACCCCTACCAACATTGTCCTGGGAGCAGCCTCGGGAGGTCAGCTCGGAGGGGAGCAGTGGGAGGGGGCTCTGCCCCCCCAGCCGCAGCCACCCTCACTCTCACCTCCGAGATGAGCATCTGGTTTCTGTACCAGATGACTGTGGGTTTTGGCGTGGCCTGCGTCAGGCAGTGCAAATAGCCTGGCTTGCCCTCCTCCAGCTGGCTGTCTTCAGGCTTCTTCAGCCATGTGGGCACAGCTAGAGCGAAGGGACAGTGAAGGTGGATGAACATGTTTGTAAAACCAAAGGATCAAATCCCAAGAAATTCTAATACCCCACGAGGCCCTGAGTTCGGAAACCCTTGTCTGCTCCGGTAATAACTGTAGCAACTACCCTTTAGTGAAGGCCTACGGGTCAGCACCTTTTGAACATTATCTTAGCTAATGGTCACAAGAAACCCCCAAGGTATGTATTCCTATGCCCATTTTACAGCTAAGAAGATAGAGATTCAGAAGTAGTGGTAATTAAATAACACACGAGAGAGAGAGGATTGAAATTCTGTTCTTCTGGTCTGCATGACTCCACAACCCTTGCGCTTTCTGTTACACCATCATGCTCCAAGCCTCAGGCCTCAGATCTGTTGTTCTAGCCACACCCATTCCCTGGATGATCTCATCCAGCCCACAGCCTTCAACGCCATGAGTGGACGATGCGCAAACCTGCACCCTGACTCATGAGGTCCCCCCCATGAGCCTCAGACTTGCAAACCCAACTGCCTACTGGCATCTCCCTCCCACTGGCTATGCAACAGGCATCTCAAACTTTAGATGTGCAAGAGAACACCTGATTTCCCCCCACATCTGCTCATCCCAGCTTTCCCATCTCAGTAAATATCACCACTATCCAGCAATTGCAGAAGTCAAAAGTCAAGCCTTGACTTCTCTGTACACTCTACATTCCCCACCATCACACTCATTCTACACAAATCCTATCTACCTTAGCTCCAAAACATATCCTGAATCTGACCACCTCTCACCTCCTCCGCTACCACCTCTGTTCAAAGCCCCTTAACCCTCTCTCCTAGACAATTACAGTCATCTCCTAACTGGTCTCCCCGTTTTGACTCTTGCCTCTAACATTCTAGTCTTCTCAGAACAGCCAGAGTGATCTTTTGAAAATGTCCCTCTCCAACTGAAAACCCTTCAAGGGCTTTCTATCCTCCGACTTCATGTACGCATGGCCAACTGTTTGCAAAGATGGTTGTCAACTGTCCTCCCATCCCTTTCCATCTCTTTGTAACGTGATGTTGCCAGCTTCCCATCAAGAGGTGAAGTCTGTGTCTCTACTGCCTGCAATCTGGGTGGCTTGCCTTGTCCAACAGTGGAAGTGACGCTGTGTGCTTTCTAAGCCAATGCCTTCAGAAGCCTTGCAGCTTCTACTTTCATACTCTGAACCCAGCCTCCATGCGAGGAAGCCTGCGCTAGGCTGCTGGAGCAGCCATGTGGAAGACAACCCAGAGACCCTGGGCGATGTCCACTGCCAGTCGTGTGAGCGAGGCCATCAGGGAAGAGCCAGCCACCCGCTGACCTATATCAGCTGACTGCAAATGTGCACGAGCCCAGCCAACAGCCCCTGGAGCCGATGAGCCGTCCCATGGAACCCTCGCCACAGAATCAGAAGCGAAACAATGACTATTATTTCAAGCCGCCACGTTTTGGAGTCATTTCTTATACAGCCGTAGATAACTGATAGACTTGGAATAAAAGCCAAAGTCCTTCCTATATTCTTACACGGTCCCACGTGATCTAGTCCCAGACAACCTCGACCACACTCACCGCCTCTTATTCAACTCGAGCCACATAGCTACGCAGCCCCTCCAACACACAAGCCCACTTCTGTCTCAGGGCCTAGCAACATGGCTCCCTCCTTAAGCCATCAGCTCCCTCCTTGAGCCATCAGCTCAAATGCCACCCTCTAGGGAAGTCTTCCCTCAACCCCCCCTGGCCCTCGTGTCTCTCTCGGTCACTTACCCTATTTTATTTTTCTTCATGGCTCTGCAGCCACCTAAAATTATCTACTTGTTCACTCAACAACTGTTTTTCTTATTTGCTTTGTCGCTCCTACTAGACTATGAATCCCACAAGGGGAGGGATTTTTGTCTCTGCTTTGTCCATTGCTGCATTCCCAGGACTGGGAACAGTGCCTAGTACAATGACTGCACTCAATAAATCTGTTGACGGAATGCAGCCACGGAGCTCTCCCTCCTCTGCTCTCCCTCCTCTAGACCCTACCCCTGCACACCTCACGCAGCCCTGCGTGCGTCAGGCACACGCTCCAACTGCACAAGCCTCTCAGTGTAGTGCAGGGCACAGGGCATGGCTCAGGCAGTGCCAGTCGAATGGCTGACCAAAGCCAGCCTTCTCCCCCTTCAGCATGTGTAAACATCACCTGAAGCACTTATTAAACCCTCTTCTCCAGAGAGTCTGGGTCAGGAGATCTGGACAGGGGTCCCAGATTCTACATTTTTTAAAGCACCCCCAACAAAATGGGTGATCTACAGACCCAGACTGGAGAAAGGCTGACTGTCGCTGCTTGCATCTGTCTGTATGTCGCTGGGGAAGTGTCCTGAGCACGTCATTACCTGTGTGCTGCGGCTTCCCCACTGAACCAGATACCTGAGTACAAGAGAGCAGGTCTCCAAGGTTTCAGTATCTTAACAGGAAGTGCTGTCACAACTTCAAATTTACAAAGCCCTTTCCACATTCGAAATCTTTTTGCATTTTTGAAATGTACCCATTTGAAAAGACGTAGAGGTATAAGTGGAAGAAGCAGGTTGCAAAACTGTGTGTCTGTGTGTAAGGGTTTGTCTTATGCACTTTTTTAAACTATCATAAAGGTTTAGAACAGGAATGGAAAAAGAAAAAAGGAAATAAAATCTCTATGCCTGTAGCAAAGGTACATAGGTCTTTATCACATGCACTTTCATTCTATTCATTTATTATAATATTTAGTGCTTTCCCCTCCTCTTATTTCACAAACAGTATGCTCATTGTAGAAATTTAGAAAGCATAACAAGTAAAATAATAATCACTTAGAAGTTTGTTCACTATCACCTTCCCAAAACCGAAAATCTTTTTCTTTCTATTTCATTCATCTTTCCAACCATCTTATAGGGTAGGCAGTGGGTTGCAGGGTAGGTAGTGGATTATTAGCCCCATTTTATGGATGA
The DNA here is from genome assembly GCF_004115265.2 of Rhinolophus ferrumequinum. Lineage (NCBI taxonomy): Eukaryota > Metazoa > Chordata > Mammalia > Chiroptera > Rhinolophidae > Rhinolophus > Rhinolophus ferrumequinum. Next base: position 12,561,136 of record NC_046286.1, on the reverse strand, counting down.
CAAGACTGAGCCCTAGCAAGGCAGGTAACTTGCTACCCACAGTCATTCTGTGCAATGGGGACAGAGTGGGGCCAGCGTCTCTAGACTCCAGTTCATTGCTTCTTCCTCTGAAGCCAGCAGACCATTTTTCTGTGAGGGTTGTCACGCTAACCTTCATGCCTGGCTCTCTACTGTCCACTCCAATGTCACCTCCCAGCAGCTGATTGATTTCTAAGCCTGCAGGACCCAAAGCTAAGAGGGACTCAAGTGAGCACCAAGGAAGCCTCTGACCATTACACCCGGAGCCCGAGACCTCCTGGGACCTGGGCTCCCCTCCCCTTCGTCTCAATGATCAGGGCAAGGGTCCTCACTGGCCACGGTGACGTTGACATCCTGTCGCCGCTGACCCGCCAGGTTGGCTGCACGGCAGGTGTAGACACCAGCATCGCTCTCCGCAGTACTGGCAAACACCAGCTCGTGACCCTTCTGGTAGACTCTGCCATAGGCGGGCAGCCGGACTCCTGCCTGCTCCCACCACACCCTGGGCTCCGGCAGACCCTGGGGGGGCAGGCAGACCACACGCTCCTCGCTGCCAGCTGTGAACACCCGTGGCTCAAATGGTGGCATGTCTTCAATCTCTGCAGAGATGTGAGCAGGTGGGAAATAGCCCGATTACTGTGTGTGTCAGGGTATCTGATGTCCTCCCAGCAAGCTGGGGTGCTTTCCAGCACAGACCCGCCCCTATCACCCTCAGCATGCCCTCTTCCTACCCCAGCATCCTCGTCCTCCCTCTGCCCTCCAAGCTGTTCTGAGTGGAAGCAGGAGACTGTATCGCTACATGCCAACATGTGAAAGGCAGCTCCCGTCTCAGCACCCCAGACCCAGGGACACACCTGCCAGGTACAGCGTGGCCTCCAGGACGATGGGAGGACCCCTCAGCCCCTGGCCTATGCAGCGGTAGACCCCAGCATTGCGGGGCCTGACCTGCGTCAGCAGCAGGGACCCGTTGGCAAACACCGTGGCTCTGCGGAGGTGTGGGGGCCTGCGGAGGGGAGAGAGTGCTATTTGGAAGACGTGGCCCACAGGCCTCTTTCTGGAGGGGACCCCATCCCACAAAGGTCAGAGATGTAAGATGGTATCAGCCAGGAAGAGGCCAGGGAGGAGGCTGATACGCCACATTAGTGTGTGTACGTGTGTGTACGTGTGTGTGCGTGTGCACGCGCACATTCGCTCATGTATGTGCGCACGCGTGTGCTCCAAGTATATGAGTCTTGGCTTTTGGAGCGGCGAGGCAAGGAACAGTGCTTAAGTGAGAGACAGAAAGTCATCAACAGCGTGCAACTGTACAGACAGAGGGGCCACCTCCCCCGGGGTCAAGACAAGCCTGCTGGTAAGGCCGCCAGCTCCAGCAGTCAGAAGCCCCGCAGCCAGAGCAGACGGACCAAAGGTGATCTCCTCAGGGCGGAAGTCAGATGGGATCCAAGCCTCCAGCCTAGGGAACCACAACCCCAAAGATCATGGCCATCCCTACCTGGCCCCACAAAGGTGCGCTCTGCTCTCATAGGGCCTGGGCGAGGACAAAAGTCCCTAGAGAGGGGCTGGCACTTCCCAGCAGTACTTTCTAGAAGTATTTACTTCCTCCAAAACACATGCGTGTGTATGCATGTATGTATACGTGTGTGGAAGCTGTCTTTGCTGTCTTATCCAGACTGTCATCACCCTGGTCCCATGTCCTTCCACCCGAGAAGACATGTGGGAAGGAAGGGAGGGGGAAAGAAGGAGAGCCACCACTAGCCCACACAGTGTCATTCGTGGGAACTGGAGAAAGATGCCCTTCCTGGAGACTCTTCCCTTTGTCGGGCTCATTTAGTAACAGCAAGACATTCTACTGCCATCTGCCGGAAATCTGAAGTAATACATGTCCAGATCTGTGAAGTCTGTGATAGGACTTGCATCCGAGAATGCACTGTGCAGTACACAACTTGTACCACCGCACTCCAAGGCCCCCTGCCAGATGCCTTACCGGCTGCGGTTAGTGATGGGAGTCTCGTCCTCAAAGACCCACTGCAGGCTCGGCGGGGGCTGGGCTGAGAACTGACAGTGGAACATGGCCTCCTCGTTTCTTGCCACTACCACGTCCTGGGGCGCCAGCAGCACCCTGGCAAAGCTCTCATCTGGGCAGGGGAAGCACAGGCACGTGAACAGGCAGAGTGAGCCTCCCATCCCTGCCCCACCTTCTCCATCCCCATCCCCATCCCAGGCTCACCTGCAATGCTCAAGGTGAAGTTCTGGCTGCTGCAGGTCTGGCCAAAGGCATTGTGGGCACAGCAGGAGTAGAGGCCACTGTGCTCGGGGCTGGCTGGCCGGAGGGTCAGGTTCCGCTCCTTGCTGCTCACGGTGTGGTTGCTCTGACCCTCGGAGAGAGGGTTCCCATCTCGGAACCACTGGTAGGTGGGTCTGCGGGGCCAGGGGGTCAGCACCAGGGAGACAGGGGTACTCAGGGGGCCAGTGGACGGGATACAGAATCAGAGGGTCAGGGCTAGACCCCTCGGTTTACAAATGGGGAAACTGAGGCCTAGGGAGGGCAAGTGACTTGCACAAGGGCACACAGCACTTCAGGGGCAGAATCAGGTTGAGATTCTAGATCCCTCAGCTCCTAGAATCCAGGGTCACTCCGTAGCACAGCGTTGCCCCTCAGGTTACCAGGGGCAGAGGTGTTTACAGAAGGAAGTGAGGTGCATCTGAACAGAGTCCAGGATCTGGGGAGACACCCCTGCCTGTCTAGAATAACCCTCTCCATCCCCACCTTCAAAGTTGGCTCCTTACCGAGGGTGCCCATCAATGTGACAGCGCAGAGTGACCTGGGTCTGTGGCTGGATCTCGGCTTCCGACGCTGGATGCTTCAGGACCACAGGACCAGTCTCGATCCCTGCAGCAGAGGCCACAGTTGCAGAGTGAGCGGCAGAGCAGAGCATGTGTGGGAAGGCGGAGGGGAAGGAGGCCGAGCAGGAAACGATGGGGACAGGCTCTGAGCCGAGAGACAGCGCAGAGAAGGCCTACGAAGCTGAGGCCAGGGCTACAGACGGGCCACCAGAGACCGAGCTCCTGCCTCATCCCTGGCAGATCAAGCCTGACACCTGGCCACTTTGCGTCACGGCTCTTGCCATTTGCAGAAGCACCCAGCAGACAAATGGTCCAAGATTTGAAAAAATTTGGAAAAAATTAAAACTTGAACTTCCTTTTATCCACACAGTGGAAAGAGCAGACCTCACACTGCATTCTGCCTGCCCCGTTCAACTGGAAATGGGAAAAGCTGAGGGAAAGGAGGGGTCCCACAGGGCTTGGGAGTTGGGGGTCCGGCGGGGGGAAGGCACACCCCGGTTCTCACATTTGATGTTGAAGGAGGCATTGGCACTGCGGGCCTCCTCTCCGGTGGCCTCGTCCCGAGCCACGCACTGGAAGGCTCCTGCGTCCTGCAGCCGGTCCACAGCTGCGAAGCTCAGGCTGCTGCCCTGGGCAAAACGCCGCTCGGTGTCCTGGACAGGGGCCCCGTCCAGCAGCCAGGATACATGGACCGGACCTGAGGCTTCCACCTCACAGCGGAGCAGGGCCCGGCGCCCCTGAAGTGCATCCTGGGAGGATGGCTCCTTGATGAAGACGATGGCTGCCTGGGCACCTGCAGGGAGGATATGGGCGAGGCAGGGTCAAGAAGAGCTGCGGCCACTGTCCTAACACAGGTCACCCATCACCCTGTGCACAGGAGGAGGGGCTGTGTACACGAGGCATCCAGCACGTGGAGGTGAGAAGGCTCATGAGACCACAAGTGACAGATGTACACTGAGGAACTTTCAAACTGTGCTGGACGCTCCGCAGGACGCCAGCCTAGAGGGGGACACAGGATAATTACACAGGCCATGGAGAAACTCATGCCAAACGAAAGGTGTGGGAAGTCAGTGCCTCTAGAGCGCAGAAGAGGAAGGGAGCCCCCAGGGTTGGGGCGGACATCGTGGTCCATGGGAGGCCCCCTAGAGGAAGAGGGCCTCAGACCTGCGGGACCAGATCATAGCAGGTCTCGATGCTGGGCTGAGAAGGAGGGGAGATTATTAGCAGACAACCCTCCCCACCTTCTACAGAATCCAGGATGCTGAGCAAAATTAAATCATGATCCAAAGAGCATCTCAGAAGGATTACTGGCACCCACCCACCCACTAAGGTTCCACAGGTCAAGGGGGGGCGCTTTGAACTGTGCAGCCCAGTGTTCCCCAGGGGCTTCTTTGGGAGAACCCACTCCTTTAAGGAGAAGCCAATATTCTCTAGAACTAGGGCTATTCCCAAAGATATGCCAGGGCCACCCCCCCCTTCCCACTCTTTATCCCTAAGAATGTTATCTGTGGCCACAGCTGGCCTTTCTGTGCTAAGTTGAGAGGTGAGCCAACATGCTTCCAGGTTTTCCCCTGAATCCATCACCCCTCCTGCATGGCTACAGTCAGCTCTGGCCATGACCAGGGCGACACCCTCCGAGAAGAGAGGCCCTGCCACCAAAGGTGGAACCACAGCCAGTGAGAACAAAAGCAAGAGTGAGAAGGCTGTGTTGTGCTGGGGAGATGGAGGGCAGGGCCGAGCAGGTGGCATGGTTACGGCAGCAGGAATAACACACTGGGCTTTGTTCCTGGCCCACGTGGGTGCCCTGCAGAGGCCCAGAGCTATTGGGTCTGGAAGACCAGCCGCCTGCCAGCGGTGGGTGACACCCAGAAAAGGACGTGCTGCCTCTCCGGGAAGAAATGGGCCACCTGGGGCTGCTACATGAAGGACCAGGCTCTGCCTCTGGCCCAACTGCTCCCAGCAAGGGCAGGAATAAAGAGGCCTGTGGTCCTGCCCATTCCCTCCCAAACCACTGGAAATGGATCTCAGGACCCCCTAAGGCTGGGTTCAGATGAGGGGCTGCCCCTGGTGTTGGTTCTTCTCCCAGCATCCTTAGAGGGGCCAGCCCACAAGATACACGGCTCGGAGCACCCCCATTACTTCTCACTGGGGTACTGTTGGCTCTCTAGATAGGACAATTCACCATGCCTGGTTTATCCCACCCACTGTGCAGTTCACAAATCAGCCCCCTGGGCACTGGGGCTAAGCACCCCAGTCAGCCTGACAACCCCAACCCCCCCACTCACTTCCAAACACCTCAGAGGAGTGTGGCCCGGCCCCTACTGGGCAACTTGGTATAACCCCTTGGTAGGACAGATGGGCAAACCGAGGCCCAGAGAGATGAAGGGATTTGCCCGAGGTCAAACAGCTCATTTGTGGCAGAGCCAGAACCAAAGCCATAGCCCCACGCTTTTCCCTGCCTCGCTCAGGAACTCAAAACCAACCCTGGAACTATGTGATTCCACCTCCCTCCCCGTGGCCAGGTAGAGGTAGACACACCTCTTGCAGACAACGCCAGGCGAACAAAGGTGCTCAGCGACCCCTGGCTGAACGGAGGTAACCTCAGACGAAGTGTGGGGCAAGAGCTGTGAACATGGTGGCGTCTGGAACCCTTCCTGACCACCTCTCATGACACAGATGGGTGCCTCAAGCTGAAGCCCCCGGGGACCTCTGTGAAGGCGACTTAACAAAATATGGGACCGTAGACCCAGAGCTCCAGGATGCTCGTCAAGGGTCAAAGAGAGATCACCTGCCTCCAAGTGCAGACAAAGCCCCAGTTCCCTGCTCAGCTTCTCCGGAGCCAGGGGCTTGCCCGCACAGAGGAGCGTGACTTAAGTCTTGGAATCAGACCAGTCTGGCTCAAATCCTGACTGTCACACTAGGGGTGTCTGACCTTGGGCAGAAGTGTCTTGGACACAGCTAACTCAGTAAATACACGGCAACTACCATTATTATTACCATGCTCACCCTTTCTGCCCAAGAACTCCCATTTTAAGAACATTAGTAAGCTCCCCACTTTGCAACGCCCAGGACCACTCCCAAGACCTGGATGGGACAGAGCAGCCACAACAGAGAAGTTTGAGGGGAATAATCAGGTGGGGTGGGGGTGGGATGGAGGCAAAGGGGCCGTGGGGTTGTAGGAACCACAGACCACTGGCCACAGCAATCTGAGCTGGGAGAAGAGATGGCGTGACTCAGAGAGGACCCAGCTCGGCCTCCAGTGTCCCCTCCTGGGGCTGGGGCTGCCCCATAGCTGTGGTGAGAGACGCTGCATTCCCAGACTGCCACTCAGAGCCCCCTGCGCCTCCACATAGAGCCTGGGAAACATCAAAGCCGGCCCGCGGGGCCCTGTGCCCTGACGTCAGCTCACAGCAGGTCCTGGTTAGTGCTTGGCTGGGGCAGACTTTAGATGTTACAAAAGGCAGGGAGAGCAGCCACCAGGCCTTCTCGAAGCCCCCAGCGCGCTCTGAGCCCGCAGCTGGGCCATGAGGCTCCTCACGCAGGAGGCTGGCCCAGGGCCGTGCCCCCCACATTTTCTGAGAAGACAGTGTGAGGTGTGCTCCGTCTGGCCACCTGCACAGTTTGCAGGAGGTCAGTCTGTTGCTTTGTTGGGGGGAGGAACATGGTTAGGAGACTCAAAGGCAGACCAAGGAGCCCCCTGCTGAAATGCCAGACTCCAGAAAAGGCAGGACTGGGAAGAGAGGAATTCTTCAGAAGCAACGGAGAACAGCAAGGACAGAGAAGGAAGGCGGCTTTGGGGGCCTGAGGTAGTACCTGCCTGCAGGTGGTACAGTCCCCAGCACATTCCCGTGCCTGCAGTACCTCTGACTGGAGGACCCAGAGCTGTGGTCCAGGGAAGGTGCTCACTGGTGGCATACTGTGCTGGACCCCCAAAAGCTGCCCCCTCGTTCACGGTCCAGCCACTTACGCATCGTGCCTTCTCCACACAAGCCCTCACGGAACCCAAAGCCGACGTGCCCTTTGAGACAGCCTGCTCAGTATGGCAGCTTCGAGGCTGCCCAACAGCCCTGCCACTCCCGAGTAATGCCAACTGTACCCTTTCCCTTGCCATGAAACGGGAACCCCACCCCTACGACTTGGGCTGTGTGAGGCTTTCATCTAGTCCGTGGCACAGCGTGGAGCACACGGAGGGTAGGGAGCTGCTCCACGAGGCACGGTGGGCTCAAGAAGTCCCTCCGCAACGACAAGCAGGCCCAGCCATCTGCCCACACGTGGTCCTAACCCCGACAAAGCTGGAGCAGCAAATACCCAATAAGGACATTTTCCAAGCCATTTCCTCGGCGCCCCAACAGCCATCTATATGCAGACACTCTGCCTGTGCCTCGGCCCCCTGAGAAAGGGCCGCGTGGGCAGCAGCCCAACTCCCGCTCCCCACCCCTGAGCAAGCATCTGGTCTGGTGCCCGCCCTCCTTGCTGCTCTCTGGGCTCCGGGCCCAGTCGACCCATGTGTGTATACGTGTGCATGTGCGCACACACATATGTGTAAACATGATTTTATAGAGAGAAGAGAGCAGCAGGAAGTTTTTTTGCTCTGAAGTCATCTGGGTTGCGTCAGTCCAAGTATCCATCTGGGCGACTCGACGACCCATCTCTCAGAGACCAGTCCTCTCGGTCCAGGAAAAACGCCCCCAAGACACTGTGTAGGCCCCGGAGGCCGGCAAACTTGACCAGTTGATTTTATCTACCTTCCCTCCCTCTTAAAAGAAGTTCCAGATGCCTTAGGACCAGGCTGAGATACCAAGCTGACTCTGGGGGCCCTGGCATGGGCGCTTTTTTGGTTGTGTGTGATCAAATGAGGGACCATGACCTCTCCCAGGCACGAAGCCAACCAGCCCCAGAAAAGAGGCTCACTCCTCCACCCCTACGACTCCGCCCTGGCTCCAGGGTCCCCGAGCGCCCAGGTGACCCCGAGAGCCCAGGCCTAGGTGGCTCCTGTTGGGGCACGCAGACCCCTTAGGAACAGGTTGGGCAGCTTCCTGTGCCCTATCTGGGGAGACAGCATCAGGACACAGTCCAGGAAGAGGCACAAATGCTCCAGGAAGGAGAGTGGCCCCCAGGCCCCTCCCCCACAACAGGACAGCCCTAACAAGTCTCCTCTATCGGAAAACTCTGTCTCGGGGCAGCAAGCGAGAGACCCCAGGGGTACAAGGCTCCCTGCCCCAACTCCTCCTCCCCCAGGGGCCAGTGCCCTGGGCCGCAGACCCCTGGCCTTCAGGGATTCCACTGGCACGCTTTCAGCTGCTCGGGCACCACTCCAAAGGGCCACGGCCTGTATACATTCAGAACATTTTTGAGGCACGAATCTCAACCGCTGCAGGAACAAGTCGCTTGGGTGGACAAGCTCAGTCAGCCTCCCCCCCAGGTTCCCCTAGGTCAGCAGAAACACAAAACGCTGAGTAGGACTGGGGAATCTGGGCGTCTGGAACGTCCCTCTCCACTACCCCAGCACACCCCCTACACACCGCCTGCAGCTTCGGCACCAGCAACCCGGGCTGACCATCAGCCCAGCACAGCAGGGCTCAGAGGGGTGCTGCACCCTCGCCCCCGTCCCCCCACAGCTGACTCCTAGACCCAGGGGTGGAGCACAGAGTTCTGTACCCCTGCTGCCTTCCCAGGGCCTATAAAACGCCCGGGTTCGCTGACAGGAGCCCTGTCGCCCTCCACAGCCCTGGCTCTCAGCAGTGCCGGCGGGAGCAGAGCCAGGGACCCAGCGGAGTTTTCCTGTCCTGGGATTTAACTGTAAATATCTGGAGAGACTCAAATATCTGGATTAGAGGAACAGAACAAAAATCACCAGGGATTAGAGCAGAAACAAGCTCGCGGGCCAGCTCTTCTACCTTAGATGAAAACCACCACTCAGACCTGCCCTGCTCACTCCTGGGAGGCCCTGGAGGGGAGACCAATGTCCAACAGCAGGCGGGTCCTTGCCTCCCGCGTCACGTGGCATCCGAGCCACAGGGACACACATGCCAGCGGGAGATGTGGTGTAAGATGCTCTGCAGCCAGCAGCCGTACCGTCTGACCCTGGAACCCGGCTGTCTTCTGCTGGGGCTGACAGGGCCACACCCGGGACCCATCTCTCACCCTCAGGAACCCTTCATTGGCTGCTATGCCTCCAAGGAAGCAGCGATGAATTAAAAAACCCAGCCAGCGTGAGGCGGTGGGACAGGTGGAAGGAACGCACAGGAGACCTAGGTTCCAATGTCGACACAGCACTAAGAAGTCTGGTGACCCTGGCTAACCACCACCACCCCCATGCCAGGCAGTTCTATTATCTGTAAACTTCGAGAAATGAGAGGGTGAGACTGGACAGTCACCAAGACCTCACATGGGTTCACTGCAGAGATCCTCAGAGACAGTTCCAGACACAAAGGGCTCGTGCCCCAGAGTCCCCGCCCCAGCCCTGAGCTGCACAGCCAGCGCCTAGAGCCACAAGGCAACTGGAGGGTCAGCCCCGGAAGGGATTAAGCGTGAGGCTATACATGGCAGGTGTGCCGGGGGTGGCAGCTGGGGGGTGGTCACAGACAGGAGGACCCAGCATCACTTTTGACAAGCTGCTCCCGTTCCTGTGGCTGAGCCTGCATCCTGCCTCCCAGGAGACCCCACTTCAGCCTTGGCCACACACAGTATTGACAGTTCACTGCCTCTGACACCCGGAATATCCCTGCCTGTGCTGGGACTGAGAGCTGCATTTCCCAACAGAGACTATAAGCTGGAGGGGAGGGCAGACATTTATGTTCAAAATAACATATGTATCTATGCCCCTGAGTGCCTGGGCCACACAGTAAAGCCCAAGCGTTTAAGGGGGGATGAAGTCACTTAAGAGTTTGTCGGACCTGTTATCTTGTTCTACATCCTTTATCCCGTCTTGGCCAACTTAATTTTCCTCTCGGGGTCTCAGTTTTCTCACCTGGAAAATGGCGGCCTTGAAACTGATTTTAGTGATTCTTTTTTAGGCTCCTAGGATATTCAAATGAAATACACATTCAGTACAGACACATAAAAGTCTGCGTTATTTTTCAGGGAAGTGAAAAAAAAAAGGAAGAAATCCCAGAAGTTCTAGGGAACTGTGGACCCTAGGTTAAAATGTCCTTGGAAAAGGTGATCCCTGAGGAGTCTGACGGCCTGGTGAGGAGGGCAGGGGATGGGGGCGGCGCTGGACTAGAACTGCCAGGGAGAACCAGGAGTTCTCTGTTCTCTGCACTATGCCTTGGGAAGGATCCATTCTCAGCTGGAGGGAGAGGGAGAGGGAGAGAGGGAGAGCGAGAGAGAAAAAGAGAGAGAAAGCCAGTTGTCTCCCGAAGACGCCAGTGAAGGGCCTGCGGAAATCAGACATCTCAGGGAACGCAATGGGGCTGCTGGACCAAGAGACTGGGAAATGAGCCAGGAGCTCAACCGCAGGAAGACCTCAGGGATACTCAGCTGGTGCACTCAGGGACTCCAGAGGGACAAAGAGTCCAGCCCCTCATCATCCAGAGAAGATGGAGAGGGACTTGCTGCAGGCTCCACTGCCATCCATTAGGGGGCCCAGACCCAGGGCCCAACCAGGTCCGATTCCCTAGAGGGGTAGTCAGGGCTCTGTGAGACCACAGCGAAAGCAGCAGCGGGCTGCCCGGGAGGGAGTTTCCCGTGGTCCGTCGTATGGAAGCAGGGGGCAAACTAAACGACATCCTGGAGACCACTATCTTGGTCCACTACTGGTTGGACCAAGCCTTAGTTTATTAATTTTTCAAGACAGGCTCAGAAAACTGTTTTCTATGCTCTTTTTACCCATCTCTGCCTCTCCCCTGGGAGGCTGGATAAGGCAGTGGGCACAGACCCCAGACCTAACCAAAGAGGCCAGAGCAGATCACCCCAAAGTCCCTGTGGAAGGGAGAATGCGATTGCCTGTCCTTTGGGTGGAGTGGCCTCGACTCCACTGAATAAGGCAAGTCCTCCCTTAGACCTGCTCTGTTCAACATGTCAGCCACTAGCCACATGGGGCTATTTAAATGTCCCTTAACTGAAATGAAAGAAAACTGAAAATTCATTTCCTTGGTCATACATTTCAGGAGCAGCATAGGGCTAGCAGCTGCCATATTTGAACAAGGCAAATACAGAAGCTCCGTCCTGGGCAGCCAGATGGCTCAGTTGGTTTGAGCGTGAGCTCTGAGCAACAGGATTGCCGGTTCAATTCCCGCATGGGATGGTGGGCTGCGCCTAAGATTGAAAAACTGGACTTGGAGCTGAGCTGTGCCCTCCACAAGTAGACTGAAAGACAATGACTTGACTTGGGGCTGATGGGTCCTAGAAAAACACTGTTCCCCAATATTCCCAATAAAAATTAAAAAAAAAAAAGTTCCATCCCTGTAAATGTTCCACTGGACAGGCTGCCTTCACTCCTGACTGTCTACTTCCTGCCAGCCCTGGGCACCAGCACATGGTTTCTAAACCAAGGGACCCTAAGCACCGGTCAGCCTCATTTTACAGAGGAGGAGACTGGAGTCCAGGCAATCCCAGGGGCAAGAATGACCCCGGATCTCTCTGGCTCCTGCAACTGTGTTCTTTCCATTTCCATGATGATCCCCTGGCTGCTCCTCCCTCCTTTCACTTTATTTCGTTTTATCTGCATTCCCCCTACAACCATTCTATTGTGTTTAATGGAATTCTTTTCTTTGTATGTGTTCTGGTAAAATGTGATTGCTTCACTTGCCGGTATTTTTAACTTACGAGGTTGGAGAATTAAGTTCGGGAACACATCCTAGAAAAAGTGCTACATACCTCACTGCTGAGTATCACTATGGTCACCTTTGAAGGACTCCCCTTGGGAAGCTATGCACCGACGCCAGGGCCTAGTCCACCCTTCAAAGCAATTTTGGAACTCTTTTTCTGGAATGGCCATCAGAGCTGTCATTGTATTACCCTTGAGGTCCTGAATGTCATGAAAATGTCTTCCTTTCAATGTTTCCTTTATCTTCAAGTAAAGAAAGAAGTCATTGGGGGCCAGATCAGGTGAGTAGGGAGGGTGTTCCAATACAGTTATTTGTTTACTGGTTAAAAACTCCCTCACAGACAGTGCCCTGTGAGCTGGTGCATTGTCGTGATGCAAGGGCCATGGATTGTTGGTGAAAAGTTCAGGTCGTCTAACGTTTTCACGCAGCCTTTTCAGCACTTCCAAATAGTGAACTTGGTTAACTATTTGTCCAGTTGGTACAAATTCATAATGAATAATCCCTCTGATATCAAAAAAGGTTAGCAACATCTTTGCAACAAGTTCGCGAACATAATTGTCACACAGTGTATGTGAATGTCCTTCTATGATGGCTTCCTCTGCTTCGTACTTTTTTCCAACTAGCACTAGGTTTTGAAGATCCCTGGCCATCTCCTACATACATCCTGCTGCTCTCCCCAAAAGATGAACATACTGTTGGGTTTGGGGATGGAAATAGCAAATGAATCTTTTTTAAGCAAGGACGGGGCTGAACCTAGCTGCCCCCAGTTTGCAGAGCAGCCTTTGAGACCCCAGCCTCTTCTCTGTGCGCCCAGCACCCGCCTGGCCCGTCACAGCACCTAGCCCCACACTGTCTGCTTCCCCCACTCATCTGGGTATCATCAGAGCCCGATGACACACACATGCAAGTACGAGCACACACACACACACACACACACACACACACACACACACACACACATACCAGCTTCTCCTGTTCCCCTTCCTACTCCCCGCAAACCCAAAAAGTCACCGAAGAGGCTGAAGCTCAGCTGGTTTCAAAGGGATGAGAGAAAAAGTCAGTCTCGGGCTTTTATATTTAGAAGGGCTCTGCAAACCACTTCCTGGAGCAGACAAGAGTGGGGAATGTGAGGAAATCGCTTTGCTATGTGTGATGTGGAACGCACGAGCCACGCAGGGCCTGTGGCAGCCGCACACCCCGTGACACGCGGCGATGCTTAACACATGTGCAGGGGACCAACGTGCCCTTCGGCAGGCTGGAGGCGACCCCACCAGACAACACACTCCACAGCCTGGCTGTGTCCCCCTCAGGACCAGAACCGAGGCAAAGCCCAGGAGTCGGAATTAGACACCAGCTTCAAAGTGGCCCCGCCCCCTCAGCCGTCCTTTCTTTCCTTCACCTGTCTGACCAAAGCCACCTCAGGAAACCAACCCTTCTCTCCAGGAAAGGGTCTTAGGAAGGGATGCTCCAGGCTTTAGGCTTCAACCTGGGTCACAAAGATAGAATCCAGACTGAGGCGGGAGACTTGGAAGAACCACTGGCCCAGGAGGCAAGGCTGCCCTCCTGGACTCAGGCTGCTGGGGGCGGCGGTGGGGCTGGAGTGGGGAGATATCGTGTCGTGGGCATCAACCGCAGCCATGGTCATCTCTCACGTATCACTCCGATGCAATGGAGGCTGGCCCAGGGTCATCAGGTGAGGGGGGCTTCGGTGAGGGGGTAACTGAAAGGCAGGCCAGAGGCTTAATTAATTAGAGTCAAACCATCAGACACTTCTCAGGCCCTTATAAACCTCGTTTTCCTGCTTAAAATATAAACTTTCAAAGAAGGCAAAACTAACTTTTTTCTTTTATTTAATCTCTTAACTGCATTACTAGTGATTTGCTCCTTTATTTTTTAAGGAAAGGAACCAAAAGAGGCCCTTTATTTTTCTTCTTCGGAAAAGCAGCTGTTAAGAAAAAGCATTCTGGCTAAAGATGGCAAAATAAATATTTCAATCTCCAAATCAATAACAACAAATGAAAAAAATACAAACTGATGAATAACAGAAACAATTCCTTGTAAGGTATTTTTAATATACCAAAAAACTTGCAACTCATCACCAGATGCTTAAAGCCTACTGATAACCAACTTTGGGGGGTGGGGAGGGTTAAACATAAAACATAAAGCACTCACAAAGAGCTGAAGAAGGAAAAAAAGCCCCTAAGAGCAGCTGATGCAATAACTGAATAGCCCCCCAAAAAAATGACCAAGTCCTAACGTTTATCCCATGCCTACTCTGTCGAGCTTTAAGTCAGGGTCTGAAGGCACCAGGACCTGACGTCCCGTAAGTCTGGAACGGGCTGCCCTTCCATTCCAAGAGGTGCCTCTTACAGATGTCTAAAGTCAAGGGGGGCGGGGGCAGAGACAAGCAGACACTGATGGAGAGCCAGAGGGAGATGGGGAAGATGAGATAAAGGGAGCCGGAGGGAGGGGAGATTGACACACGGGGAGAGAGACTGAGTGATTGATTGCATAACCGACAGAGAAACAGAAATGGACAGAAAGAGACAGGTCAGGACAGACTAACAACTGACAGGGCGAGAGAGAGAGAGGGAGAGAGACAGACAAAGACCCAGACCCTGACAGACAGACAAGGTAAGAGATCCACAGCTGGAGACACAGACAGAGACAAACTGAGACAGAGGTAGAGTAACATAGAGTCAGAGACCCAGAGAAAGGGATAAGAAAGACTGTGAGTGACAGAGCATACGTAGGTGTGCACACACACGCACACACGTAAGCACACATAGGGCTCCCCATGACTGCAGAGCAGGCCCCAGCTCCACCAGGGCACCAGCTTCCCCAGCAGGTCTGTCCCTGCGGCTCCAATAAGGAGGTCCGCCCCACCCTCTTGCCACCTTCCCCAGCAGCCACAGGGGCTCCAAACTCACAGGACTGCCTGATATAACACCAGACACAAAGGTTAGAGCTAGCCTGCAGGAGAGGCGAAGGGGCTCTACAGATACCAGATTCAGACCATTTATAATGGAGAGCCCTCAAATTAGACGCTTCTGGTAAATAATTCACCAGGGAAAGTACAATACCTTCCCTGGGCTCATCCATTATTCACCAAGATAAATGTACCATATTGTTATACTTCCTGACGTCTAAAAATGGTCTGAGCCATTAGGCCTGGCGAGAAGATGGTGGGGCAATTTCCACCCAACTTTTCCAGAACCCCTGACCCAGCAGTCCCGCTGCTTTGGGAACTCAGCCTGCTGCTCCTCAAGCAAGGGCAAAGCGTTCGACTTCCAGAAAGAGCCAGGCCAGGGTTCAGGCCATGAGATCCAGGAGCAGGCACCCCCAGGGCCCCCCAGTGCCAGAAGGTCACAGGTGTACCCAGGAAAGTCCTGAGCAAAACCACCACGGTCACCAGCCCTCAGAGGTTTCAGCCCCCTCGCCGGAACAGGAAACCACTTTGTAAACCACTGTTTAAAGGTAATTCTGTTGCAAGAAGTTTCGTTGATGTCAAATGAATGTCAGCTACCAAATGCAGGAAGACCTGCGTCTGCGCAGTCATTCTGTTCTTCACAGCTTCCTCTCCCCATATGTAAAACTGGCCTCCTATGGGGCCTTGGCAAGAAAGAGCTGCTCTCTGGGAAGTCTGCAGAGCTATTCAACCTGGGCTTCGCCATACAGGCAGGATAGAGATGGGAAGTTGAGTCACACTGCCTGCAAGCAAATTCTACTCTCCCACTTACCAAGTGTATGACCTTGGGCAAGTTGTTTCTCCTTTGGGTGCCTCCATTTTTGTATCTAGAAAATGGCGCTAATAACAGTATCTACCTCATAGGCTTGTGCAAAGTAAATACACGAGTTAACAAATGTAGCCTGTTTGGAACAGTGCCTGGCACGTAATAAGTTAAGTGGGGTTGGGCTCTTAGCCATTACTGACTGTCACTGTTATGTTCAGGAGTTTTTTTCTCTTTTAGGAGGTACATCCCATCACAACCATCTCTTACCCGTTGTCGGCTTTTGTTGGCGTTCCCCTCATGCAGAACATCTGGAGCTACAAAGTGCCCTGTTTGATTTGCCACTCACCCACCCAATCTCTGCCATCTGGGGGCAGTGGTTCTCTCTGAACAGACCCCAAGCAAACTTTGTCCCACTGCTTCCCGACAGAGTCCTGGGGCTCTGGATGCAACTACGCGGGGCTCCATGGCTCAAGGGGTGCTGCCCCATGTGGGTGAAACTGCGGGGGAGCTGCCGACGCCCAGGAACTTTGCATACTGTGCCCCCTGCCCCAGGGGTCTCCAGGCAGCGCCTGGGTTAGCCGGTCCTCGTATCTGCATTCACCCCCCCCGCCCCCCCAAGCTGTTCAGAGGCACCTTCAATAGGAACAAGAATCAGAGCGAGCCTGTCTGGTGACAGAGGATCCAGACATCTTGGTACCAGGTAGGGCTCTGGCCTCAAGGAACACAACTGTAGGTAGGTGAGGAGAGTACAGTGGACGTTTACGTACGACTCGTGTCTGGAGATAACTAGTAGACTTCAGTTTTTCTGATCTCATAAGGCTCCAACAAGAGAGGACTGGAAAATTCTATGCTTTGTAAAGGAAAATACCTGACAACATAAAATAGAAGTTCTAAGCAACTCTCAAGAGCAAATGACAACTTAGGAAAATTATTTCCAGCAGCTGACAGAAGCAGGGTGGCTGGCCTAGATACAGTTACAAATCAATCGTTAACTATGAAATTCTAATAGTAACATGGTCAAAACAACGGGAAGAGTTCTCAAAACAAATGTAAATGATTAATAAATATCAGAAAATGTTCCAATGCATTAGTAACCTAAGAAATGCAAATTAGAACAAGTTATTCTACCCATCAGATGAATGCCAAGATTTTAAAAATAACACTCAACACGAGTGTATGGAGAAAATGGTCCTCGTGCTTTGCTGGTGGGAGTATCAATTCTAATCACTCCCTTCCGGAAAGTGGTTTGGTAAAATTGTACCAATATCCTAAAAAACTCATGCCTTTTCTCCTTGGAGAAGTGCCTGACTCCAGGCCTGGGGCAGGAAATATGCAAGATGAGCCTGGGACATCTTATCATACAAGGAAACAAGGAAAGACTAGCTGAGTCATGTCAAAGGGTAAGGGCTCGCTTGAAGGGGCTCACGTGGACCATTTAAGCATCCATAGGATAATAACCACATGGATTCAAACACACCAAATGTGTTTAAAATCCGTAAGTTCATAATGACGTTCAAGAAAAAACTCCGAAGCCTTCCATTGGTCACCTTTGAAGGATGCTAGAAAACCAACTCGTTATTTCAAAAACTGGTAAAGAAGCAAGCATTTATTTTCCCTTTCTTACACAGCTATACCTTGGGGTAACCAAAAGGTTCAGGAGGGGAGGTTTGTCTTGATAGAAATCTCCAGCTGATAAACAGATCACCATCTTACAACCCCTAATGAAAGCATGGATCTAGCAATGATTATGGATAACTGCTAACAAACGTAATTCCAAATAGACAACCAGATGCTATGTGTCTACTGAGGGAAGTACTCATGGAAAACAAAAATCAAATCTACACTTCACCTCATGAAGTCTCTAGATCTCAGTTTCGTTATTAAAAAAAGTGTGAGCTTTCTAGAATGAATTTGGAAAACAAGGAAGAAGTTAGATAACGTGCCACCAACTAAAATAATAACTGTAAATGCACGTTCTGTCTTCTATTGCTCCCACAAATGGTTATTAAAACCTAACGTTAAGATTTCATGTGCTTACAACCTGCCTTTCCAACTGGATTCTAAGCTCCCTGAGGACAGGGCTTTCGCACACTCGTCCGGGGTTCAGAAAACACCAGCTGGTCTGTGGTGGTTTTATTAAGCCAGATATTTGGCCCCATTTATCATCCCTGCATGATGTGGAACCTGCAGAGGGTCAAAGCCCAATATGGGATCCTGGTAGGCAATTACATTAATTATTATTAATTCAACAAACTTTTATTTTATTTCGTTATTTATTGTTTTAGAGGAGCAAAGATTTTTATTAAAGTGAAAGTGCAACTCTCTTACAAGAGGGAGTACCTGAAACTGGGATGACCCGACATTTATTTAGAGCCTACCACCAGCCAAGTTCCCTGCAAGACACGGGGGATGGAAAGAGAAAAACACACAATTACTTTAAGTATCTCATGGGGGAGTCAGACAAACATAATTACAGTAATAGTGAACACTTACTGATCCCTTACTATGTGCCAGGCACTGTTCCAAGAGATTTAACCATGTTAGTTTGTTAATGCTTACAATCACACCCAGTGAGGTAGGTACTATGATCCCCCCTATGCAGACGAGGAACTGAGGCACAGAGAGGTAAAGAAACTTGCTCAAGGTCACACAGCTAGTAAATGACAAATGCATGATTCAAACATCAGGTCATCTGGCTCCAGAGGAGAGCTTACTCAATCGCTAGGCTTTACCACATTGTCACACGGCCTGATGGTGGGTGCACAGGACAAGCTTTGAATTCTGATTGGGGGTCAAAGGGACAGGGAAGAATCCTGGAAGAAGGCTCTTCAAAATAAGGTTTTAAGAAGAAATGGGGCATCCAAATAGAACAAAACAGAAGCACAAAGCATAGTCAGAGAACTCCAGGTAATCCAGGATTAATCTAAGGGATGGTGGGGGACGGGTGGGGGCACAGCAAGAGGCCACTAGAACACCGGTTTGAGGGGAGGCAAAGGAGATGAGATACAAATTTACCCTGTTCCCTATTCAGGCTGTCCCCTGACAAAAAAAAAAAAAAAAAAAACTCCACCACCACAGTGAGTCCCTGTTTCCGAGGAGGCAGTTGTCAGGATAGAAAATGGACTGAAGAACTCTTTGTCATGGAGAGGGCAGCAGACGCATTCACAGAAGGCGCGATTAGGGAATAATGCCGTACCTTGTTCTACTCGTTTCCTAGAGCTGCTGCAACAAATTACCACAACTGGGTGACTTCAAACAACAGAAGTTTATTCTCGCACAGTTCTAGAGGCCAGAAGTTGGAAATCAAGGTGTCAGCAGAGTTAGTTCCTTCCGGAGGCTCTGGGGAGAGTTGGTTCCATGCCTCTCTCCTAGCTTCTGGTGGTTGCCGGCAACCCTTGGCGTTCCTGGACTTGTAGCTCCATCACTCCAATCTCTGCTTCCATTGCCACATGGTCATCTTCCCTGTGTGTGTGTCTGTGTCTCTTCTTGTGAGGACACCACCAATCATACAGGATTAAAACCCACCTTCATGACTTCTCTAAACTGGAGTATATCTGCAAAGACCCTATTTCCAAAGAAGGTCCCTTTCACGGGTACCAGGGCTTAGAACTTCAACATATCCTTTTGGGGGACACCGGTCAACCCGTAACACCTGCTATTCTGCAACTTGCTTTTTTCGCTACACAGTTAACTGCAGATATCCTTCCATGTCTGTTCACATGGTTCTAGCTCATTTGTTTCAACTGCTGCGTATTATTTCACTGCATCAGTGACACATAGTCTATTTGTCGAACACCCTAATAATGGACATTCAGATGGTTTTACACCCTTACGAGCAGTGCTCCGACTGAACCTCTCTGTACACGCACCTATGCACATGGGTAAGGAAAGCGTTTCTGCAGGATGACTTCCTAGAAACAGAATTCCCCCTGGACCAAAGAGAATAATACAATTTCAAGTTTTGGATAAATGACAAACTATTCTTTAAAAAGGCTGTGCCTATTTATGCCCCGGAATCAACACGGATACGTATTAACCTTTGGTAACCTGAAAGACATAAAATAATACTTTGTTTTAATTTGCAATGTGTTTGAGACCTTTAGTTTGTCTTTAACAAGATAAAGCAATCTTTCTTATGCTTTATTAGTTAACTGAATTTCTTATTGTCCACTTTCTATTTAACTTCTTTGTCTATTTTTTCCTTGTTCATTGCTTATCTCTCTTATTAATTTGTAATCAATAAGATCGGGAATCAGGCATTTGTTGCGTTACATATTGCGTGTACACACACACACACACACACACACACACACACACACACACACACCCAGAATGGTCATTAAGTTACTGAGTGTTACTATGTTCCAGGCACTGTTTTAAGTGCTGGGAATACAGCGTGAACAAGATGGTGAAGGTTCCTGTTCGCAACTGTTATTTAACTTCTCAGAAGAAAATGTGTTTGCACATGATTTGGGCTGGGCAATAGATAGGAAGCTAACTTTTCACCCTTGGGTGCAGAATTGCCTTGGCAGCAACGTAAATACTGTCCTGTTTGTTTCCATTTGACAGCCTTCTGGGGGGAAATCTAGTCTGTTCTCCAGGTGTTCTGGAAGCATCTACAAAGAGGCAGTGTAGTTAGTGAAGGTGGAAGCAGGAAGAGCTGCCCGGCAGCCACGCCCTTTCCCTGAAGGTTAGAGACACACTCTCCAGGCACCCACACCCCCAGGTGCCCAGGGCCTTCAATGGTTAAGCCCTTAAATTCAGAGAGCAAAGGGAACAGTTTTAAGAAGGAATAACTCCTCTCCATTCCAACAGAGGGGGTGCCGTTGGAGCCTCACGGCACCTCCTCTCACAAGCCCCAGGGAGGGGTGATGTCTCATTGGACCTGTTTGGCTCTGACCCTTCCTCCCCCACCCACTTAGGGGGGATTATACCCCCCTGCAGATAGAACACGTTGTATATAGGTAGCCTGCACACACACACACACACACCCAATACAGGGATGAATCAGACAAATTTATCCTCTTCAGATTAAAACCTTGTCCCTCAACCTAGCCTTTATCAACTATAAAGGTATTACCCTGATTTCTATCTGTCTGTGTCTGTCTCTTTCTTTCCCCCTGGCCTCTAGTGGTTTCACATTCAGAGGGGAGAAGGATGGTATTTACTGGCTCCTTCAACATAGAGTTTCCATTATATTGCTTTATGGGTTTTTGATGATTTTGTGACAGGGATAAACATTTCCACTGTATTTGTTAAAAGGTTACTTGCTGACAGGTATTGAACTTTCTGGATTTTGTGTAGTTTTGTATGTTGCCAAATGACTCAACTGCCTTATTCAGTCTAGTGGTTTTCAGTTAATACTTGGGTTTCTCCTGTAAAGAAATGATACCATCAGCAAAGAACATTAACTTTATTTTGACTTTTGTTTTCTTATAGTATTATTTCAGCTATAATTTCCAGAATGTTAAATAGTAGTGACTTTATTATTTTAATGTAGTGACTTCATTTTAAAGAGAACAGCATTATAATTTCATTTTTAAGTATAATGTTAGCTGTGGTTTGAGATTTTTTTAAATCAAGAATGGATGTTAATTTGCATCTAATGTCATTTTTGCATCTATTGAGATAACTGACTCCTGACTCGTTTTGATGGAATTGTATGAGATTAAACCATCTGTGCATTTTTGAAATAAATTCTTTGTTTATAATACATTCTCTTTAACATAGCATTAGATTTAATTTACTAGTATTTTATATTAGATTTTACACCAATATTTCTAAGAAGTGTATTTTTCTTTTCTGTCCTCTCAGCCAGCATCTGGGAGCAAGGTTCTATCAAGTTTGTGACATGCCGCCCGTCTGTTCCTTGGCTCTGTGACAGTCTACAAAGCATGACAAGGCTCGATTTCCTTAATGTTTTTCCCTTCAAAGCCCTCTGATTAGAACAGTTTGGTGGGGTTTTTTTGTTTTGTTTTGTTTTAATTATCTTTCAATTGTCTTTAATACTTACTGGTCTAGTTAATCATTTTAATGGCTCTTGAATAAACTTGAGTAATTTGTGTTTTCCTAGCATAGATTTCTTAGGATAGCACTGAATGTGGTAACCCTTGATAATTTTTAAAATCTTCTCAATCGTGATTATCACAACTGTCATTGTTAGGATCCATGTTCTGCATCCCCCCCATTAAATAGTAGGCTCCATCTCATTCCCTTCTGTGTGTGCCCACTATCTACCTAGTATGTGCTCAGGAAATTGTGCGGCCAGGAATGAGGTTAAAGCCTCTTTTTCCTTTCTTGTTTTGTCTATTGACCTTTTCTTTCTTTTTCTGGAATAGTCGTACCCAAGTTTTATTTCTTTGTTTTTTTAAAAAGCCATGGGGCTGATCAAGTCTTTGTTTTTTCATTTAAAATTTATTAATATCCAATGTGTATTCAGATGAAAATTAATCTTAAATTATTTCCTAAATAATGAGTGAAAATTAAGCTACCGGCCTAAAGTTAGAAAAAGAACAATAAAACAAACTTTGTCACTATTTTAGGTTTGCCTCATGAAAAGAGCGTGAAACTTTTTTACTCAATCTTAATTTTACCTTAACTCAGTAGGAGACTTATTCCACTAAAACTTAAAATCACAACTGTTTCATTTGTCCTCGCTTTTACCTATTTTACGTTTTAATACTGCAATGCTTCTTCCTTTGTGGTATATATTGGTTTTATTTGCTTTTGTGGCCTCTTAGGATCTGAAAGGCAGACTTCTTGCTTTTTAATTCTACTAATACACCCTTCATTACTTTTTAAAATCTTACATGTATTTTTCTAATTGTCACATTATTTTCATCATTTTCATCTCACTGTACATTTTCCCTCTGGATTCTGAGAGCTCTGTAACTGCACGCCACTGATTAGATTAACTGCAGTGCTGATTTGACCCTTTAAAGAATATACTGGAAACTTAATTCTGCTATTCATTTTTTGTTTCCCTATACTCATTTGTTTCCTCAGCCAGTCCCCTTTTTATCTCTTCACTCTTTTCAGTCAGCTTCCTTTTTCATCTCAGCCTGTTGTTTCTCATCTAGTTTTTTCATCTCGGGTTTCATAAAGTACAAGTCTCGTGCACGCGTTTGAGGGGGGAAAAGATGCTGCCTTTAAAAATCCATTCTTTTTCCCCAGCAGTATTCCAAGGGAGAAATGACAAGACCTGAGGGAAGCAATGGACAATGGGATTTAAAGGGAAGGCACAGATACAAGAGTAATAAATGATGGCGTATAATAAAGCTCAGTAATAAATGGAGAAGCAGAAAAAACAATTCTAGACAGCTGGCCGTACTTTAAGGGCTCCCGGGTATATACGCATATGTCAATGAGTGACAATATGTGTCAATGTGTCACCTCCCACGAGCCATGGAAACACCCACAACACCCCAGGCCCAAATTTGACTTCCTGAGACCCTCACCATAGCCATAGGAGGTGGATGTTATCATTTGCATCCTACCGATGAAGAAATGGTGCTCAGAAAAGTTAAGCCACTTCCCGGACTCAAATTCTGGTCTTGGGAATCCCAGACCTTCTGAGCAACCGCTGAGCAGATATCTGGGAGGCTTGGGCTTTGTGGGAAAACAGAGGTCGGGAACTCGACCCACCCCGCCAAGCTCATCATCAAGTTGGGGACAACAAAAAGCACACATCTGACAGAATGAAACAGAAAAAGGAGCAGGTAACTGAGAGCTCCATGGTGTGGAAGAGAGAACGAACGTATGTGGTCTCAGAGGTAAGGGAGTAAGACCCTTGGTGGACATGGAGCTACCACTCACCCAAGTTACCTGGAACAACCTGGCTTATGCTGGTGGTCTTGGCATAATTATTAATAATGTCCCCATCTGGATGATAAATTCTCTGGTCACCCTCGCAATGGCCTACATTTGAACCATGCTTACCAGCTTTCACACATTATCCTGTGTTATTTTCACAGGCTCATTGTACAGCAGTGATTCAGAAATGTGATGAAAGCTATAAACTCCCTCCCCAGAGAAATTATGGCATAAGTATAAAAGTTGGTACATAGTTTTGACACGTTCATATCCTTTGACAGAGCAGCTCCACTTCTGGGAATTTATCCTCCAGATATACAAACACAAGGGCAACGCTAGGTTCAAAGAGATTTGCGGTGGCATTGTTTAAAATAGCAAACCCTCAGAAACACCCTGAAGTCCATCAGGAAGGATTGTGTGAAATAACCTGAGAAGAGGGGTGGGGGTGAATGTGGACAGCACTTGCTTTAGGCAAACCTTCCTTTTAAAATATGAAGGGGGCCCTGCTGCTCCGCCCCCAACTCAGCAAGGTCCCAGGGGAGGAAGAGACAGGAGCAAGTACACAGGAGGAGGCTAAATAATGAATTGTAAGTGTGTGTTTTCTTTGGCCAGGGCAGTCTGGCCAAGCTCTGGGGGCTGCTGGGCAAACATTTTTCATATTTTAGTAGCTGGCCTATGCCCAAGGCAGTCAGAAGTTAAGTAAGCTTTGAATGAGCTGCGCCCATCCTCTCTCCAGCCCCAAGAATTCTTAATGAGGTTCTACTGCAGCGGCGGCCTCCAGTAAACCCGTCGTGTTGCCTTAAATATCACTCACCCTTCACTACTTTTAATGAATGCAAATGATTCAGCAACAAAACACTTAGCCTGGAGTGAAATCCGTCTTTGTGTGGCTGGGTTCACCAGCTTACAGCCCAGCTCAGGCAGGGCCCTGCTGGGCGGGCGGCCCAGCAGAGCCCCAGGTGCCCAGGCGAGCCCAGGCAGACCACTCGGCACCCAGGGCAGCAGGAGCCGACTACAGGAAGTGCTCAGCACCAGGGAAGAGCCCCGCCCCCTCGCAGCCCCCACTGTGTCCCACCCCACCCCCAACCCCCAGCCACCAGATGCAGACCCTCACAACTCCACCTCTTTACGACTCTGGCTCCAGGGCAGAGGAAAGTGTGAGAGGAAAAACAAAAGGTATTTTCTTTGATCTAATCAAAGGGGCTGGACCCAGGCACCTCAAAGGCCTGTCCGGTCACCACACATCCTGCAGGCAAGGGCACTTCACCCTACCACCCCCACCGGCTCTTCACCTGATGCCAGGGACCTGAGGAACGGAGCAACAGGAACCTGAAAAGCTCCCTTGGACAGACGCCCTCCTTCACAACTTCGTGGAAGCAACAAAAACAGAGACAGTATAAATAACTCAATTTACACCCTGTTTTCAGAGTTCTCTTTTGGCAGCAAAAACTGAAAGCAATTTGTCAGGAGTCTAAGAGCAACTTTTAACAAATTTACTTCCAACCTGGGGCTCAGGGGGGTATTTGTTGCCCTGTCAGCCTGCCTGATCAACACCTCTCCCCAGGGCTGAGCTGACTGAGGCCGCGGCCTGGCCCAGAACAGGCAGCTGTTAAGTCAGCTGCCACAGGAGTCACCCCCAAGCCAGCAGCTGGCGGGAGACCCACGGAGGTCCATGCAAGTCCTTTCTAGGCTTTTCTGGACATGGGTGTAAATAAGGAATGAGGAGGCTTAGGCCCAAACTGGGCAACTCGCTAAATTCAGGACCACTGAGGGCCCACAGGTATCACTGTGGGTGCCCAAGACATAAAAAGGGCTTCAAAGTATTGGCTGCTCTGGTTTGGAAAGAATCACTGCTTCTTTCAGGATAGAGAAAACGGGAAGCTCAGGTACCCCAGAAGAAGATTTCACATTGAAATGTATCGAGGGCCTCCAAAAGTAAATTTTATAGCATCAAAAAAATGCCCTTACCAGTACATCAAAAGCTTTCATGAAAAGAGCCCTGGAATGATCTTAACACCTCAACCCCATTCTTCCTGATTGTTCAAGGCACTTCATCTATGATACCTTATTCTTCAAAACACCGCCAAGAGGGGTACTCACTCGCTCTATAGAGGGCTGGGTCTCCCAAACCTTGGACCTGAGTTCTTGCCTTTCAGGTGCCCCCCCATTCATCAGCCCCTTTCCTAGCCGGGCATACCTACCAAGGGGTACAATTCTGGGCGAGTACACAGAAAGAACCTCACCTTCTGAAACCCCTGAGATGGAGGGACTAAGGCTCCAAAGGTAAATGTGTGGCAGGCTTGAAACAAATCTATTAATTAAAAAAGAAGAAAAAAGCTTTGCTCTTGACCTTTATTAATACATACAAAAGGGACACATCTTTCTCTTTTCATCTACTATCTAAACCCCAACCCACAGCCAATCTAACCCAACTCCTGGCCTTTGGACCACTTGTGTCCTAAAGAAGAAAAGGTACCGTTCAGCGGTAAATGCTTGGGCAGCACGAACCAGGTGTTTCCATAGTCTGGATCGACCCCACACAATTGTGCTGTCTGGGAGGGGAGGAAAATGCTACCATCTCCTGTCCGTCTCCTGCCTGCCCCACTCATGTCTCCGTTCTCTGAGAGAATGGCATTCCCGATGTCCCCCTTTGGTGCTTCTCTGCATCCCTGTTAATTACTCTTTTCTGGTTCTGTCTCAATTCGCCTACCAGACAATCCATTCCTGGAGCGAGTCTCCAGTCTCCCTCAGGAAGAGCTCAGCCTTTTTAAATGGAGACTCTACCATCAGAGAGGTATTTTCTTTCCATAATTGACTGTTTACCCTCTTAGGGACATCCACCTCCTCTTCCGGACATCTCTTGCCTCCTAAGGACTTAAAAAGCGCCCTTCCCCCCAACACACACACACACTACCTACCATGATGCTTTATGCCTTAAGCATCATTTGTTATTTATGTGCCAGACTAAAAGGAAAACAGCTCCTATAGAAAGTTACTGGTGGATGGGAAACAAAAAAACAGGCCTGTAAACAAATCACCCTCATCACATGATAACTATCTTTAATGGAGCATTCACTATATGACTAAGTCCTTCACCTACACTGAATTTCAAAGGTGTCGCTGATTTTTAAATGTGCCATGATTTATGTTTCACTAAAAGGAATGAATGGTATCAGTTAAATTAAAAGCTGTCCTACGTAATTATGTCACAACCTGATTTCAAAGATGTGAAACTGGGGCGGGGGGGTGGGGGTGGAGCACTTTAGAGTAAATGAAATATAGTACTATCTCAATTCTCACACGCTCTCCAATGGGGTTGTTATCATCCCCAGCTTACAAGAGAGGAAACTGAGGCTCAGTAAAGCGACCTGTCCAAAGTGCCTGAGGAGCAAGCTCTGACACCAGAACTCAGTTCCTAAACAGATTCCTGAATTTCCCTGTGGAGCAAGAGGCAGGGACGGCCAGGCCTCAGACAGACCACCAAAGGCAAGAAACACTAGTTTGGTTGGTTCCTAAAATCAGGGTCTTTCTGCAATTCCACCTTCACCGATCCTACTTCCAGAAACAACAACAAAAGGAAAACAGGTTTCCCTAGTTCCTTCCTCACAAAACTGGCTGGAAATGAGGGGGAAACCTCTCAGCCAACTTGTTATATATATAAAGCACATTTAACGAGCCTTTCAAGTCCTGGGAGTGGGAGAAGGAAGGGTTCACTGGAAATCTGACACTTTGGCAGCCAAGCGAGAGGGACGAGGCGCTGAGCATCAGCGGGGGGGCGGGGGTGGGGGGATAAACACCAGCCCAAACCTCTTTGTCTGACAGAAGAAGATGCTTCCTGGGGAGCAGGAGTTCGCAGGGATTTTTATGACAAAGCCCACCTAACAACAACCCTCCACCGGAGACCTGGCTGGAGTCTTTGTACAACCCACCTAACCATAAACCCTCTGTCCTTTCCCAAACCTGCTGGGGTCCCTCTTCCCACAAATACCTGTGACCGCCATAAATGCCCTTCAACAGCCCCCGTTTACTGCCCAGCCTGCCTGCTGCTAAATGAGGGCATTTGTTTCAAATTTGCAAATACCGAAAGCAGTGGAAACCTAAGTCCACTCCTAAAATGAAATGTTCTGCATTCCTCCAGGCCTGAAGCACCGAGCTTCAAAAGCTGCAAGAGGCCCCGACTGTTTACTCGCTGGTGGGGCTATTGGGAGAGGTATTTCCCTGCTCCCTGAGGAGGTTCCTTTGATCCGGGCCGGGTGGGAAGGGGACAGAGAGAGGTGCCACCCAAGCCCAGACCACGCTGGGCCCAGGCTCTCTTGCTCAGTTTCTGGGTCTCAGGCGGCAGCTTCAGGGGGCCTGGGAAAGTGAGTCTCATGGGGAATCTCAAGTAGAGACTCGCCTAAAATTGCTGCCAGAGACAGCAAGCCAGCTCAACAGGACCTCTCAGACCATCTTCAAAAGGCCCTTGGGGCGGCAGATGGCTCAGTTGGTTAGAGCGCGAGCTATGAACGGCAGGGTCATAGGTTCGATTCCCACACGGGCCACTGAGCTGCGCCCTCCACAACTAGATGGAAGACAACGAGCTGCCGCTGAGCTTCCACAGGGGTGGCCGGATGGCTCAGTTGGTTAGAGCGCGAGCTCTCAACAAGGTTGCCAGTTCAATTCCCGCATGGGATGGTGGGCTGTGCCCCTTGCAACTAAAGATTGAAAACGGTGACTGGACTTGAATCTGAGCTGTACCCTCCATAACTGGACTGGAGCTGACGGGCCCTGGAGAAACACTGTTTCCCAATATTTCCCAATAAAATTTTTTTTTTAAAAGTGAAAGTTAAAAAAAAAAAAAAAAAGGCCCTTGAAACAAAGGTAAGGAGACTAAGGAAGGCCCAGAAGGATTTCAGCACCCCGACCTCTTCCACAGCTATAAAGGGACACACACACACACACACACACACACACACACACACACACACACACACACACACTGCACCAAGCAACTCATCAGGACACTTTATCAAGGCCAGGGGCGCGTGTTTACTAAATAAAAGCCTTCTGTTTTAGGGAGTTTTCAGAAGGTGGGGCACACAGAGATCTTCCTGCAGGCTCCGGGGCTGTTCCAGGACCCAGCATCTCCCTCCTCCCCAAGGAGGGCCGTACCCCTGGGGCGGAGGAGCCCAGATCACAGACCACAAAGCTGCTGGCCAGCTGGGCATCTTTTGAATTGGTCAGTTTAACAATTGGCTTAACCTGCTAAATTAACCAAACAGATCCAGATAGAATGATTTGTTCTGTGTAGCTGGAGCTACAAGACAAACAGCATTTCCTTTTTTTTTTTTTTCCTTCTCTAAAGCTGCACAAGACAACTGTTTTCTTGGTGATTTGTTTTGTTTTTCAGGTGGCTGGAAATGAACTTAGGATCTCAAATGCCATCGTAGCACATCCCCTTTCGAAGGACCTGCTGGTCTGAAGGATCCTTCTCTCTCTTCGCCCCACCAGGGAACAGCTCACCTTTGTGTTTTGCAATAGCTGAACTACACAGAATCCGAACACCCAAGTGTCACTTTGCACCCTTCCATGACAGAACGTAAGTTCCCTTGTGGGAATCTGAGAACTTCAGGAGCAGAACAAACTCCGCGGGATCGCCAAGGGCGGTCAACAACTCGGCACCAACCTATGACAGACCAGGCGCAGAAAAGCTTGTATCTCCCAGAAGGTGAGAGGTCCTTGTGCAACCTCTTGAGAATTAAAAGACGTGGCCTCCAAAGTCAGAAATGGAAGGGAAACCTACCTCCATCGTGCTCCTACGATGTGCCACGGCCTGTACCGACAATCACGGGCACATCTATCCACACAAAAGCAGTTAGAGACGGCAAACTATTAACCGCGGCAGAGCCGACTATTACCACCTACGTAGTCTCCACCACAGCCATCACCCCGTCTGCAACTCCCAGCAGGCACACTGGTCTGGAATGTGGCAGCACACCTGCAAGCTGGGGCCTGTAACTGCCCGTGACCTTCTAGACGCACCAGGCAGAAGAGTCTAAGGACGCAAGGGTTCGTGAGAGAAGCTCAGATCTTAGGGAGTTGCACGCAGTGTCACGGACTTCTAGATGACATGCAGTCTCACCATAACTCTAAAAATGTTAAGATTACAAACCTCAGGATGAGCCCCTGAACACCTTAACTTGTTTTGTAACCAAAAAACAGGGAGAAAAATTGGCA
Organism: Rhinolophus ferrumequinum; assembly: GCF_004115265.2. Classification (NCBI taxonomy): domain Eukaryota; kingdom Metazoa; phylum Chordata; class Mammalia; order Chiroptera; family Rhinolophidae; genus Rhinolophus; species Rhinolophus ferrumequinum. Next base: position 12,531,741 of record NC_046286.1, on the reverse strand, counting down.
ATCTTGAATGCTGTGGCCCTAAAGATCTCTCCCTGTGTAAGTTGTCAATCGATACACTCTTTATGTAGAAAGAACCATGGTTACTCCACCCTCTGACTCTAGCGGGGCTGCTCCTAAACCCACCCCGAGAGTTATCTCATCTGCAAAATCCACTCCCCGATGTTTACCCGGTTCCAAGGCATGCGTGTGCAACGTTTTATAGCTTCTAGTGCTGACATACATACAAGGACATAGGAGAGCACGGAATCAGCTCTATTACTTAACTAGCTCTGCAATCCTCAGCAGATCAGACTTTGTGCCTCAGTTTCTTTATTGTCAAATGCCCCCCTCCTCTTCCCCCTCCGAAAAAGAAAAAAGAAAAAAGAAATCCACCACCCTCACCTTGCCAACCTCTGAGCCTTGCTGACAGGATCAAATGTCAGCTCAGTGAAAACATTTTGTCCACTGCAAAGCTGGGTCCAGTTGCTGGTCTTACCGGAGGCTCTCCCAAAACACACCCAATGCCTCTTTCAACTTCAAGCCTCCCTTCAGTCGTTCTCCCTCCTGTGCAATCCAAGAAAAGACGTTCCCCACCCAGGCGCTAGTCCCTCAAATACCTGAGAACGAACCAGGTAAGTATTTCTGCCTTCTCTTACTCTGATAAAAACTCTCGTTTGGTGTGGTTTTTATTTCCCTATCAAAAAAACTCCCTCCCAAACTTCCCCCAAAGCTACTCAAACCTTTCTGTTCCCCTTTGCATCCGGAGAATGACACCCTAATACCCAAGCACCAGTTGATTGAATCTAAATGCCTCTGTGCCCATGCACTGAAGAGTCCAGAATAAAATGCAGTGCTCCGATTAAGTGCCCTTCTGAAAACCAAGGGCAAAAAGGAGAGCCTGGAAGTGTGGCAGAAACACAGCGGAAGGGTGCCATCCTGGGTCGGGTCAGCCTCAAAGGTCACCACAGTAAAGGTCCTCCAAGGTCTTCTGTCCTCAAGTGGAGGCCCAGGTGACAGGTAGGAGTTGCCTAACGTGGCACGAGCAGTCTGGGGCAAATATGGGAGCGGAGCCCCTGTCTCCCCACTCCCAGCCCGGTGTTCCTTCAGTGCTTCCTCAGGTTAAGAGGGATATGCACCTCCAGGGGACCCAGAACGAGAGCCCGTCATGACCAAGGACCCATCCTGACAACTGAAGTGACACCACTTCTACGGCAGGACGTCCTCTCCATCGGGAATGCCACACACTGTACGGGGTGTGCCCAGGAGAGAGGCAAGCCTGATGCTCCTTCAGGAAGTGGCAAGTAAACCAAGTAGCCCCTCTTCTCTGAAGACTCAGCCAGCCTTCCCTATCCATTACCACCTACGGCGGGAAAAGGCGCCCAGAACAGGCGACACCTCAAGCACCTTAGCAGCCGACACACTGTCATCAACGGGGAAGCCAAGAGCCACGAGCTGCAAGGCCCTCACGCTAACGCGACAGCCATGTTGGACTGTTCGAGACGTCTGACCGACTGAAATACCGCCTGAGCTACACTAGCCAAAGCCCTGCGTCCTGGTGCAGGGCTGCATTCACGTGGAAGAAGGGTGCCTACTGCTAATACAGGCACTGGAGGAGTTTGCTAGCAATCCCAAAAGCAGACAGGCATTCTCCTCATTGCCCCCACCACCACCACCACCCCAAAAGAGAGCCAGTGTATGCTAGTGCCCACTCTGACCACCGAACCACCCATAGGGAGACCACACAGCTCCTCAGGAACCTCCATGGCGCTGATAGAAGTTCCCACAAGTTACACAGCATGACTGACTGGGGAAAACCCTACAGCCATCCCGTGATGACAGAAGCCCCTCCCCTGGGTAACATAAAAGTCTGCCTAAGCTGCAAGGAGCACAGTTTACTACCTACTCTCTGGAAGGACGTCAGCCGGGGGCGATGGTGGCCTTGAGCCAGCACTGACCACCCCGGGGAGAAGCTGCTGTTGGGATAGGGGAGGAAGAATTCCCACCAGGAAATGCAAAGTGACTGTATCCACATTTCTGAGCTGCTGTTAGAAAACTGAGAGCCATTTAGAAAATCTGTGCCTTAGAATGAGGAAACCACATCTAAAGCTGCCAGTCAAAAGGGACTTTGTTGAGCCCTCACAAACCCTTCCAGAGACGGAGGACTGGACAGAAAGGCTGACACCTTAAAGGAAGACAAAAGGTCAGGAGAACAGACCTCAGGGCTAGCCAGAGGGGCTGCTTTCCTGGGTCAACTGTCTTCCCAGCTGGGAGCACCAGGTGGCAAGGCAGGGATCGCTATCATTTGCTTTGAGGAAATGATGGAAACTGAGGCTTGGAAAGGTTAATGAAGCAGCTCAGGGTCATGTGGCTAGGAGCAACTGAGCCAGGACTAAACACACAAAAGCAGGACTAAACACACAAAAGCAGGTGTCACAGGACGAGAGATGCCGTCTCTTCCCTTTTTTTTTTTTTTAAAGGAGGTCACAGCTCACTGTAGCCCATGTAGGGATCAAACCAGCAACCTTTTTGTCTAACCCACTGAGCTAACCGGCCACCCCTCCCCTCTCTTCTTTTATGGCTCATTGAGGTGTGTGATTTTAGAAAAGAACCAGCCAAGTTTTCAGACCCCTGGTCCAATGCCTGTATGCACCCTACATCTACTGGCAATGTCAACCATCTCTCCTCTCTGAAGCTTTTCCACTTCCCATTTGCTCCTGCCTCGTGGACTTACTGTCCTACACATTCTGGAATGTTCTTCTATTCTCTGTAGCACTGTTCCAAATGATGCCTTTCATTATACTTCATCTGATTCATATCTCTGCATCCTGTCTCCTTCCTGCCTCCCGCTCCACCTGAGACAGTGTCACGCGCGGATGACCCTCCAACACTTTGAACTGACCTTCCTACGCCCCTCGATATTAACACCAACCTTTCTCATCACCCCACCCCCACTTTAGGCTGACAGTCTCCTTGAGGCTACCCAGTGGTTCTCAAACTTGAGTGTAGATAAGAATCTCTTGGGAAGCTCTTTTAAAATGCAGTTTCCTTTTGAGATTTGAACTCTGTGGCTGGACCGGCTATTCAAAAACTAACAATATGATCTCACAAATAAGAAAATAAAATACATTTTCTGGCTCCTCCTCTAACGATCTTGATGGGCAGGTCTGCGGTAGGACCCAGGTGAGTCAAATTTTAACCAGTACCTCTGGTTACTGGCCCCTCCATCCTTATCCTCCCCGTTGGTCTCTGGACCACATTTTTGAGAAACACAAATGTCCATCTTCCTGACACGTGACTCATAATCAGGACCCAGTTTTCCAGAAGTGACACACACCCCTAGACCAGGAAGTGCATATCCTGCTCATCGTAACAGCTCGAAGCTTCTGGCAGGAACTTATGATCTGCAGTACCCCTGGGAGACTGCACTCCACTCGCCTGTGCATTCGATCAGGGTTCGTCTCACAGGGACGCAAGAGCTTGGCCACCCCAAACCCAGCAGCGAGAGGGGAAACACGCCGGTGATATCTGCCCTTTTCCAAAGAAGTTTCCTCCCTGCCCCACTGCTACTTGTGGAGCATGACTGGCAGGGAAACGGCCTAAATGCAGAGAAGAAAAGAGGATGGAAAAAGTGACATACTACAGAGGGCTTCCTCAAACCGCTGATTAGCTAGCTGTAGCAGATCCTGTGCCAGCTCCACCAAAGCTGCAGGGGGCTCAGCAGGGCCGAATGTGCACTCAGCGGAGATCTCAGAGAACCCCCAAATGGGACTCTCACCCAGCCACCACGGCAGAACTTCCACACACTCTCAAAAGAAGGACCCGGTGGTGGGGGGCCAGAGCAGGAAGAGAGGAGAGAGGCAGGCTGGCAGCTGGAGGGCAAGGTTAGAACCGGCGCCAGCAGCCATGGCTCCGAGCCTGCAACCCCACCATGTGGCTCTACCAGGGGTAGTGCCAGGGGCACAGCTGCAGAGATGCATGCTACTGAGGTTAGGGAGAGCAGAGGGAGGCTGAGGGAGGAGGGCCAAGGATACCCAACCCTGTTTAATGACCCTTTCTTCCAGCAGGAAAACACCAAAGACAGAATCTCTGGCCCCAAAATGCTCTTGGCTCAAAAATCAGAGTCTTAACTGGCCCACCTCCACCCCAGATGAATCTCACAGAAGCTGTACTGGCTTAAACACAAACTCACGCGAACCCCTCCTTCCCAAATACAAAATCCTCCAAAGACTGAACAAACAACACGACAACTGTAGAAGCCCAGCAGAGACGTCCCTTTCCTTTAGGAACCAACTGTATTCCTGAAAAGTCGTCCTCCAACCAAATTTCTGCCTAACAAATCCAAGTTCTCCACCGGCTTTCATTACAAAATGAGACACATGCTCCTCTAGGAAAAGCTGAGTCTCTAAGAGCAACTCAATGTCACACTTAATGTTGCAAACCTTCTAGAGTCACACATTTAATAGACAAGCTTCCTGACAGAATCTCATCCAAATTCAACCCAAAGGGAGGCAATTTTTTTTAAGTGCACACATCACACTGAAGAGTGGTCACAGGAACAAAATGATTTGCGGCCAGTCTCCAAATACGGTGTGAGATCCAGGGTCCCTGACTTGCCCTATGGCAATAGGATTTTCTGTATAAGGCGAGATGCCTAGAACAGGACTTCTGGGACGTTGGGGTGCAGTCAGCTGGGGAGCTTGTTAATACGCACATTGGGATTTTGATTCGTGCTCCCAAGGTATGCTGATGCCACTTGTCTTTGGACCTTATTTTGAGTGGCAATGGCAAGTTGTAGATAACTGAGGCCCCCACCCAATTCATGATTTTTAAGCTATGGCCTTTCCAGGCAGGCCAGCTTCATACGTAGTGGTGGTTGCCCACGCCCAGAACTCTTGGAGAAGGCCAGAAGCCCTGCCATATGGAAAACTCAAAAACGCGCCACAAAGAACAGATAGCCCAGAAACGGGGACAGAAAAGTTGGTCCCTTGATTGGGTGACGTAGAGCAGGCACAGGGAGGAACAGGCCACCCCGACCCAGAGAAGCTGGTGAGGACACCAAACACCCCCAATGCCTTTTGGGGGCAATGGGGCTGCTTACCTTTGCCCTCTACCCAAAAGGTTCATTCACCTTTCAACAAACCTCGATAAGGACCCATTATAAATAAGATACTGGCCTTAATTCTACAGGCAGAGCCCCTCTGTAAGTTTAGACCCAACTAGGCATAAATATGGAAGGTGTCCTAAGAGTCCAGAAGTTTTCCAGGCGTTTGCTTTCTGACATGACAGATAGGACAGCTTGGAGGAGGCAGTGGAGGTGGCACTGGGCAAAAGAGATGGGGAGACAGTCCCTACAGGGGTACCGGCCAGCGAGGAAAGAAAGGTCTGAGAAACCATATATGTCGTAGGGGATGGGAAAGAAACTAGTTGGGCTGGAAGGGAGGGTTCCAATAGGTAGAAAATGTTTATTGTTGGGGATGATTGTAAAGCTGGAAAGGTATGTTGGAAGCGCACCACAGGAGAGGAAAGAATAAGAAAGGGGCCCTTCATTACATTTTAATCCTCAGCACAACTCCAGGAAGTAAGTCTCTTTACAGAGGAGGCCAACTGTGAGGTCAAGAAATTTGCCCAAGGCTGCACAGGGCCTGTCCAGGAGTTGGAGTTGCTGTTTTGCCAAACACTTCGTCTCCACCACTCAACCCTGCTCTCAGCTGCCAGGAGTTTGACTAGATCCTTTGGCGAGCAAAGTGCAGAGATCACCCCTGCCCTCCCACTGTACCTCCCAACATCTGAGAAAGCCCATCACTGATAAAAGCAAACTCCTGGGCCTGAATTACAGGCTGCAGAGCCTCAAGGAATCCGCAGAACAGCCTCTCTCAGAATGTGACTTTATTTCCCCCAAAGAAAGAAGAGCCTGGAGGAAAGAACCCAGAGTGAGGTATGGGGACGGGGATGGGGAGTGACCACAACTGACCATTCAAGCGGTCCGGGCTCACAATCCCAGGTTTCACCCTCTCCTCCACCATCGTATTTATCACAACGGGGATCTCCAAGCTTGGAAAGTTGCTCAGCCATTTACAGCATAATTACCCAAACTTCAAAATGGTCTAATCCACAAACCGAGCCAGCCTAAGGTCCCTTACTCCAGGCTTATTAACAGCAGGGTCTCACTACAACTCCAGTTAATTACACAAACAATGAGATGGAAAAATCTACTGAATCTATTTTAAAATCGTTGCCCCCTGAAGTCACGCCGGCTGGGGGTGGGTTGAGTGCCTGGATTTCACTGGAAGACAGCAGGCGCCTCAACCCGGCTGAAATGGTTAAAGCACATGGACAGGTTCCACACCAAGGCGCATTTGGTGGAACTGATTTAAGGCTCTCATTAAAATGTTCCTTTGTTGAGCACAGACACTTCCCCACCCTCAGAGGAGATTCCAGACCTCCGGTCCCAAGCCCTCTGCCTGCCCTAACTCCCCCACCAGGAGCCACCCCCCTCCGCTACACACCCGTCACCAGATTAACATCGATTAACATCAAGAGTCATCTTCTCAGGAAAGGAATTTAGCATTTGTTGAACAAGAGCTCCGTCTCCACCAGAATTTCCCCCCTCGACTCCAGCACTCTAAACATCAGCAGCGAACACAGCCAGAGTGAGCGACCCAAACCCCGAACCCCAAACAGCCAGCCGCCCTAGTAAGCCTGTGAACTCAGGCTGCTCGCCCATATGGCTGGGCCTCAATCCTGGCTGCGCAAAAAACTTCCATCCATGACTTCCTCTGGGAGCAGATGTGGGTTCTGCCACGAGCAATAACCACCCCGCACATCACAAGGAACACAGGGCCGCTCCAGGAACACCTCCTACAAATCCCTGGAGCCTGTTCTTACCTTGGAGTCCTGGGTTCCAATTACCTATCCTTTTACAACTAGGGGTGGGGGGGGATGTTGATTCCATCAGCACCAAAACCCCTCAACAGCTGGCAGGCCGGGGAGATGTCAGAAAAGGCAATTCTCTACCCTCACCTTCCCCATGGCCACTCTTCAAGGAGGAAAGTGATAAGCTAGGACCAAGGTCCCCTAGGCAGGGTTCCCCCAGAGAGGGCTACTGCCGCAATCATCATCAAAGATTTTTGCGGGGTTTTTTTTTTTTTGGCGGGGTGGGGGTGGTGGGAAGATGGGGGTTATATTTCCAGTCCATGGCGTGAGGTTAGCTTGGTTCTTTCCTTTAAAGCACTTCAACAACTCAGTGGTGACTCAGGTGTGATCCAGTCAGGAAATAAAGGCGGGAAGGGGGGGGTGTCCTATCTGTCCTGGAGATTCAGGCCACACCCTCATCAAAATGCTAAGCACCCCCCCCCAAAGAAAAGGCAGAATGAACTGCCCGTAAATAGTAAAATGTTCTTTCCTCGCTGAGGAGACACAGGATGGAAATCCAGGAAGGAGCAGAACAAACCCAGTCCACACCTTTGCAGGCCAGCCATGCCTGATTTTGGCAGCGGCCTTCACACATTAGTCACCGCGACAGCCTGGGACTCCGTTCCCCAGATTCGACCCTAGCAGGGAGTGGGCTCGGGCCCAGGAGCCAGAGGAGATGGGGCGGCCCCTAATTCTTCCCTTCTTCCGCCCTCACCAGCAGGGCCATCAGGGGTCCCAGCTTAGCCCAGGAACTTGGAAGAGGGAAGCCGGGAGCGTCCGGCCGGCGTAGGTAACAAAGCTCCGCGCACCGAGCGCCTCAGGTCGGTCCAGCATCCGGTCCCAGGCCGGCCTCCCTCACCTGGGTTGAGCCAGCGCGAGGGACTCGGGCTCCCCCACCGCCAGCCACCTCACTGCACCCCCCTAACTGGAGGTAGGGGGTAGTTCTTTCTCTCCTGAAAAGCAACTCCCCACCAGGGCCCGGGCGCCGGCAATTCCCGGCAGCTCCCGAGCAAAACTCTCCGCTCGGGCTGGGAAAACTCTGTAGAGACTGGGAACGCGTCCTCGTGGGTGTGGGTGGGAGAAGGGCTCCGACCCAGTCCGCGAGGGCTTCGCCACCTCCCAGCCGCCGGGACCTCGCCCCCCCAGCCAAGCTCTCCACCACTCCAGGGTGTCTTCCCCTCTCAGCCTCCCCAGCCCACCTCCCCGGTGTCCCCCTGTGCCCGGGGGGCTCCCGCGCTCGCGAGCCCCGCTCCCCCAGCTCCGCGGGACTCACCGCCCAGCAGCGGCAGCAGCAGGACGCTGAGCAGAGGCAGCCGGCGGGGGCAGTTCGGGGGTCCCCGCACAGCTCCCATCACTGCTGGCTCGGGGAAGGGAGCCGGCGGGCGCACGGCGGGCGCGCAGACTGCGCTCCGCGGCGGGCCCAAGAGGCCGAGCGCACCGGAGCGCGGGCGCCGCTGCAAGCAGCCGCAGCCGGAGCCTGAGGCGTCCCCAGCCGAAGCCGCGCGCGCCCGGTACCTCCGAGTCCTTGCGCGCCGCCGCCGCCGCTGCCGCCGCCAAGCCCCGCCCAGCGACGCCCCCTCCCCGCCGGCCGCTGCGCGGAGCCCCGCCCCCACGACGCCCCCTCCCCGTCGTGGCGGGGAGGAGCTCGCAGTTGGGGGAGGGGTCTGAAGATGGATCCGGGACAGAGGGAGGCGCCGGGCAGTGTGGGGGGACCTGAACAAGGTAGTGTAGGTAGGCTGTGCCGACCGCCTCATCTGCAGGAACTCGGGGGAACCAAAGTGACTTTTGCGATTCCGTGGCCCCGGGGGAGGATGGTCCGTTCTGGGCTTTCCTGGGGCTTCGGACCAGCAGTTCCCCCAAGTTCTCGGGGTGGGAGGGGAAACGGTGGACTCGGGCTCACTTCTCAGCAACCTGAAGTCCTGAGGGGGAGACCTAGAACATTAGGTTGTCCTTGGTGTTCCCCAAGCAAGGGAACCTGGGAATACTGTGGACGCCCAGGACAGCTGTAGCCTGGAGAAGTGAGGGAACCGTGCACGGCTGGAGTCTGGTTTGGCTCTGGACCAATGTGAACCCAAAGGTAGAAACAGACGGGACTCGGAACGCCCGGCTGAAGGCTGTTAAACTGACAAATTCATCCCAAGTCCATCTCCAGGCAGTCTGGGCTGTGTCAGGGCATGGCCAAGTCTCCAGCTGTGGGGAGGCCCAGCGCAGCCCTTGTTCCAGGCACCCCCCACCCCCAGCGCCACCACCCCCACATTCTTTCTTTGTTGTGAAAGCAGCAAGGGGTGTAGGAGGCGGGTCAGGAGGAGTCAAGCTTTAGAAGATGGGCCCCAGCTGCTGCTCAGGCCTCCAGGATATGCTGCGTGGGGATGGATAGTAAGTGCCTCGTCCCCCTCTGGCTCCGGAGGGCCCCCCAGGGCTGCTTAGAGCTCCCTTCCCCCCAAGCAGCTGGGAGGAGGAGGGGCAGCCACAGAGGGCCTCACAGGCCGGGAGCAGTGGCGCCAGGACTCCAGGGTCCTGCCACATGGCCACCACATGTCCCTAACAACCCGGTCCACAGCACCTTCTCCTTGGGTTGTGGGCCTCCTCCCCCACCCCCCAGATGCCTTCCTGCAGGCCCTGTTGGAGAGGATACAAACAGGGGAAGGAAGAGAGGAGAGATCCAAGAATCAACACTCCTCCTGTTGCCCCATCCATCACTGCCCCTCAGCCTTCTGTGAAGGGCCCCAACACAACCCTTGCTTCCTACCCTCTTCAGTCAGGACTCAAGTGGCAGAATGGTTACCTGATTCTTTTATTCAAGAAAAGTGAAATACGTGGACCAGAAGTGAGGCAGCAGAGGGAACAAGAGAGGCTAGGGCAAAGCAGCTTGTCTGGCCAGCCCTAAACCTTCTGACAGAAAAGCCTCTGACAGACGCAGGCTGCGTCTCTGAGGTGCATACCTGCTCCTTACCCACCTTGGGGGCCTCAGAGCTAGCTACGCGAGAGGACCACAGGGTAGGGAGAAGATGTCCTGAGGCCTTCTTGAGCGGGAATTCCTGAGGAGGGAGCTGAGACCCTAAGGGCAGCAGCAATCTTCTGGTTAACTGCTCCCCCTTCACTGTCCCACCTTGGGGTTGGAAGAGCCAGGAGCAGTAGGGAATGCTGTGAGGACTGTGGGGGGGACCCAGCAGACTTGGGGGGTAGGTTGAATGTCAGCTGCTTGAAGAGAGGTTTATAGTACTGGCACTGAGGCCCCGGGAGACCTGTAACAGACAACAGATGCCATCAGCCTCCCAAAGACTGTCTGTCCCCTGGAGTCTGTCCATCTCATGGCTGCATCTCTGGACCTAGGACGGAGCCTGTAACCTCAACCCCAAGCTCCGGGGCTTTGTTTAGACTTTACTAGGATTTTCCAGAAGGCCACAATCTGGTGGAGAAAATAACCTGGAAGAGCCACATGAATATTGGCAATATACTTTGAATGTGTTGATACAAATGATCATTTCCTATTAAAACTGCATTACTGTTTTTCTCAAATGGAGATGATTGAATACTCTTTTTCTTTTTCCCCGTCTCCTTTGCTACTGAGTCCCCAAGGTGAGGTGTATGGTGGCTGCAGGAGGAAGAGCAATGAGAATCCCCAAATCATTCCTCAATTATTCCTAATTCCAAAGTACCAGTTTAGAGGACATCAATTCCTGTCCCCCTCCTGATTAATTTATTTGCTACTATCTCTAGCCTGGAACTGTCCCTTCACAGTCACCACCCCCAACAAGCTGTCTGCCTGATTCCATCTGCCAACTCCAATTCCCTAGCTGGAGTCTTCATCCCAGACGCCTCGCCTCTGCGCTCTGCCCTCTTCCCTAACTCCAGCTGGGCTTGCTCTGTGGCTGTCCTTTCTTTCTCACCCCCCAATATGCGCATCAGCACTGCTCTCACCTGGAGGGGTGCTGCACTGGGTTGGTTCAGATAGTTTAAGGAGGCTGCCCGCTTCATGTTGCTGCTACGATGGAAAAGAAAGATTTGAGGTCTCTTAACTTCCCTGGAGTGGCCCTAAAGCGGTGGGCCTGCTGTGCAAAACCAAATCACTGCCTCCTCACCATCAACCCCCCGCCGCCCGCCCCCCCAACACACACACACACACACACACACACACACACACACACATTCTTGTTTTCATTGGTTAATAGCATCTCCTCAGGCATCTTTCTCCCCAACTGGGGCACCCATTTTTCCTGAACTCTCTCCATGACCATGCCATTGAACTTCTCCATGATTCTCTCCAAGACACTTCTCCTCCAGAGTCGAGGAGCCATGGGGAGTTGGAGGCCAGGGTTTACTCGCCTGCTTTGCCATATCTCAGTCTCACTGTACCTGGAGGACCGAGGCTCCGTTCCCTGGAGCTTTCTCACCAGGAGTTCACTGCTTCTACGAAGCACGTCTTTGAGCTTCCCCAGAGAGCTACTCCTCTGTAGGGTCCCGCTGCCATCCTGGTGGAGAGGGACGGGGAACAAGCTAAGGGGATGCCATGCAGACTGGCTGCTGAGTCTACTCCTGACATTTATTCTGCACGCACACACCCTCCCCACAAAGCCCAGTGACTAAAGATGAGAGTGGTGTTACTAGCTGGCTCCCAGAGATCCCCCTGAGAGTGATGGGATAACTGGATTGGAGTGGGGACAATATATTATCATATCCTACATGGACAGGTTCCAAGCTTCTCACCACCACCTGCAGGAGGGGGCAGGAGAGATCGAGGGGCAATAATCAGACTCACCCCTGACCACTCCACAGCCACAGAGGCTTCTTCGCCTCTTTCAAATTTCACGCTGCTCCCAGGACCCTCCTGGGAGGTCCTTCCACTGTCACCCTCCCCAAGCAGCTCGACCACCTTGGTCTGGCTGATAGGATCAGTGCCCTGAAAGGAAAAGGAAGAGGTTGCGACTTTGTACTCCTCAAACGTCTCAGGATGGGGCTCTCAAGCTTTTCTTCACCATCTGCAACAGGAAGGCATTTTTCTCTGTGATGTACCTGTATATCGATACACGTACTGGAACGATACTCACCTTTTCTATTTGCAATGCATTCCTACATATAGGTCACATATATTTTTAGCCATGACCCACACTAAATTGATTTCACAACCCAACGGATGAGCTAAGACCCACAATTTGAGAAACTCTGACATAGGGCTCCCCTCCACCTCAACCCCCTCACCCACGCCCCTCCTCAGTGGAGCCTCCAGTTTGTGAACGGGCAGGGCTTCCCTTTTAACAGTCCCATTTAGTGAACTTGGAGTTCTGACCACAAATGGCAGGTGGGGCTAAGAACACACTTAACAACAGCCACGACCACCAGGAGAGTGTCTCACCTTCCTCTCCAGGTCTTCCTCCTTAGCCCCTCCTCCTGCAGAGGAGGCTCACAGGAAGCCTCAGTGGGCCCCTGTTCCCAGGGCACTTCCTTCGGGACCCACTTCCCTTCCTGGTCTCTGACCTGTTTCCGGGAACGCTGGGCACATTCCTCCAGGGTCTCAGCGGCCTCCAGCTTTCCCTGGCGCCTGTACAGAGCTCCTAAGTTTCTCAGAGTGGTGTTCACTGTGGGGCTGAGGGGGGTGAGAACAGGGAAGGAAGTGAGGATGGGTTTAGGAAAGAAACAGGAGAGAGACAGAGCTAAGGCTGAGGGAAGGTCAAAGGGAAGAAGGGAAAAGGTCCGGGAGGCCAGGATCAGGGCTTGGGTGGAGCGCATCAGAGGCCAAGCCAGCTTCTTCCTGGCAGCTCACCTGCTCACTTTGCAGGCCTTGTACCAGCCGCCGTACTCAGCGTAGGGTGTGCCACCCTCACGTTGCTGGCTCTGCAGGAGGACAGAGGGGTAGGGGAAGCCGGAGGTGAGTGTACAGAGATGCTGGGGCACAAGTCAACACTGGGCTAGGGTGCAGGCTGGGTGACGGAAGGCACCGGGGCTGGTGCTTGGGTGGGAAGTGAGGAGCTGGGCGAGTGCGAGGAGTACGACAAAAGCCCTGGTAGCCTCGGGCTCCCCAGGCTGCACCCCCCCACTCACTTTGCTCATTTCCTCCCGCTCCTCTGCATGCATCCAGATGGGCTTGTGGTCATCTGGGGGTGATACATGGGATGGAGTGGCAAGGTTAGAGAAGTGAGCTGGACAGTATGGGGGGAACCAGGACCCAGAGGCCCACAGGGCTTGACTAAAGGGGTCTGGCTCCCCCTGAGAACCACGGTGGCCTCACCCCCCACCTTCAGTCTGTATTTCTTTTCCTCCCTGCAGCTCCCTCTCCAGGCCCTCACCGCTTACCATCCACAGATCCAAACTCTTGCACGTGGGCACGGGTCAGGATCTCTTTGTAGAGCGTTTCAGCCTCAGCGTACTTGCCCTGTTTCAGGTAACAGGAAGCCTGGGGGCAGGGAGGCAAAAGCACAGGAGCAAGACATGAAGACAAGGTCTCGGCCAGGCTCCGGGATTTCCACTTCTTGGTCTCTTTATGCCTTTCCCCAGAGATCTTCCTCACACCTCCTTTTCTAGTTGCAGGGTCAAGAGGGTTCCCCCTCCCCTCTAGAAAGGCTATGGAATTTTTGCCTTCCCACTGAAGTGAAGCAGATCCCTCAGCCCCAAAGGTAGCCCCAGAGACGAGCGCAAAGGCAATGGGGTTAGTGTACCAGACCTTCCCCTCCTTCCATCGACTTTGCCCCTTCCTCCCTTACCAGGTTGTTCTTGGTCCGGGCTACGTTAGGGTTGTCCGGCCCCAGCTGCCCCTCATAGATGGCCAGCGCCCGCTGGTAATAGCGTTCCACGGCCTCATACTTGCCCTGGTTTTGGCACAGCAGGGCCAGGTTGTTCAGCTGCTTGGCCACATCTGGGTGATCAGTGCCCAGGACCTGAAGGGAGCAGAGGAGTGAGAGATGCCTGTCATTGTGTGTGCATGTGTGTGCACAGAGCTACGTGTGCACACACGCACACATACCTGCAGGGAACAGAGGAAAGGGAATGACGGGAGAGGGAGCAAGGCAGAGAAGGGGGGATGAGAAATAAGGAAATGAGGGAGAAGAGTAAGCCAGAAGAGACGGTGGAGGAGGGGTCACAGCAGTAGGGAAGAATGGGGTGGACGTGGGTACCTTTTCTCGGATCTCCAGTGCCCGCTGGCACAGTGGCTCCGCCTCCTTGTATTTGCCCCTTTTGCCATAGAGCACAGCCAGATTGTTGAGTGTGGCAGCCACCTAGGGAGACAGGCCTGTCCTCTCAGAGGCTGGTGCTTTCAAACACCTTGAGACTTGGAGGTCCTCCCCCACGATGCACAACCCCAAGAGAAAGGGCCTCTCTGCCACCCTAGCCAGAGGCAGGGGAGGGGAAACTAACTGCTGAACTGGATGGCTCTGAGGTTCTCCATGGGGGTGGTATCGCCCTCTAGGGGCATTTTTAGACATTTCTGGAGGTGGGTTTTTTGTTTCTTTGTTTTTGTTTTTTTGTTTTTTGTTTTTTGGTTACCATGAAAATTGGGGGCACTATTCCTTTGGGGAGGCAAAGATGCCACAGATGGTATGCCGGGGTGGGACAGCTCTGCCAAGTTCCGAATGTTCTGCCAGACATTCAAACACTGAATTTGAGCTTTGACACTTGGTAGGATATCAAGACAGGAGTTATGTTTTCTTGATGAGACATCATCCCTGCCTATCACATATCATAACATAGGGAATTATTTGCACACAGTTAGCTCATTTTCAAAAATACCTTATTTTTCATTTTCTCCACTTTGACCGTCTATCGTTTGTCTTGGCATGCTATCCTTAGTTATTTCTCTCTTTCTCTTATCATATACAAATAAATCTGGTCTATCATTACCTATTCTAACACTGGATTTTAATTTTGTATTCTGCTCTGTCATTTTTTTAGTATTTCTGGCTTACTGGTCTTACTTCTTCTAAATCTAAAGTTATTCACTATATATCAGACTACTATATTACATCTGCTAGCAGAGTTGTACTCAATACTACAACTGTTATTATATCGTACTTTTATTTTAATGTATTATATATATTATTTTATTATAAATCACTTTTCTTGTTTCTCTTTTACATTAATAAGGTATCTTTCAACCCTTTGGAAATTATATGTGTAGGTAGGTTAGAGTATCTATGACTTAAGTTTCAGAAAAACATTCATTATAGGGAATCATTGGATCTTAGAGTTGAGAACCACTGGGCTCAGTGGACAGTGCCTGGAAGAAAGGAATCCTCGTGTCTCCTTCCTGAGCAGCCCCAGAGACTGGGCGGAGGGCAGTGGATAGACAAGCTGAGAGGCCATAGAGCATGGGGCAAGGGGTGCAAGGAATACTGACAGCAGGGTGGTCCTGGCCCAGGGTGCTCTCCCGGATGCTGAGGGCATCATTCAGCAGGTGGGCAGCTTCCTTATACTTATTCTGGTCCCTGGAAGAGGACAAAAGTGACAAGGGTTTACCCTGAAGTCTACCCCTAAGCCATCTCCTTCCCTCCTTTCCTTGGGGAGGACTGAGATACATGTAGGGGACCCCCATGAGGAGACAGGAAGCCTGTGGGAGGAGTGAGTAGGGTTCACGAGCACAGCCATATTGGATGTAGAACAATGCCATGCCAAGAGGCGGCCACGAGTTATTGGACACGAGACAGAAACAGAGAGAAAGAGACCCTCCCCAGAAAAAAGACTGGGAAAGCCTGAGAAATGAGTATGTTCTGAGGTCAAGGGCTCAGGTATGGAAAGAATGCAAGTTCTGGTACACGAGAAAGCCCCCAGTGGCATACACCTGGGAGGCCCAGCAGGGAGAAGAGGTACCCAGTGGAGAGGAGGAAAGAGGAGGAACGGGAGCCAAAGGCGGATCAAGGTGGGAATCCGTAGACAGGTATGTGGCAAGAAGGAGGGCAGTACTCACCTATACACCAAAGCAAGGATGTTGAGCATGGTTGCAACATCGGGGTGGCCGCGGCCGGATGTGCGCTCCAGATCCTCCAGTGCCTGCTTGCAGAGCGGCACGGCCACCTCATAGCGACCCTGGGCTGCATACTGGATCACCAAGTTGTGTAGTGTCCGTAACCTGGCTGGGATCTCATATCCGCTGTGCTGGGCGCCCTGGCCACGTGACACTAAACCATCCCAGAAAATGAATAGGAGATTTCCTCAGGGGACTCTTCCTCTCTCCGTTGCTGCCTGCCCTTCGCACGCCTGCTCCATGCCTGCACCTGTCCCCTTGCCAGGCTCTCTCTCTGGAGACCTGCCTCAACTGCTTCCCTTTGCCGACTCTCTTGCGCCTATGCCCAGCACAACCCCATTTGTTCGTGCAGTAATGCGTTCACTCTACATTTACTCAATGAGCATGGGCCAGGGGCTGGGCCAGGGAGACAGAGATAAGAAAGACCTGGTTCTTTCCCTTCAGGAGCTCATGCTCTTCCACTCTAGGGTCATTCTCCCTCTCAGCTGGGAACTCCTTACTCGCGAGACCCACGTCGTTCTCATCTCGGTACCCCTAGTGCCTAGCACAGTACCTGGCACACATTAAGTGTTTAATAAATGTCAATGGGGTGGCCGGTTAGCTCAGTTGGTTAGAGCCCATGCTCTTAACAACAAGGTCGCCAGCTCGATCCCCACATGGGCCACTGTGAGCTGCGCCCTCCACAACTAGATTGAAAACAATGACTTGACTTGGAGCTGATGGGTCCTGGAAAAATATACTGTTCCCCAACATTCCCCAATAAAAATTAAAAAACAAACAAACCAAAAAAAAAAAACAGAAAAAATACATTGAGGAATAAGGGGGAGGCTGAGGAAAATCAAAGTACTAGTCTAGTCTCTGCCCCATCTCCAAAGGAAGTGGAGAACCTCTTTTCTGGATGGGGGTGTGTGTGTGTGTGTGTGTGTGTGTGTGTGTGTGTTGGGGCGGGCAGGCACAGCTGGGACCAGACTCCTGATGCCCCTCTTCACCCTCCAACTCCAGAGACAGACTCACAGCCATTGCTGGCGTCTTCTTCCTCCTCGTTGGGGAAGAGGTCATCCAGGGAATCCTTGGTGGCATTGCCCTCCTTCTCCTCCTAGAAAGGAAGCAGCAGGACGTCTGGGCCAAGATCCATAGTCACCTCTTCAGGGCCCCTCTAAACCATGAAATCCTTGATAGGGGGGCCCAGGAGAAGACCTTTGTTCATGGGCCCGCCCCCGGGAAGGCCAGTATCTGTCTCACCAAGCTCAGGCCTCTCTTGTTTGTAAATCTCATGACTTTTCCTTCCATTGAGAGTTTCCTTCCTAAGCACCTTCATTCTCCAGCCTCCACCTCTCTCCCCCCTCGACTCATAATTATAGCCCTGCGTTTACACTGATTATACGTCTGTCCTGTCTCTCCCGAGGGCAGGGAGCGTGTCTGATCTTACTGACACGTACCCAAGTGTCTAGCTCAACCTTGTGCCATCACCTACCACTGCTCACGCTGGACTTAGTGTCCAGCCCTCGCTGTCTAACCTACTTCCACACTGGGCAAATCTGCTGTGCCCACCAGGCATGGCAGCCCTGCACAAACACCTCCAGCCCTCCTGCCCAGCTTTGCCAATGTGTCCCGTGCACATTACTCCACTTTCCTAGGGATAGACCAGCTTCCCAGCCCTGGAGCTTTATCTATGACATCCCCCGAAACCCCTCTCCGGCCTAGAAAGTTCCTCCCTTTACCTCATCATCCATCAAAATCCATCCCAACTCCTAATCCATTCAAATAAAAATAAAAAAAAATCCAACCTAAATCTTACCCATATCTATACCCCACCTCCTCTGTGAATCTTTCAGAACATTCCAGCCCCCAGGAACCTGTCTCCTTGGAATTCCTCCCACAGTGACTGAACCCCTCACCCAACACTGAGCACCTGCTGCTTTGCATTGTCAGGTATGTGTTCTCATGGGTACGCCTCGTCCCTGCAGCTGCATTATAAGCTAAAAAAGCCGGCACTCTCTTTTTCAGTTCTTCACACCTCCCCTACACACATCTTCCTGAACTGCTTAAAGCCACAGAGATACAGACGTGCCTGTTGAGTGAGGTTAAATTTCACACATCTTGAGAGCAGATTTTAGGAGAGTCTTGCTCAACGGGGCTACGCTTTCCCTAATTGTAGCACTTAGGATTCTGGATTAGAATCGGCTAAGTGCTTATCTGTCTCCCCTTCCACAAACCTATAATTGTGAGTGCAGGAACTCTGTCTGCCTTTTTCACTGTTGCATCCCCCATGGAGTCCCCAGTGCCTGGTATATGGAATAGTCATGACATTACATGTTAGTGGAATACGTGAATATTGTTTCCCCCTGGCTATCATCTGGAGTTGGGGTCAGGACCTGGATTATGCCAGGTGGGAGCAGGTTGAGCCATACTCCTGGCCCCTGCAGATGATGGAGCAATTGTCCCCTGTGTGTGGTGACTCCCAGCTGTCCGCCCCCCAGCCAGCGTTGCCCGTGTATGCTTACCGTGGTGTGCCCATCTTCGTCGTACTGCCGCAGCTGCCCCAGGAACTCCAGGTGCTTCTTTTCCTCCTCCAGCTGTGCCACGGCCTGCTCGCTGTGCTGTAGCCGCTGCTGGGTGCCTGCAAGCTCATCCCGGAGCCACTGGTTCTCCTGGCATAGCCGCCGTACCTGAGCCCGCAGCTTCTGTTTCTCCGACTCCACCGTGCTCAGGTGGCCAGCCAAAGCCAGCATCACCTAGATGCATACATCCTCTGAGCACCAGACGCTGTCTGGGTGTTCAGGGATAGGCAGGAGGGGAGCCTACCGGGAGA
The DNA here is from genome assembly GCF_004115265.2 of Rhinolophus ferrumequinum. Classification (NCBI taxonomy): domain Eukaryota; kingdom Metazoa; phylum Chordata; class Mammalia; order Chiroptera; family Rhinolophidae; genus Rhinolophus; species Rhinolophus ferrumequinum. The sequence goes on along the minus strand of NC_046286.1, from coordinate 12,513,085 downwards.
CACAAGATGAGTGGGCGCCAGAAAATGGGGCGGGGGGCAATGGCTCTACCGTCAAAAGATACCCTGAATCCAATTTCTCACCAGCTCTGTGGTCACCACCCTGGGCCAAGCCACCATCAATTGCTACCTAGATTACTATACAACGGCCTTCTCACTGGCCTCCCTGTTTCTGCCCTCGAGGCTCCCTTAGAGCCTCTTCTCAACCCAGCAGCCAGACGATCCTTTTAAAATGTTAAGTTAGACCCCATCACACCTCTCCTCAAAACATTCCAATAGCATCCATATCATTCAAAGTAAAAGCAAAGTTAACATGATCTGTCCCCCTCGCCCAATCCCATGAGCTCTAGAACTTCCTTTTCTATTTTGCTTCCCCTCATTCACTCTACTGCAGCCCCTCACTGAACTCACGGGGAAGGCTCCAGCTCAGGGCCTCTGCACTTGCTGTCCACTCTAGTTAGGATGCTCTCCCCCCATTTATTGTATGACTCATTCCCTCACCTTCAAACCTTTGCTCAAATGTCACCACTTCAGTGAAGCCTTTTTTGACCACCCTATCGAAAATCATCTCCTCTCTCCATACTCCCTAATCCCCTTCCCTGCTTTATTTTTATCCTCTGAAACAGTGAATCATTTGCTTATTCATTTGTGTATGGTCTGCCTCCCTAACTAGAATGTAAGTAAGCTTCAAGAAGACAAGGATTTTTCACTGTTGTGTTCAGTGATGTATCTCCAGTGCCCAGAAGAGTAGTACCTGGCACACAGTAGGGGCTTAACACATATTTACTGAATGCACGAAGGAATGTAGGCATCTAGGACAAGGAGATCCCAAGTGACCCCAAACCTCCAATCAGACAACTGCTCGTCTATGGGCACCACCTCTTCCCTCTCACCTGGGCCTCACTCAGCCCCAGCTCGATGTTTTCCATGGAACGGCGCAGCTGCCGGGCTTTCTCATGCACCAGCCCTTCTTCATGACCTCCCTGCTCCAGACACTCGATGGTATGGGACAGGCTTTGCAGCACAGCTTGGTGTTCAATGTGGAGGGCCTCCAGCCCTTGGCTCACCAGCCGAGTGCTCCCCAGGATCTCCTCCTGGCTGAGACGGTGCCCCGCAGGTTCATCCCGCTGCCCCAACACCAGGCCCGACATCCTGGCCAGGGGGACGGTGCCGGGGCTAGGGAGAAACAACAGAGCTCAGGTGGGGGTAAAGATAAGAAAGACAGGTGGTGGGGATCCGAGTGAAGGGACCAGAGAGAGTATGGGTGACCCTGTGGTTTAATTGGAGAGAGAGTAACCAGTGAGGAGGGAGCCTGCAACACTAAATAGAAGCTCCGGTTGTGGGAAAGAGAGACGGAGAGGAATTAACTTGAATGAAAAAAGACAATAGAAGAAACAAAGGTCCTGAGAACTAAAGGGATTTAGAACTTAGGAACAGAACAGAAAACGTGGACAAGAGCTTGGGTTCGAAAAGGAAATCAGGCGATCAGACAGCACTGCAGGGAACACAGAGGGTGTTTAGGGAGAGCTGCAAAGGGAACCAGGTTAAAGCAGACAGGAATATGCAGAAAATAGTGCAGAGGTTTCAAAAAAGGGAAGGAATACGTTCCAAAGTTAAATTAGGGAAAAGAGAGAAAAGAAGAAAACAGGAATCTTCATCGCAGGATCCAGATGAGAAGGTCCCCAGAGGCTCTATCTAGGTCTTCAGGCTGCGTCACCCACTGGGCAAAGCTCGGTATCTCCAAACCTGGTCAGCCCTACCTCTTTCCACACTAGACTTCAACCCAGATTTTCCATCCTCCCAGCCTCACGCTGTCTTTCTATTTCCTCAAAAGGGCCTTGTTTCTCATCTTTGAAGTCTTCTTACCTGTTTACAGAGCAGAGCCCTTGGCTGTGGCACTCAGGCCAGAGCCCGGAAGAAACTGTTCAGTACCCAAGGACTCAGGAGGAGCTGCCCTGCCCGAAGTCCAGAAGTCTAGCGTTCCCACCCCTTCTCTGGCCACTTCACAGAAGATCTGGCGCAAAGCCTCTCCCTCCCCCTGCCTGCAGTTTTTCAAAGACGACCAACGTCCCTCCTCCTTCCCCAAGCCAACCTCTCACCCAGGCCTGAGGAGCTATTTTCTCCCAAGGGACTGAGACTTGATCTGAGACCTGCGGCAAGGGGCGTGTCTGGTTAAGGGTGAGGAGGAAGACCAGGTCATTCCAGGCTCAGTCACTTCCGTGGCTTTGCTCAATTACGTTCACCCACTAGCAGGCTCTGAGAGTCACCTTAGGGTGCCTCCCAGACGCCCGATGATGCAGGGAAGAATGGCAGGTCTACTGAGACGCTGCATGGTCACAGGGCAACGCGGCGCTGGGAGTTGGTCTCCCGGGCCTTGGTAAGCGGGTGAGGACTGTCCCAGGCTGTCGACCTGCCTTGGGGCCCAGGGAGAGGATAGAGTGAGATGGGCGGGGACGACGGGGAAAAGCACAGGTGGACGACCGAGGTCGGCGTCACCGGCGAGGACCCAATGGCCCGACGATCCGGAGGTCACTGAATCAGTTGGTAGCGCAGGGGGCGGGGCAGGCGACTGTCTGTCTGTCTGGACGCCGAGGGGCGGGAAGAATCGCGGGGGGTGGAGTTTTTGAGTCTGGAGTTGTGTGAGGTTGGTCAGAGGGGTATGTTCATCTGTCTGAGATTGCGGGAATAAGAGGTAGCGGGACGTCAACCCTCAGCCTCAGAGGAACTCTCAAGACTCACCCGTCGTCTGTCGGTCTGGCTGCCGCCCTGCCGGTACTGCCCCTTTAAATCCATCATGGCCTCCGCTCGAGGCAATTGTTTTGACGGCTCCAAGAGGCGGGGCCTGTGCCCCAGTCACGCGACCTAAGAGCCGCCGAAGGATTGGCTCTGACAACGCGCAGGGAGGGAAGGAGGTGTGTATCCAGCTTGCTCTCGGGTTCTCCTCCCGCCTGCTTTTACGTCAGATGGGAGCGACGGAACCAGGAGTCGTTAGCGTCATCCTGGGGCGTCAGGCTGCTTACCTAAAGGCAATGGTGGCGTGTTGAACACGGCGTAACCACTCACCCCCATGGCCCTGCGGGCACTGACCCGCTCTCTGGCCTCCCTGAGCCTGGCGCCCCCTGCCGCCGCTGCCCCCGGCCCAAGCCTGCTCCCGGGTGCCCAGGTAATCCACTTTACCCGGGAATGAGGTTGCTTCCGTGCGGGCCGCCGGAGAGGGGACAACTGCAGATAGGCGGGTATGCGAGTCTGGTCAGGAGTCATGCTGGCCCGTGACCTTGGATAGTCACTCTTAACCTCAGCTTTCCCTGTGAGTGTTGCTTTCACAGGGCTGCTGGATCCCGCAGATTAGATACTGGACGTGAAAGTGCTTTACAGACCACCGGTTGTACAGGTTTCAGTAATAATTGACATTTATTGGGTACCTATCATAAGGCAGGCATAAGTAATAGAGGTTTTAAACAACTGAACTCTTTTCAACCACTCTATAAGGTAGTTATTATCATTCCCTTCTGCATATGAGAAAACTGATAAGCAGTCCAAGGTCACACAACAACTATTGGAGCTAGGCAGCCTGGCTTCAAAGCTGGAGCTCTTAACCATTATAACCATTAGGGATGCTGAGATTAGAGAATGCAGGGCAAGATACCAAGAATAGGAGGAGCCTGAAGTGAACGTATCACAAGATCCCTAGTGGGTGATTGGTGAGTCACAGAAAAGAAATTGTAAGTCTTGCTTCTCTGGATCTCTCAGGCTGATAAAAAGTTTGGCAGAAGCACACTTAAAATTCAAAACCTACTCTGAAATTCTGGGAATACAGCAGGGAACAAGATAGAAATGATTCCTTCCCTCCCTTCATATCTGAAAAACTCCCAGAAACACAATGCAAATGGGCAAAAGGCTTTAGTGCTGATGGTGGTACTTGGATGTGTGGAAGTTACCAGCTTTGGAAAAGGAAGTTCTTTAAGGAACGAGAAGTTTCCAGGAGAATGGGAGGTTTGAGACAGATTTAGTAGATGGCACCAGGGGAGAACATCCCATTGAAGAAATACATCAGAGGTGAAAGGATCAAATGAGAAGAGGTAATCAACACATACATATCCGGATAAACATTCCACACTGGTATTTGTGCAAGCTGTGAAGGGTGGAGTTTTTGGACAGCTGGTCTGGAACGCTTCAGAGGAAGTGAGTAGGCTACAACCCAACTATGGTCTCTGCCCTCTCCCTTGGCTCTCTGATGCTTCTCCTCCAATTAGCTTTCACATGAAAGATTTCTGTTTATCTCTAGGTGACAAACAATGTCCTCCTTCAGCTGCCCTCTGCCTCGATATTGCTCCCCTGCCGCCCCATCCTTACCTCTGTGGCCCTTAGTGCCAAGTTTGTGTCCTGGAAGAGTCGTACCAAGTACACCATTACACCAGTGAAGATGAGGAAGTCTGGGGGCCGAGACCACACAGGTAGGAGCAAGGGCAAGAGGATTTAAGCAGTGAAAGGAAAAAACATGGTAGGACCCTAGGCCTGGATATTGATACAGGCAGAGGAATGTAATCAAAATGCTCCTTCTGCATGTAGTGTGTGTGTAAGTGCGAGAGAGTAGAATACAAAGCAACAGACAAGTGATCTGTTCTCCTAAAGACAATCTAGGAATTGGAGAAAACTGGACATACACAGTAAGTTTCATGACATTTTTTTTTTTTTAACTTTTATGTAAGTGTGTTTTTCCAGGACCCATCAGCTCTAAGTCAAATAGTTGTTTCAGTCTCATTGTGGAGGGCACAGCTCACAGTGGCCCATGTGGGGATCGAACTGGCAACCTTGTTAAAAGCACTGCACTCTAAGCAACTGAGCTAACTGGCCGCCCCAACGTTTTTCTTCCTATCCTTCAAAAATTTTTAATAGTTGAAATTGAGCACTATTTACACGGCCCTCAGTAAACTTACTGAATTCAGTAATTTGTAGAGAATTTATCTGGAAATCTAACGCTGTTTCAATAATCATACAATTATGTTTTTATCAAGGTCCATGTAAGTGTTTCCCCATCCCCGTTTACCCCATTGTGCTAGCAAATTTTATCATTTTCTGCTTGTGTCATAATGTTGGGAAACTGCTCTCTACCCAGGACAGGCCTGTTCGGCTGACCTGGATCATGTACCCTCACTGTCCTGACCACAGGCCGAATCCAGGTGCATGGTATTGGCGGGGGCCACAAGCAACGTTATCGCATGATTGACTTTCTTCGGTTCCGGCCTGAGCAGGAAACCAAGCCAGGACCCTTTGAGGAGAAGGTCATCGTTGTCCGCTATGATCCCTGTAGGCAAGTGTGGGGTGTGGGATGATGATGGCATGGCTGAATGATTGCTTTGTAGCTTTTCCAAAGATGTGGGGCTGCCTTAGATTGTCTGTTCACCTGTCTATCACCCTGAACAGGTCAGCAGACATAGCTCTGGTTGCTGGGGGCAGCCGGAAACGCTGGATCATTGCCACAGAAAACATGCAGGCTGGAGATATAATCCTGAACTCTGACCACATAGGCCGAATGGCAGGTGAGAGATGGCCGCCACATGTGTGTGGGCTGGGAGACTGCAGGTGTTCTGGTGCTGATAAAATTCTGTCTTTTAGTTGCTCCTCGGGAAGGGGATGCACATCCTCTTGGGGCCTTGCCCGTGGGGACCCTCATCAACAACGTGGAGAGTGAGCCAGGCCGTGGGGCCCAGTATATTCGTGCGGCAGGTAGGAGGAAAGGAGCTGCTTTGAGTCTTACAACTTGGAAGGCTAGAGGTTACCTGAGGTCACAGTTCTCTGAACCCATGGGCCCACATCTGGTCCAGTGGCAGAGAAAAAGGGAAAAAAAAACAAAAAACAAGGAAAATGAGAATGAAGAGGAGCTTGTGTTTTGACCTAAAACATTGCATGTATCCCGCTTCAATGTATCTGCTACTAAAGGGCAAAGCAAGGGTAGTATGTGGGGTGTGGCCTCCTGTAAATCTGCTCCCCACCTCCTCCTTTGTTGTGGATGGCAAAGCTGCAGCTTCTCCCTTCCCCAGGGACATGTGGTGTACTGCTACGGAAGGTGAATGGGACAGCCATCATCCAGCTGCCCTCCAAGAGGCAGATGCAGGTGTGTGTGTGGGGGGTGGAAGGTACAAGTGGGACGGAGGAATTTTCGGAATGTACCTTTCATGGCTGGCTGGGATAGCTCCCAGGTGTTTTGTATTAGGAACTGCCCCCAGGCTGGGTCTGTCCTTTCCTGCTGCGCCACAAGGCATGCCTCATCAGGCTGGCACCATAACAGAGTAGGAAACGGTGTCTTTCATTTTCAACTCTTGTAGGCCCTGACTTCGGCTTCGATTATGTTGTGCTTTTCTCCTGCCCTCTCCCTTCTCTCATTGACTGTAAGAACCCTCCCAAGAGCCTGCCCTCAATATTGTCAGGCTCTTCCCCCAACGGTGCATTCTCCTCCATCTGCTTTCTCTGTCAGGTGCTGGAAACGTGTGTAGCAACAGTCGGCCGCGTATCCAACGTTGAGCACAACAAACGGGTCATCGGCAAGGCTGGGCGCAACCGCTGGCTGGGCAAGAGGCCTTCCAGCGGGTTATGGCAACGCAAGGGGGGTTGGGCTGGCCGAAAGATTCGGCCCCTGCCCCCCATGAAGAGTTACGTGAAGCTGCCCTCAGCTGCTGCCCAACGCTGATAAAACTGACTAATAAAATGACCCCCCATTTTTATCTGTTACTGTTTTTTGGGGAGGGGAGACAGTACATACTGGATCCGGGGAAACAGGAGCAAACAAATGTGGGGTTAGGAAAAAAGGAAAGGGCAAATTGGGACCAAGACTAGGGCTGCAAAACCCCCCCCCCCATTTCCCGCTGCCCACCTTCTCTCGGTTCTTTTATAAGTAATGGAGGAGGGTGGAATACATGACCTCCAAACTCTTTTCCAGTTCTGACTTGGGAAACAGGGAAAGCACTTCCGGTGGCAGGAGGGAGGACGAAAAGGAAGAGGAAAGGGAGGCGCGGAGGAGGTGCCGCGCATCGCCGAGGTGGCACCCGCGGCTCCGCCCCGGTGCTCCCCCCAGGGCCCCTAGCTTTCCGCTGGGTCCGGCGGAAAAGAGCCGCGGCTCTGGACCGGCATCGGAGCCTCTAGAGCTGGGCGGGCGGCGCCGCGGGCTGGGAGCAGCCCCGCCCTCCCCTGCCCCTGCGACCGCCACCTGCGCGCTGGCTCTGTCAGTGGCCCGGCCCCCGGGCGCCTGGTCCCTGCGGGCCACGCCTCCTGCCCGTCTTGCCCCCTACCCGCCTGCCAGTGCTGCAGAGGCACGCCCCCTCCCGCCTCTTCTCCTGGACCCCCTTCCGGGGCCCAGGCGGGGCCCAAATCTCCGCAAGCTTCGCCGCCATCGTCTGCGCTCCGTCCCTAGCTCAGCGAAGGACAGGCCTCGCGCCAGGACCCCCATCGACTTCTAAGGTGGCCAGAGCCCCGCCGCGGCCCCCTGCTCCTACCCTGGGTTTTCCTCCACCCACTAGCCCACCAAGCCTCGCTCCACAGCCGACCTTGCGTCCCCGCATTCCACTGTGCCTCGGGATTCTCATTTATCCGGTTCAGCCACCCATCCCACCCTTGCCGCGTCCCCACTCCCGTACCTCCCACCCCGACTTCTTGGGTCCGCGACCCGGGTCCACCAGGCCTCGCGCCCCTCACCTATCGGGTCTCCTACCCACCCTGTCCCAGGCCTCGCGTCGCCCCCGCCGGCCTTGCTGCCCCAGTGCTTTCAGTCATCAGCCCCTGCAGCCCATCGGTCCCTCCCAGGCCATCGCGCCTTCTTGAGCCCTCACTCCACTACCACTTCTCTGGGTCTCTTTCCTCTGAGACTCACACTCCTCTTCCCCCAGCGCTTCATGCATTGGGGCTTGTACCCCTTCCCATACACACCCGGGTATCGCTCTTTTGCTCCCCTCAACACACCACCGGCTCTGGGCTGCTCATACCCCCTGCCCAGGGCTGCTGTCCCATCCCAGGGATTTGCTTGTTACTCCAAGGCTCCTCTGCCCTCACTGTCCCCTTCCCACTGCTCCAAACCAACCCACTTCAGGCTGCAGGGCCTTGGACCTTCCTTTTAGCCCCCAAATTTTGTGTTCTCTCAGAACAAACACCCCAGTGTTCCTCTGCTTAGGCCTGGCCCCACCCAGCCTGCAGCAGGCAACTCCTGGGCCCTGCTTTAACCCCACCCAGCCCAATAGCTGGTGCCACATTTGCTTCTCCACTCCTGGACGTCCTTGATTTTCTGACCTCCCTTCTCACTCTAGCTTGCCTGTTCTCTTTTCCCCATGTGTCCTAGGTGCCAGGATGGTGGGGGAACTCCGCTACAGGGAATTCAGAGTGCCCCTGGGGCCTGGCTTGCACGCCTATCCCGATGAGCTGGTCCGACAGCGGGTGGGCCACGATGGGCATCCTGAGTACCAGATCCGCTGGCTCATTCTCAGGCGCGGGGAGGACGGGGAAGGGGGCTCCAGCCAGGTGGACTGCAAGGCTGAACACATCCTGCTCTGGATGTCCAACGATGAGATCTATGCCAACTGCCACAAGATGCTGGGCGAGGATGGCCAGGTTATCAGGCCTTCCCAGGAGACTGCAGGGGAAGCTGGGACCCTGGACAAATCTGTGCTGGGGGAGATGGAAACTGATGTGAAGTCCCTGATTCAGAGGGCCCTTCGGCAGCTAGAGGAGTGTGTGGGTACCATCCCTCCGGCTCCTCTGCTTCACACTGTCCATGTGCTCAGCGCCTATGCCAGCATCGAGCCCCTCACTGGGGTCTTCAAAGACCCAAGGGTCCTGGACTTGCTTATGCATATGTTAAGTAGTCCCGATTATCAGATTCGATGGAGTGCAGGCCGGATGATACAAGCCCTGGCCTCCCATGATGCTGGTGAGCAGTGTGGGGAGGGCGGGGAGCTGGAAAGGGGCGGTGTGGGCTCAGGCCTTGCTGCAGCAGGAGCCTCTGATCTCATCAGTCCGTAAATGATTCTGCTGCCTTTTTAGCATTGGAAGAAAAGGAGGTGGGAAAGTCGGTGTGGTCATCTCTGCAGAAAGAGGAAAGACTCAGTCTCCAAAAACCTCATTGTAATTGACTTTCTATGCAAAGAAAAAGTTTAGACTTTACACTACTGCACTGTGTATATATATACACATATATATGTATATATATTCGTTCACTTATATGAAAAAGATAGTAAGGTTTGGCTTTTCAAGTAAATCATGTCATTCCTAGTGTGTCGTGACCAAATAATTGAACTGAGAGAGTAGGGGATCTAAGAGAGATGCCTGGGATTAGGGAGCAGTTACTGATTGGGGTGTGGGTTACAGGCACCCGGACCCAGATCCTTCTGTCACTGAGCCAGCAAGAGGCCATTGAGAAACACCTGGATTTTGACAGCCGCTGTGCTCTGCTGGCTCTGTTTGCACAGGCCACACTCTCTGAACATCCCATGTCTTTCGAGGGCATTCAGCTGCCACAGGTATTCTGTTGGGGGCATTGGGGGTGGGGCTATGAAGATCTGGGGACCAGATCTTTCCTCTTGTCCATAGAGGATGGTGTGGAGAGAGGGGCTAAACCTGGGACACAATGGACATTGGCCAAAGGTTGTGTCCTGCAGGTCCCAGGAAGGCTGCTCTTCTCCCTGGTAAAGCGCTATTTGCATGTCACCTCCCTCCTGGATCAGCTGAATGACAGTGCTGCAGAACTAGGAGCCCAGAACAGCTCTGCTGCTGAGGAGCTGAGTGGGGAGAGGGGTCGGCTGGAGCTGGAGTTCAGCATGGCCATGGGCACCCTGATCTCAGAGCTGGTGCAGGCCATGCGCTGGGACTGGGCCTCAAGCAGACAAGGGCCCTCGGCTCAGTCCTCCTGCTCCATCTTCCAGCCCCAGGCGGCAGATGCAGGCCCAGGGCTGCCACCCGCCCAGGCCCTGCCCTCCTTCAGGAGGTCAAGGCGGTTTCGCCCTCGCCCTGAGTTCGCAAGTGGCAACACCTATGCCTTGTATGTCCGGGATACGCTGCAGCCTGGCATGCGAGTGCGCATGCTCGATGACTTCGAGGAGATCAGTGCCGGGGACGAGGGCGAGTTCCGGCAGAGCAACAACGGCGTGCCCCCAGTGCAGGTGAGCCAGTGCGTGGTGGTGGGACACTCTTAGGGTGGAAGGAGGTCTTTTTCATTTTTTTGGTAAAATTTTTGGGGTTTTTTAAAATTGTTTAGATTTGGGGGATGGTTTTAAATAATATAATAAATGTGTGTTCCAAGTCCCGAGTAGACATTCCATACTCAGCACTAACCGCGGGGGAGAAGGGTTGTTGGGGATCTTTTTGGGTGGAGCATAACTAGGGCTTCCATGCAGGGGCCTCTGGCAGGTCACCCGAGAAGAAAACCCCCAAGAGAATTGAAATGGTTAAATGGTCAGCAATTGAGAGGGAGGCCATTTGGAGGGCTAAGAAACATCTGGGTTTAGAAGGCTATGAGGTCAGAAAGACTCTCCCTGGAAGAAACTGATACAGCAACACTTTCCAAAGGTCAGGGAGACAGGGTGATTGAGGCCAGGAGGAAGTGTAGGGGCATAAGACATCAAGGAGGGAGGGACCGGCCCGGTGGCTCAGGCGGTTGGAGCTCCATGCTCCTAACTCCGAAGGTTGCCGGTTCCATTCCCACATGGGCCAGTGGGCTCTCAACCACAAGGTTGCTGGTTGGACTCTTCGACTACCACAAGGGATAGTGGGATGCGCCCCCTGCAACTAAGATTGAACACGGCACCTTGAGCTGAGCTGCCACTGAGCTCCCCGATGGCTCAGTTGGTTGGAGGGCTCTCAACCACAAGGTTGCCGCTTTGACTCCCGCAACTAACAAGGGCAACTGGACCTGGAGCTGAACAGCACCCTCCACAACTACGATTGAAAGGACAACTTGACTTGGAAAAAATCCTGGAAGTACACACTGTTCCCCAATAACATCTTGTTCCCCTCCCCCAATAAAAATCTAAAAAAAAAAAAGACATCAAGGATAGGCAAGGGGACAGGCAGACCTCCGTCCCCATAGTGGAAGGTATCCTGTGTGTGTGTGTGTGTGTTCTCCATATGCCAGTGTTTTGCTATTTGCAGGCTTTTCCAAACCTGGCCAGGTGGTCACCTGAAGGCTATATGTCCTCATCTTTGGGCCACAGCCAGTTGTTAAGTGAGCCCTCTATTCTCCTTCCCTCTCTTTTCCCCCATGTCTTTCAGGTGCTTTGGGAATCAACGGGTCGCACGTATTGGGTACACTGGCACATGCTGGAGATTCTGGGCTTTGAGGAAGACATTGAGGACGTGGTTGAGGCTGATGGCTACCAGGGGTCTGTGGTCAGTGGAGCACAGGCTGTAGGTGAGCCCAGAGAGGAAGCAGGGGTCAGCTTGGAGCACAGGAGCAGTGGTCTGGCTGGGTGGGCAGTGACATCCCTGTGCCCCATTTCCACAGCCCTGCCCTCCTGGCGATGGAAGCCCATGACAGAGCTCTACGCCGTGCCCTATGTGCTGCCTGAGGATGAGGACGCTGAGGAGAGTGAACACCTGACTCAGGCCGAATGGTGGGAGCTCCTCTTCTTCATCAAGAAGCTGGATGGACCTGACCATCAAGAGGTTCTTCAGGACATCCTCCAGGAGAACCTGGATGGGGAGGTAGAGCTGGCCTGGAGATACGCAGAAGTTGGAGGGCTCCACTGCAAGGGCTGGACTGTGCTAGAACATCTGGAAGGCTAAGGATGGGAAGTGGAGGTAGATAGTATAAGTGGCTGCAGGGGATGGGATCTAGAATGTTCAGAGGTGTTGGCAAGCTGTTTGGGAGGAGCCAGCTGCCAGCCATGAGAGGTTCAGGATGGAGAAGTGCCCCTGGAGCCTCTGTGTTGGCAGGGCTGCCTGCAGTGAGAGCTTCTCCCTGATGACAGATTCTGGATGACGACATCCTGGCTGAGCTGGCCGTGCCCATGGAGTTGGCCCAGGACTTGCTGCTGGCTCTCCCACAGCGACTCGATGACAGCTCTCTCAGGGACCTGCTCAACTGCCGTGTCTACAGGAAATATGGGCCCAAGGCCCTGGCAGGGCAGCTGGCTTCCCCATCCCTGCTGGAAGCCCAGGCTAAGCCTCAGGAATCAGCACATGCATCCAGAGTGGAAGGTGGGATGCCAAACAGACATAGCAGCTCTGCACTCTGGCCTCCAGGAGGGCGTGAGCCCAGGGCAGATGTCTGTGCTGGCTTTTGTGCAATGCTGTCTGGAAGATATGGCACCTTAGGAAGAAACTGAAACTTAGAGATGAGCAAGGAATGGGAGCAGACAAGTGCTCCCTCCAAAGAATGAAGGAGGATATAAAGTTAGAAAATAGCAAGAGATTTGAAGCCTTAAAAAGCTACCCCCCACACACACGCACACGTTTAGTTTTTTGTATTGTAGAGAAAAACAAATTATTGCATGCTTTTGGATGTAGGGACGTGCTCTGCTGTTGGTAGACAGGAAGTTCCTTTGCAATTTTAAGAATGTAAAATTTGTCATGAAGCTGTCTTATAAGTACATAAGAGATATTATGAGCTCCCCCAAACCTAACTTTTAGGGGGATAAGTCAAAAGCATTTTTAGGAAACTAGATTGCAAGTTATGAATCTGGCCTTTTCTGATTCTTCACATCACTAACAGTGACCAACCCTTGTGACTTCCCCCATCCTGTAGCAAAAGAACCCCTGACTCAGTGCCCCAACACTCCCTTGCAGCGTCTGATGGAGGGTTATGGGCCAGCTGGGAAAAGCGTCCTGGATCTGGAGCAAGCCCTCAGCTCAGAGGGGACCCAGGACAGCGAGGTCAAACCATTCCTGCTGCTGCTGCAGCGGCAGCCCCAGCCTTTCCTCGCGCTAATGCGGGGCCTCGACACTCCAGCGGCCAACAAGGCCCAGCACCTGGCCGTTCTGAGGTGAGGGGTTGGTGAGGGGTGGGCTTGGGCAGTGGGGTCCGTGATAGGCTGCATCTCTCTCCCCGGCTCCCTGCTCTCCAGGGTCCTGATGCGGCTGGTGGATTTCCCCGAGGCGCTGCTGCTCCCCTGGCACGAGGCCATGGATGCCTGCATGGCCTGCCTGCGGTCCCCAGACACTGACCGAGAGGTACGCCACCCCGCTCTGGGGAGGTGCTGAGAAGACAGAGGTGGCCTCTGAGGGAGGCCTGCACCCCCCAACCCCCCACCCCTGCGTGGGGCTCCGAAAGGCACAATGGAGCCTTCCCGCTCTTGGTTTCGGTTATGTTTTTAAAACTGAATTTTACTTTCTCTTTTAAATAGGGAATACCTTCACACAGTTCATAAATCAAAATGATGTAACAAGGTGGTATACATTGAGAGTTCTCACTCCCACCAGAATCCCGGTCCTCTCAATGCCTCCCACATGCCCCTTAATGGTAACCACTTGTGTTAATGTATGTATCCTTCCCGTGTTTCCTGATGCAAATATATGATCAAATGTATAGTCTTATTTGCCATCTCCCTTACACAAAAGGTTACGTCCATATTGGGTTAAGAGCCTTGGTGGCTCCTGTTTGGCTGGGCCTGTGGGGGCAAGGGGGACAAAGGAGGCAGAGGGGACCATCACATCCCAGAGTCCTCTGCCATAGAGATGTTCTGGGCACAGAAGGCTTGGGAAGTGGCCAGAGAACTAGAGTTATGGTGGCAGTGGGGGATCTGCCGTATAGACCTTTGGCTGTTCGCCAGATTTCAGTTTCCGAGGTGGACTGAACTCAGTGTGCCCATACATGTCCAGTCCCTCTCGGCCCCCTCTCTGCCGACAGGTGTCTATGCTTAGGGCCCGAGGATCTCAAAATGCAGCGCCACAGCTGGGTCTTGGGACAGCTGGGCCTGCAAAGAAACAAGCTGGATGCTCTGTGCACCTATTGCCAACAGAATCAGTAATCGAGAACCCCAGGGGCCCAGGGCATCTCCTGGCTTTTCCATTTAGTCTGTCTTTAGTTCTCTGTCTCCACCCCGCCCTCATGCCTGCGCCATCCGTGACACTTGACTTCCTCACTCTGTCTTGTACCTGCAGTAGCCCCCACACCCAACACACCCTGGGTGGATAGTAAATACTACTGGAAATGCCCTTGTGGCCCACGCCTTGTACCCTTTATTCACCTCCCCCTTGCGCCATCCCAGGTGCTCCAGGAACTCATTTTCTTCCTGCACCGCCTGGCCTCAGTGAGCAGGGACTATGCCGTGGTGCTGAATCAGCTGGGAGCCCGAGATGCCATCTCCAAGGCCCTGGAAAAGCACCTGGGGAAGCTGGAGCTGGCTCAGGAGCTGCGGGACATGGTGTTTAAGTGCGAGAAGCATGCCCACCTCTACCGGAAACTCACCACCAACATCCTGGGAGGCTGTATCCAGGTCAGGAGGGAGGGCAAGGGACACTCGTGAGTTCCCAGCTGGGTAAGACTATGAAAGCGAGCGGTGGAAGGGGCGGGGGGGTGTTTCAGAAGCTGAGAAAGGCAGGAGAGTCTACTGAACCTGGGGGCATTTGTTCCCTGCCCCTCTGCCGGGTCTGGTCCTGCTCTGCCAGTGATGGAGGAAGTCTCCTTGCTGCTGGGTCTTTCTCCGTATGTGTTTCTGTATGTTTCTCTGTGTTCCTGCCTCCTCCCCACGCCCCTTCTCTCTGACGTTCCGGCTGCAGATGGTGCTGGGTCAGATCGAAGACCACAGACGAACCCACCGACCCATCAACATTCCCTTCTTTGACGTGTTCCTCAGATATCTGTGCCAGGGTTTGTGCCTGTCCCCACATTACTCCCTGTCCCCACACCTACATCTGTTTTTCCTCCACGCCCACCAGGCGGTGACAGCCACCCCTTCCCACTCGCCCCCAGGCTCCAGTGTAGAAGTGAAAGAGGACAAGTGCTGGGAGAAGGTGGAGGTGTCCTCCAACCCGCACCGGGCCAGCAAGCTGACGGACCGCAACCCCAAGACCTACTGGGAGTCCAACGGCAGCACCGGCTCCCACTACATCACCTTGCACATGCGCCAGGGTGTCCTCATTAGGTAACATGCTCCATGCACGTGCTTAGCCACACACCTACACCTTCTCTTGACTTCCCTGTGTGTGTCTGGGGCCCTGAACATGACCAGAGGGTCCGCTTGGCTCTGTCTACAAGGATGTGACTGGTTCCGGTTCCAATTGGTTCCTCTTCCCTCCTCCCAGGCAACTGACAATGCTGGTGGCTGGTGAAGACTCGAGCTACATGCCGGCCAGCGTGGTGGTGTTCGGGGGTGACAGCACCAGCTCTCTTAACACAGAACTCAACTCGGTAGGGACCCCTGTGCCATTAGACCTCCCCTCACAGGATCTGCCCTGCTGCCCAGACTCCTGAACTCCTGCATTTCTCCGTCTTGTGCCCCATAGAAAGGAGAGACCTTTATCTCTATGCCTAGGTGACAGCATCAGGCCCCGAAGAGTGAGGGTGGCATTAGGACCTCTCCATCAGGAACCCCACACATCCCAGGGCTGGGGAACGGAGGGACTCGGTGAGGGGACAGGAACAGGTTTGGGTGCTCTCAGCACTTTCATCCACAGATGGGGAGGTGACCACCCTCTCTGCTTCTGTCAGGTCAACGTGATGCCCTCCGCCAGCCGGGTGACCCTCCTGGAGAACCTGAACCGCTTCTGGCCCATCGTCCAGATTCGCATAAAGCGCTGCCAGCAGGTCAAGCAGGGGGGTGGGGCGTGGCTGCTGGGCATGAGGCTCCCGGCCCCGTGACTTGCAGACCGTGGGCCCGAGCTCCAGCCTGGGTCGTGGGCAGCTGCAGCGGAGAAGCATGAGGATGTGGCTGAGCCTGGCCCATGTGGACGAGAATGGGGACCAGGTGAACATAGGCCTGTGGCATTGCAGGGTGGCATTGACACGCGCATTCGGGGGTTGGAGGTCCTGGGCCCTAAGCCCACGTTCTGGCCAGTGTTCCGGGAGCAGCTGTGTCGTCACACACGCCTCTTCTACATGGTTCGCGCGCAGGCCTGGAGCCAGGACATAGCCGAGGACCGTAGGAGCCTCCTGCACCTGAGTTCTAGGTGTGTGTAAGCATGTGTGTGTGTGTGTGTGTGTGTGTGCATTACAGATGACCACTGGGAGAGCGTGAGATGGAGGGCTAACATGCTTGGAGAGGGGCTGGAGTGTCCTGCAGTTTGGGGAGGGTAGGAAGGAATAAAGAGATTTCTCTGGTGGCTGGGAATGGGATATGCCAGGTAACAGGGGACTTGTCAAGTACCGAGTGGGGATTTGATCTGGTTGCTGGGGGTTAGCTGGCAATCTTAGTCTGGGTGGACGCTGAGGTCACCTATGCCCCCAGCCCCTGACGCCGTCCTCCCTCATCCTCATCCCCAGGCTCAACGGGGCTCTGCGCCAGGAGCAGAATTTTGCTGATCACTTCCTCCCTGACAATGAAGCTGCCCAAGCCCTGGGCAAGACCTGCTGGGAGGCCCTGGTCAGCCCGCTGGTGCAGAATATCACCTCCCCCGGTAACCATCCTGACCCCGGCCCCTCTACCATCCTGTTGTGGGCCCCTCTGACCAGCCTCTTCTTGCTCTACCCTAGAGCCACCTGGGTGATGCTCTTGACCCTTTTGGTATCTGTGTTTGTTTGGTACCCCAGTGCTCCTCTTCTCACAACCCAGGGGCTGCCTCCTTTCCCATGTCTCTCAGATGCCAGCTGACACCGAAAGGTTGGGAGGGGCTTTGCTACCTCCCTTCCCCGTATCATTGTGTCCAACCGCTCCTGCTCCACGCTCCCGTCCAGCCAGCCTCTCCCACTGCCCTGGAGACATGCCCTGCCTTGGCTTGTTTATGCCGCCCTCTAGATGAGGAGGGCGTCAGCCCCCTGGGCTGGCTGCTGGACCAGTACCTGGAGTGTCGGGACGCTGCCCACAACCCTCAGAGCCGCGCGGCGGCTTTCTCCTCAAGAGTGCGCCGCCTCACCCACCTGCTGGTGCACGTGGAGCCCTGCGAGGCGCCCCCGGCTGTGGTGACCACTCTTCGGCCCAGTGAGTACCAGGGATTCAGATGGGCGGTCAGGTTAGGGGCATTGCCCTATGCGCCCCCACTGGCATACTATAGGCTTCTGTCCCTCCCCCCTTTTGTCCCCCCCCAGCCTTTTCATCTTCCAGTTTGTGTGACCCCATCCTAGGAGCATGATTTTGGGTGGCAGCGTGTCAGAAAAGGCCCCAGGGCTCAGCCTTGAATGGGGACCCAGGAGCTGGGGGGCTGCCCCCATCGTGCCTCTACCCCTCTGTCTGTCTCCACAGAGGGCAGAAACAGAAGCCACGACTGGAGCTCCCTGGCCACCCGGGGGCTTCCCAGCAGCGTCATGAGAAACCTGACTCGCTGTTGGCGGGCGGCAGTGGAGGAGCAGGTGGGCAGGGCGGCTGTGGGGCCCTGGGACGGTGGTCGTTGGGTTGCCTCTTCAAGCTGCTGCCCCTTCTCCCCAGGTGAACAGCTTTCTGACCTCACACTGGCGGGACGACGACTTTGTGCCACGCTACTGTGAACACTTCCATAATCTGCAGAAGTCGAGCTCCGAGCTGTTTGGGCCACGGGCAGCCTTCTTGCTGGCGCTGCAGAACGGCTGTGCTGGGGCCTTGCTCAAGCTCCCTTTTCTCAGAGCTGCCCACGTAAGCCGCCCACCCTCGCCTCAGCCCTGGGCCTCTTCCCACGCACTCTCCCGTCCCCACCTCCCCAAAATGGCCCACCCTTCCATTCCCATTCAACAAGCAACATGGATTGGTATGTAACCATGTTATCAAAAATTCAAAAGAAGAAAACAAACAGTGACTCTCAGCGTGTCATCCTAATATATTCTGATATACTTTCCTCTGTTCGTGTGCATGATTTAACTGTTTACTCACAAGGAGCTAAAATACTTTATCCTGTTTTCTCATCACAAATGAAAGCTTCTTCCAGTGTTGCTATTTGTCCTCATTTTCTATTTGTGCATAAATTCCATCTAAGGGACGTATTGTAGTTTACTCCCCCATGCCCATCAACCCGTAAATATTTACTAAGTGGTTACAATGTGTCAGGCACTGTGATAAGAGCTGTAGAGAGATGAAGTCCCTCCCCTCAAAGTTGACAATCTTCTAGGGAATACACAGAGTTAAGCAAATGATGGATTAACTAAAATGGGATAGGCTCCCTGGTAAGCAGAGAACGGTGCCGTGAGAGCGGGAAGTAGTGGCTGCCTGGGTTGCTTCCGGTCATTCTGTTTTATTAGTGACACCGCAGTGTGACCATCTTTGTGCACATAACTTATTTCCTCATATTAAATTGCTCTTATTAGTTTGATTTTTAGACGTGCTCAATGTGAAGAACAACTTTTCATTGTTAATTTGCACAATTGTTAATGATGGTATAAAGTGTTATGAAAGTGTTGACCAATTTATGAAGCTTCGAGCCATTCAAAGCTACTTCCTCAGACCCTCCCCACTCACCTCCACTTGCTCTTTCATGCTTTTCCTGTGCTCTTCCCACTGCCCAGGTGAGTGAGCAGTTTGCCCAGCACATCGACCAGCGGATCCAGGGCAGCCGGATTGGTGGGGCCCGGGGAATGGAGATGCTGGCACAGCTGCAGCGATGCCTGGAGACCGTCCTCATTTTCTCTGGCCTGGAGATAGCCACCACCTTTGAGCATTACTACCAGTGAGTATGGACCTAGGCAGGGGGCGTCGGGGGGAGGCAGGATGATGGGCAGGGTCAGCTCGCGGGGCCTTGGGAGTCGGGGGTCCGGGCAGGCTGGAGGAGTCCTGGAGCGGGAGGCCGGGCCATGCCGAGCGCCCACACTGAGGCTCTGCCTGGGCGGTGTGTGCCGTAGGCATTACATGGCGGACCGTCTCCTGAGCCTGGGCTCCAGCTGGCTGGAGGGGGCCGTGCTGGAGCAGATCGGTCCCTGCTTCCCCAACCGCCTCCCCCAGCAGATGCTGCAGAGTCTGAGCACCTCGGAGGAGCTGCAGCGCCAGTTCCACGTCTACCAGCTCCAACGGCTCGATCAGGAACTCCTGAAGCTGGAGGACACGGAGAAGAAAATACAGGTGCGTGCCAGGGAAGGGATTTGCTAATACAAATGGGAGGGTAGGAAGGAAGAGAGCCATCGAGCAGGCCAGAGGAGGCTCACTGGCTTTTGGGAACCCCGTGTTCCTTCTTCAGGTGGGCCATGAGGCCAGTGGCCAGGAGCCTGAGAGAGAGAACGAAGAGGAAGCGGGGGCAGCCGCGGCAGCAGATGTGACAGAAGAGGAGGAGAACGAGGATCTGTATTATGAAGGGGCGATGCCAGAAGTGGCTGTGTTAGTCTTATCACCACGCTGCTGGCCCATTGCTTCCATCTGCCACACGCTGAACCCCAAAACCTGCCTGCCCTACTACCTGAGGGGCACTTTGAACCGATACTCCAACTTCTACAACAAGAGTGAGGAACTGGGCAGAAGAAACGGGGGCTGGGATACCGGGAAAGAGCCTGGCGGTAGGGTGGACCCTGAGGTTGGGAGCCTTGATGGGGTGGATTTGAGAAGAAAGGTCAGGAAGTTCGGTTTGCATTGTTGGGGGGTGGGGCTGCCCGGCACCAGAGCGTCAGACTGTTGCCTTCTCTGTCCTTAATAGCAGACCCAGGACTCTCTTTGTGGGTGGTGGGGAGGATGGAGGCAAAAAGCAGCTGAGGCCACGAGAAAGGGCTCTCCCTCAGTGGTCGGTGTCTGGCTCCTGGTGAGTCCCTATAACCTAAGCTGATTCTAGACTGTGCAGTGACAGAGTGGGGAGAGCATGAGACCGGCCCTCAGGGTGTCCCAGGCTAATGAAGGAGACATATGTCCTCTCTCACAGATATTCCAGTTTGATAAGAGCCCTGGTCCTTCCTTCTTTCATGATTTTGTCTCCCTAAAAACAATGGGGAACTCCTCGAAGGCTCCAATCAGAGCCCACCTGGTACATGGCTAGGCACACGGTGGGCTCCCAGAAGCCTGAAGCTCACCTAGGACGCAGCACAGAGAACACTCGGGGCAGGAACCACCGTGCCCACAAATGCTGGGCTGCATGCTCTGCAGACTCGTGGGGACAAAGCTCAACCAGTGGGGTGCCCTCACCAGCCCCACCTCCCTCCTTTCCCCGCTCTTCGTCTCCCTCTTTCTCCCTGATCCTTCTCAGGTCAGAGCTACCCTGCCCTAGAGCAGGGCCCCCCAAGGCGACTGCAGTGGACATGGCTGGGCCGGGCTGAGCTGCAGTTTGGGGACCAGACCCTGCATGTGTCCACTGTGCAGATGTGGCTGCTGCTGTATCTCAACGACCTGAAGGTGGCTGAGTCCCCTGCCTCCCTGCTCTCTCCCACCTCGTCCCTCACCTTTCTTCCCTACACCTATCCTTCCCTCTGCCTTCTCCGTTCCACCCCTGAGGGAGGCCCTGAGTGTTCCCTCCTCTTCTCTTAAGGCCGTCTCCTTGGAGAGTCTGCTGGCGCTCTCAGGGCTCCCTCCAGACATGCTGAACCAGGCGATTGGGCCTCTTACCTCTTCCAGGGGCCCCCTGGACCTTCACGAGCAAAAGGATGTCCCAGGAGGTATGTCCTTAGGTCAGAGGGACCTGTCAGGGCCAGCCTTGTCGTGGGCCCCCCACCAAGTGACCGGTGCTTATTTCAGGGGTGCTCAAGATTCGAGATGACAGTGAGGAGCTCCGTCCCAGGACTGGGAACGTGTGGCTCATCCCACCTCAGACCTACCTGAGAGCTGAGGATGAGGAGGGCCGGAACCTGGAGAAGAGACGGAACCTTCTGCATTGCCTCATCGTCCGAATCCTCAAAGCCCACGGGGACGAGGGGCTGCACATTGACCAGCTTGTCTGTCTGGTAGGCAGGGGCGGGCAGGGGGTGAGGGAGCACTGGGGGGAACAGTCCATAGTGAGGGGTGGGTCCCCATTTGAAGCCTCTGGTTCACTATGGAGGCTGTAAGTTTGTGACGAGTGAGGTTGTGGTGCCCCTGGTGTCCGTCCTCAGGGCGCACCGTCTTGGCAGCTCATGCTTGGAGTAGACGCTAGAGGTGGGGTGAGCTGGGTGTCTCTGACCTTCCCTTGCTCCCCCTTCTCTCTCTATACCAGGTACTGGAGGCTTGGCAGAAGGGCCCGTGTCCTCCCAGGGGTTTGGTCAGCAGCCTTGGTAGGGGGTCTGCCTGCAGCAGTACCGATGTCCTGTCTTGCATCCTGCACCTCCTGGGCAAGGGCACGGTGAGACGCCATGATGAGCGGCCTCACATGCTGTCCTATGCAGTCCCCGTGACTGTGATGGAGCCGCACACCGAGTCCCTGAACCCAGGGTCCTCGGGCCCCAACCCGCCCCTCACCTTCCACACCCTGCAGATTCGCTCTCGGGGCGTGCCCTATGCCTCCTGCACCGGCACCCAGAGCTTCTCCACCTTCCGGTAGCCCTGGACAGGGGGTCAGGGCGAGGTAGGGCTGGGGCTTTCTACACAAATAAAATGCAGGAGTTTGAGTACGTGGCCTGTGTGGTGACTGCTTTCCTGGCCTTCTGGCCCTGAGGCTTTTCATTCCATGCCGGGAGTCAGTCCTAGAGTGAAGCTGGCAGCCTGGGGAGAAACATGGAGGGAGTCAGGTGTGTCTTAGCATCCCCCTCTTGGCAGGGATTAAGTGGACGGATGGGTCTCCACCCCTTCCCAGAGGGTGTGGGATCAGAAGTGCTTTCACCTGGCAGGCGGGAGACCCAAGCACACATTGCTGTGCGAGCTGGATGGCCTATAACTTGGCAGATTATCAAGCAGGGCTCCATTTTCCTTCATTGTGGAATTGGACCAGTGACTGTGGGACTCTGAGGAGTATTTGACATGGTAAAGACTTTGCCAATGGCTACCACACCCAGCAGTGAGTGCATTGCCCCTCGCCTAGGTAAGGCTGACAGGGGAAGGTGAGGCAATGGAGCTTTGCAGCCACTGCGGGCACCCAGGAGCCTGAACGTGTGCAGTCTGGACACTTGGGGAAGTGGGTTGGAAGCAGACCTACATGGAACGGCAGCTCCCATGAGCTCCTCTTTGTTGCCCTCTTTTGGCGGTGCAGAGCTGCACACTGTTGCCAAAGCCGGACCCCAACTAGCCCCATAGGAAGGCCTGTACTGCTATGGTTGGCTCCGCTGGCCCCATCCACGCTGAAGCAGGACGGGTCAGGCAGAGTCTGAGTGCCAGGGGTGGAACTCTGTGTCATGGCAGGGGCCAGTAGGGGAGGAGGGAAGGAGGGACCCGGGCATACTGAGTTCATGGTCTTGCAACCAAGGTGAGTAGGAGAAAACTACGGGAGGCAGAAGGGGCAGGGAAGATGCAGGTATTGAGAGGGCACAGAGGCCACACAGCAAGAACAAGGTGCCACCAAGGACTGAGATTTGGAGTAGAATTGCTCAGGGAAAAAGAGGCCCAGGATGAGGCAACAAACGGGAGGGCCAATAGAGGGTGGACACAGGGCCCTACTTGCTTTGTTTTGCAGTATGGTGGCCCCATGGTGGTGTCAGTGGTTCTCACAGAACCATCCTATAGGTCCACACTGTTCCGTGAGGCAGAAGACAGGCAGGCAGCTGCAGACTCTGGCTACAGAGGGCCCCAGGGCACACGGCTGCTGCAGTTGTCACTTGGGTGCCTCCACCTGTCAGAGATCACGCTCTACTCTCTTAATGGTCCAGGCCAGTCCCAAAATGCTAGTCTCAGGAGCCAGAGCTTTCTGTACTCTGGTCCTCCGTGCTCTGTATGAGCCGTCCTTCCTACCAGAAACCCAGAGCCCCTTGCTGTAGCAGCCAGGCCAGAACGCATGTGTCAGGAACACGATGGATCTTTCTCCCACTGCCACCCTCGCGGGCTCCTGCATGGGCTAAGCTCTGTGCCACTGGTCTTCCTCACAGCGCTCACTCAACCCCTTCTTCATCCTCCTCAGTCGCTCCTCAGCCTCCCGGGGAGACCTTCTTGCTCATCTGCAATGGACGAGTCTCCAGCAGTTAAAGGAAGGACACACCAGCTATGGCTCCCAAACACTGCATCTCCATGCTGCTCACCGTCCTGAGCACACAATTTCATCCCCGTCCCAGACTCGGGCCTGGTTGCTTTGCCCAAATCCAGTAATCCAGTGAGCAGTCCCGATTTGCCCTTCTCTCACCAGCACCAGCAAAATCCTGGGCCTCTTTCTCTGCCCCCGGGATGTTTCCATTGTGAGGGCAAACACTTCCTGGATGACTCCGGACAGAAGTTTCCTGCCCTCGGCCCCTGTGACACCGTCCCCCCAGTCTCTTCCTTATATCACTACAGCTGGTTTGCACACAAAAGATCACATATTGATTCCATTTATGTGAAATGTCCCCAAATAGGCAAATCTAGAGACAAAAAGTGGTTTAGTGGCTGCCTAGAACCAGGGGATTGGGAAGAAATGGGAAGTGACTTCCTAGAGGGTATGGGGTTTCTTTTGGGGGTGTCGAAAATGTTACAAAATTGACTGTGGTGATGGTTGCACAATTCTAAGTATACTAAAAAACACTACATTTTAAATGGGTCAATTGTATGGTACATGTGAATTATATCTGTTACCAATAAAAACCAAAAACAGAATAAAAGGAAAAGAAACCCACTCATACAAATCCACAGCTAAAGCTCAGAGCTCTCCAATGTCTTCTTGGTCCTAGTTGAAGGGAAAGGTAGCAGTTTAAAGGCTTGGAGGACCAATACAGCCTTGTGGACGTAAGCATACATGTTTTCTTGACCACTCATCACCTGAACCCTCTTCTCATGCTTGCAAACTCCCCACCATAAATCTACATAGAAGACAAAGCCCACCTCCACCACATAAAAACTCAGATACTTGCTTTCCCGACATCCCCTTGCAGCCAGGTGACCAAGCCTTGGCTAATCAGATGCTTCTGAATTTCTCAATGTAGAGCAAAGCAGGAGGGAAAGTGGAGAGTACCTCTGGTGGCAGCACTGACATCTTCCCATCAACACTCTGGTTCCAAGGTATAAGATTTAGAGTTTTGTTTTTTTAAAATTTTATTGGGGAATGTTGGGGAATAGTGTGTTTCTCCAGGGCCCATCAGCTCCAAGTCGCTGTCCTTCAATCTAGTTGTGGAGGGCGCAGCTCAGCTCCAAGTCGTCACCGTTTTCAATCTTTAGTTGCAGGGGGCACAGCCCAGCATCCCATGGGGGAATTGAACCAGCAACCTTGTTGTTAAGAGCTCGTGCTCTAACCAACTGAGCCATCCGGCTGCCCCTCCGGAAGCTCAATGGCAGCTCCTTGTCTTCAATCTAATTGTGGAGGGCGCAGCTCACTGGCCCATGTGGGAATAGAACCGGCAACCATTGTTCAGAGATGGTGCTCGTAACCGGCCGCCCTAGAGTGCTTTTAACTGCTCAGATCTCCCTGCCCGACACACTTTTTTTGAATTTCTCACCAACCGTCTTAAGTGTTTCTGTGAGCCTAATAGTTCAATAGTCTCTTTCTGATTTTATCACCAGAATGTGTTCTTTGGCTTTCAAGTTGTAATGCCACATGTGGCACTGGGGACCCTATAGCTGTAGATCTCTCACTCCTGGGCAAGGCAAACTATCCTAGTAACTACAGCCCTCTGCTTACAATCACCGGGAGACAAGCATTTTATGCTTCATCTCACATTTCTGGAATCAGAACATCTTTTCCTCCATCCCAGAAGCATCAAGCAATAATAGATGTCCTACCTTTTAATTCTGCCCCTCTCTTCCTTTTCCTAACAGCTGCTTTTAGATGTTAGTCTTCCTAGTGTTCTGTAATTTCTTATGATTTAGCTTAATTTTTCTTTAAGTCCTGCTCCTTAGGGTTTATAAATTTCATGAATTCTAGAAAATTCTCAGCCTCTTTAAAATATTCACTCCTCCTGGAACTCTGATTATGTGTCACACCTTCTCACTCTATCTCCCATGATTTTAACCTCTTTCCTTAATTTCCATTTCTCTGTATCTGTGTAACCTCTTCAGATCTACTTCTAGTTCATTCTTTTAGGTGTTGTCTAATCTGCTTAACCATAGTTTCCAACTTCATGTACTGTATTTCTCATTTTTAAAAGTTTTAGCTTTTATCAAACCAATCTGGTCCTTTTTGATATTCCTTGGTCATACTTTCTCTTTAAACATAAAGAAGACATTTTACATTTTGTACTTTTTCCTTTCAACTTCTGTCTTTCCTGGTCTGATTCTGTTCCTACTATTCCTAATGACTCTCATTCATAGTGGTTTCTTTCCTTGTGTGCTTTGTGTTTTCACTGTAAATTCCTAATTGTAGATATTCTATCTGAAAGAATTCCTTGAGGCCCGGGTTTAAAATGCAGTCTTCAAGAGAGGATTGCATCCTGCCAGGAACCTGGTTGGTAGTCCAACCTGAGACCACTTTAAACTGAATTATCAGCTTTCGGATTTTCCAGTCCACATGAGTAGAATGGATTCTAGATCTAAACAGTACTGACAGCCAACTGTGCTTACCTATTATTGGGGAAGCTTTTTGTCCCCACCTCCTACCTCCCCTTGTATCCAAAACCAAAGCTAAGTAGCTGAGTTGTGGAACTGGTTCACTCTTCAAATGATCTGGGTTTAAATAGGAAGGGGTCTCTGATGTGACTTCCCACTTTATAGGAGTTTTAGATTTGTTGCTACCCCAACACATGGCCCAATAAAACAGTAGTTTTAGGCCACGCACAAACCCCACCAAAAAAAGCAGAATGAAAAGATGAGTGACAAGAATGTTTATGAACTGGCTCCTACGTAAAGACCCAGATCTGGGAGCCGTCAATGGACTCCATAGCCTGGTCAATGACCCTTTTTCTTCTATACCAGAACCTCTGGTTTAAGGCAGTGATTGGAGGAGGACATGAAGACACGATGAACCAGATACGAGCAGAGAAGTGTGGCACAGCAGAAGGCTGAGCTATTCTTATCTAGACCTGGGGCAGTTGCAAAGCCTTCTAGTCATTTGTGAGCTAATCTAGTTCAAGGGCAGCTATGATCCTTGTCCTTGAAGAGAAAGAACCAGAACAGGCCAAGCCCAAGTCTGTTCCCACAGATCCATTTCTCACCGGGGCAATAGCAGAGCTCAGGACAGGTCCTTATTAGTCTTTGTTCAAAGGGAGATGTCTCCTGTCCTTGCCTGCATTTCGGCGCCTTTTTCGACTCAAGAAGCTGTCTAGCTTCTTGCTGCGTTTCAGTTCCTTGAACTTCTCAGCTAGGGCCAACTGGCGCTGCTCAGCTAGAGGACAGGGAGGAAAAAAAGCTGGTAACCAAAGGAGGAAGCACTCCTCTATCCCTTTTCCTAGGTCAGTAATTCTCAACCACTATGCTGCGATACATGACTTGTTTAGAGTTCACTGGTATATATAAGCAAGCTGACTTTTTCTAATTCCACTTTCTCAATTCAACCAACTGAGATCTGTCTATGTGCCTGGCCCAGGATGTGTGTGTGTGTGTGGGGGGGGGGGGGGATTACAGAGATAAAATCAACATTCTCTGCCCATAATCTAATCAGGGACACAAGAATGATTACAAATATCTCCTCCCTACTACTGTGTTTCCCTGAAAATAAGACCTAGCCGGACCATCAGCTCTAATGCGTCTTTTGGAGCAAAAATTAATATAAGACCCGGTCTTATATTATAGTAAAATAAGACCTGGTCTTATATTATAGTAAAATAAGACCGGGTCTTATATTAATTTTTGCTCCAAAAGACGCATTAGAGCTGATGATCCAGCTAGGTCTTATTTTCGGGGAAACACTGTATTTCTACTTCCTGCCACCTTACCATGGGATCCAGCCTTCATGCCTCCCCTTAGGACCCCCAATACAGTACCCGGCCACTTTGGTCTCTGACCCCGTCCCTGCAACTAGCTTGTAATAGTTGTGCCCCACTCACATTTCTTCAGGAAGTACGGACGATGGCCCTGCTGGGCCTGAGCCCGCCGCTCCTGCTTCAGAGCCAGGTGCAGCTCTTGCTGCTGCTTTCGTTCTTGTTGTGCCATTTCTTGCTGCTCCTGAGATGGGTGAATAGGAGGGACTGTGAATCACCTCCTGCCTTGAACTGCTCTTGCTGCCCACCCACAACTCTGACCCACTCACCATTCGCTGAAGCAGCCGCTGCAGTTTCTCATGCTCCTCCCCTGAACGGTGCTTCTTCAATTGCTTTTTCACAAGCTCCACAGTGAGGAATGAATATGATGGTTAGCATTCTGTAAATGTTAGCTGAAATTCTGTGCCAAGCATTATTCTAAGAGGTTCACATATGTTAACTCAATAACACTATGGGATAGGAATTATTATTATCTTTTTATGATTAGAAACCTGAAGGTTAAGTAATTTGCTATTGGTCACACAGCTAGTAAATCGATGAGCCAGGATTTCAATAAAAGAACCAAATTAGGGAGAGTTAAATCAAATAGAATTAAATCTGCTCCCTGTTCCTCTGCCCAACTCTCCAACCTGTGCCCTACTTTCCCACCCTTTGGAACCCCCATGAATAAGTCTCACGCAGCCTACCTCTTTCTCTTTGGCTCGGATGTCATTCAGGAATTGATATGTTTTGTCAAACACCTCAGGATTATATTCCCCTGACAAATCGTCAAAGCGGGGGTCCCGGGCTACCTTTGGAGAGAACAGAGAGAACATAAAAGAACTGTTCAGTCTCCTTTCACTGAGAAAGCACTTCTTACCTCTTCTCACCTTCTTACTGATGGGGACAACTTGACGCAAAAATGGTACCCGGACCTTGGCTGACATTTCCAGAGGCCTATGGAGAAATTAAAGGACAGGTCAAGGGGACTCCAGTCTTGGTCAAAGGCCTCCCACCTGCCATCAAAGAAAGCAGACACCTACTCAAGATCACAGGTACCCTCCAACTCCTAGGGAAGCCTCAGTCCTCACCTGTGCTTATCTGCAACACATGTATTTTGGACAGGTGGCCTAGAATTTTGCTTCTTAGTGCTGTTTCCAGCTACCAATTGTTGGTATGTCTTAGTCCCCACTTGGCTCTGCAGTTCCAACAGCTCCTCAAACGACATGTTAGATGTGT
The DNA here is from genome assembly GCF_004115265.2 of Rhinolophus ferrumequinum. Lineage (NCBI taxonomy): Eukaryota > Metazoa > Chordata > Mammalia > Chiroptera > Rhinolophidae > Rhinolophus > Rhinolophus ferrumequinum. The sequence goes on along the minus strand of NC_046286.1, from coordinate 12,484,986 downwards.
CTGTGGAAGGGGTGGGGGACACACAACTCAGCTCAGCATCTCCCACTAGTGGAAAGACATCATCCCATCCTCATTCCTTAGGTAACTGATCCTTCCCAATATCCCCATAAAACCAATCACTACACGTCCCGGGCAGCACAGGTTGTAATGGTGCTACAATGACACCTAACTTCCCAACTGTTCCAGCTCCCTGGGGTCTCATCTTGCTAAGGAAGGTATATATGTAAGACCAGTGGTGGACCAAGCCATCGTTCCTTTTTTCACCCTCTTTTAGATCATTCTTTCACAGGTTTCCCCACAAGGGGCTCTGTCTCCCTGGCTTAGTTACCACTGCCAATGTTCTGGTTCATACTCTCAGCACCTCACCTCAATCAGTGCTCTAGCCTTCTAACTGGTCTCCCAATCTCCAGTCTTACTCTCAAAACTATGCCCCCCCCCAGCTTCCGCCTGAAAAAGACATCTAAAATACGTATCTTCCCTTATCATTCCCACCTCATTTCCACACAAATACACTTCTGGTCATGTCACTCCAGAACTAGAACTCTCCAATGGCTCCCCTCTTGCTCAGAGTAAAAGCTGTAAGCCTTACAATAGCCTAAAAGGCCCCAGTGACCTAGCTCCAGTGTTGTCTCTAATCTCATCTCCTACTAATCTTCTTCCCACTCCTCTCTAGTCAACTGGCCTCCTAACAGCGCTTGAGCAGGAAGGTTACGTTCCCACCTCAGTTCCTTTGCACTTGATGTTGCTTCTGCTTGGAGCACTTTCTCCAGACATATTTATGACTTGCTCCCTCCCATCCTTCAACCAATGCTCAAATGTCACATCCTCAATGAAGCCTTAACACTGCAACCCCTCCCGTTTTACTTCTCTTCACAGCCCTTATCACCTTTTTGGAAAATTGAGATACAATTAGCATGCCATAAGACTCACCCTTTTAAAACATACAATCCCGTTCTTTATTGCTTTTTCTTGTTTTTTTTTTTATTGCCCTCACTAAAAGGTAAGTTCCGTGAAGACAGGCGTTTTTGACCGCTTTATTCACTGCTGTTATCTAGAGCTGTGCCTGTATACAGTAGGTGCTCAATAAATGTTCGCCAAACTTCTTGAATCTTGACCTACTAACCCTTCCCCAGCAACCCATGCCTTGCTCCTGACTGCTTTTGCATAGGCGTTTTCTCCCAGCGGAAACCCCTCATCCTCTAAGAAACAGCTCAAGATGTCTGAACCCAGGAAGCACCCCTCACTCCCTACTTCCCATTGCGTTGGGGGCGTTCCCCGGGTTGGCGGTTCAGAGAACTCGGCGGGCTCACGGTAACTATGCCACAGGCTCGGAGACCGCAGCAGACCCGGCCTCCCTCCCCGCCCCCGGCGCCCGTCCCGCACCGCCCCTCGCCCTCCCCCTTCCGCAGGTCCCCGGGCCCCAGGCCCTCACCATCCTCCCTGTGGTCCCGGGCCCCGCGGGGAGACCCCGCGACCGCCACCGCACGAGAGTTCGCTCTCAGCATCGGCTCGCAGGGCTCGGCGAGGGCGAATGGCGCCACTTCCGCTCCGGCGGCCCCTGCCCCGCCTCTTCCGGCATCTCCGGAGGCCGAAGCCGCACCACCCGGTGACCAACGAGCCGAACGCGCCGAGCGCCGGGACTGGCAGGGGAGGGCCCGGAGGGTCGCAGGAAGGCGGCCCGGGAGCCCCAGGCCGAAAGGGACGCCCCCTCGAGATAACGGCGTTCACGTTTTTGTCGCATGGCCCTGCACTCCGCGCCGACAGGAAACTAGGGCCAGGCCGCGTTGGTATTTGGTGTCCTAATGCTCTTGGCTGAGAAGCCAGAACCTCAGCACCCTGTCCCGTTCTCAAACTCCTGCTTCCCCCCCACAGAATTCCACGAAAACAGATCACGCGTTTAGGAGGTTTTTAATTCATTTTTATAAAATCTGAGCTGGCTGAGGGCGTCAGGGTTACAGCAACAGCTCAAGGAAGGGTGGGATTATCTACTGGTCCTCGCCTTCCCCAGCTCTGGGAGAAGGAGGTGTCGTGGCAACAGCTGCTACTCCTCTCAGCTCCCACTCAATGCTCATGGCTCAAGCAGGGGTAGGCGGTGAAAATAGAGCTGGAGGGAGGCTCCTGAGGCCCAGACACTGCTTGCTTCTCCCTTCTCCCCATTCCCTTCACTTCCCAGCAGAGCCTGGCTGGCCTGGGGCAGAGCAGAGGTCCCAAGAGCAGTTGGAAGGAGGTGGACGACGGGACAGAGCACCAAGGGAAGGGGCCCTCGGCCCAAGGTGGGAGGGAACCTAGCCCTCCCCCCACCGTTCCCCACTGAGTTCACAGCACAGAAAACACCTCTAGTCCAACAACTCCATGTGGAGGTATACCAAGTCCAGGGTCCAAAGGGGCAGGCGGGTGAGAGATGGGCAGGGGCAGTGAAGACAACAGCAGGCTCGGGGGAGACGGCAGAAACCCTCCTACCCATGGGAGGAGACAATGGGGCGAGTGATATTGCTGTTGGTGGTCATGGCATTCAGCTCCCACCTGGAAGGCCAACGGCAGGCAGAAAGGACAGAAGGGTGAGTGTCCACCCCAAGCCCAGGATTGCTAGACCAAAACAACACACCAGTGCCTTCAACTTCCTACAGGTCCACCGCCCACAGCCACCTCTTCCTTACAGCCCTACTAAGTTTAACAATCAGGCCCCACCCACCACCAAATCCAACGCTGCTCACTCCTCCACCTGGAAGCTCAGGTGGACTTCTGTTTATGTTTACATATGTACTCTCGTGCCCAACACCTGGAGAAAAACATCTGTGTACACATCTCAGTAAACTTCCCAGCCTACCTTTCCTCCTCTGCTCAGATCCAATGAGGCACCAGGAATGCCCATTTTTGTTCTCAACTACCATCCGTTTTAAGGGAGCCTGACCCCACTCTCCTATCCCCCCGGAGGCCTTCCCCACCCATCCCATCATATTAAAATTAAGTCCCCCTCTTTTTGACAATTCTGTCATTCTACAAAGATTTACCAAGAACCTCCTTAGGCCAAGACCCTCACTACAGTCTACTTGGTATTCAGTACTTGCCCATGTACCTAACGGAAAAATTCTGGGTCAGCCTATGATCCATCAGTTCAGCTTTGTACACACCATGTCACCGAACACGGAACACACAGACCCACAGCAAGTAAGAGGTAAGCTGAACTGATACAATGGGGGATGTGTCCAAGAATGATTCAGAAGGACACAATTATACACCAAGTACTTTTGGTGCTTGATTTGGATCTAGGAATAGAATTCGAAGGGAAGCAGGAAGGGCCTCCCTTAATTCTAGAATAAGGTGATCCAGAGGCTCCTAAACTTGTATTGACTTTGCAGCTAGAGTCTATGATGTAATCAAATGTCTTCAGCTTGTTCACAGAAATAACTGTATGGGCTCAGGTCTCAGGAAATGATACTTCTCTGCTTGGTTTGAAACAGGATTTTTTCCCCACATAATTTACCAAGCTGACAGTTTTATCTCCCTCCGTCTCATTCCCACAAGTATGCTACATCTCCAGCAGAACAAACAGTTCTGTCTCCTCCATACCGAGACAAAGCTCATGTTTTTTCAGATCACGCCTGTGCTGCCCACTCACCCTCAACCAGTCCCTCCTCTCCAACCACTCACTGTACCTGATGTCATGGGGCAAACAGGACTGGTCCAGGTTGTACTGAATCACAGCCAGTTTGCACAGAGTCTTCAGACTGGGGCCTTCAAAGAAGGAATGGGAAAGAGGGCGACGGTCAGAGCTGAGGAAAGGGCCAGGCCTGGATGTCACCACCCACAGACAGGGACCCGGATGGCCGGGGCACTTTGGAAGTAAATATACTCACTAAAGTCCAAAATGTGTAAGTCAGAATGATCGATGAGGTCAAATTCATCTCCCAAGCCTTCCTCAGGAGACGGACTGTAGGGATCAAAAGAGAGATGAAGAAAGCAGGGAAGATGACCCACGAGACCCTCTTGCTCAAATGCCTCCCGTATTAGTCACTGACTTAGGCCCTTCCCTGCGCCCTCCCCTCTCTCCTCCGAACCTGGTACCCCCAAAGAGCACAATCTTGTCACCAACAATACAGCAGCACTGGCGCCGACGGGCACATGGCCCCTTCCCCTTCGGTTCAATCTTCTTCCAGGTAAAGGACACTAAAGAGGAGTTGATACGGAAATTCGATCCCTGCCCGGTCAGGATATCCTCTCCACCCCTCACCCACTCAGGGTGATTTCTTTCTTTTCCTCCCCTCTCAGTTGCTCCTTGTTTCTCCCTTAAAGGCAGTGTTCTTTACCAGGGTTAAACTTCCACAGGTCATGGAAGTGCCGGTTGAGCCTTGCGTTATAGCCACCAAAGATGTACAGCTCCCCATTATAGCCAACTGCAAGGAGAGAGGAATGTCAAGAGTGTCAGCACAAGGGGCAGGAAGGGGGACTCCGGAGGGACAGAACACACACTCACAGGCTGAGTGGCTCCGGCGCCCCTCAGGCAGCACCGGAGTCGGGGGACAGTCCAGCCAGGCCTCAGTCCTGGTGTCAAAGACTCGGATGCGGTTGCAGTAAATCTCATTGTTGGAATGGAATGGCCCAAAGCGGTCAGCGCGGCCCCCAAACACATACATGTGGCTGCCCAGCATTGTGGCTGAGTGGAAGTCCCTCCAGCGCGCAGGGTTGCCCTGCGCAGGAGCAGAGAGAAGAGGGGGAGGGGTTCAGCGCAGAGGCTGGGAGGGGATCTGCTCTCACCGTTTGAGCTTCCTATGGTGTCTTCAATTGAGGGTGGCGATCTGGGAGGAAAAAGAAAGGGCAGACCTTTGTACAGATAAGGGTCCATGTCATGGTGCTGGTATCCAGCTTGTGAATGTCATTGGAAAAGCAGTCCGCCTGAGTAGGAAGAGAAAGGAAGTGAAGGGAGGAATAAAAGAGGGGGGTCAGTAGTCACCCTCTGACCCTCCATTCCTCCCCTCAAAATCTGCAAACAAGCCAAAGCCTCCCATTCCACCAGCCTCAACTCCCCTTCCTCTTTCTCATTCTCACCCTAAATCTAGACTTTCTTCCCAGGCTTACCAGCTGCTCGTAGCCCCCGAAAATGTACATGGTCTTTCCCAGGACACAAGCTGAATGTCCGTCCCGGGCCCCAGGAACTGTTCCTGACACTCGGGGTGTGGACCACTTGTGAATATCTGAAGGAGAAGAGAGGATGGGCCAGGTAAACACCTCTGACACTCTCTCCTAGACTCTGGGGTGCCCTAGTCCCAGCCCCCTCAGCCCACACCTTCCCAGCCCCGAGACGCCATGTGGGGGAACGTAGCCTCTCTGAGACGGATACTCACTGACGTCAAAGGCATAGAGCACATTGCAGGCCCCTTCCGTGTCATTTCGCCCACCCCAAAGGAAGACCGTGTCATCGATGAGGACCGTTGAGTGTCCATACCGCATGTAGGGCACCACCGGAACCTGCCCACGGACGGCGGGTCTCACCGGGGGCAGCTTTGTCCAACGCAAGGACACTGTGGGCACAACTCTGCTCAGCCCTGGGAACCCCCCCTCCAGGCCGACCACCTTTTCCCAAACCAGATATCCGTTCCCTCATCCCTTCTGGCCCTGGGACAACCACCAACACACATGCAGCCACCTGTTCCCCTCCCTCCCGTGGGCACCCAGGATAGTTCCAGCATGAGCTTACCTGCATTGAAAATGTGCACATCAATCTGTCGCAGGGTTTCATAGTCTTCACCGGAGCAGTAACCCCCGAAGGAGTACACCCGGTGCCCAACAGCCACTGCGGCGTGGTTCACCCTGCGGGGCCCGCCCTCCAGGTACACAGTCCACCGGAACATCCCCTGGGCCACGGGTTACAGCAACATGCCCCCCCGGCACGGCCTGCTGCCTCTGCTCCCTGCACACAAGTGAGGGCCAAAGGATACTCAGGCAAGGCCCAGCTCATCCGGCCTCTGCCCAGGACCAACCCTTGCCTCTATGTGTCACCCTGGTGGCCCTCCCACGCCACCCGTCCGCAGCTCAGGTGGCTGGCCCTGCCCCAGGGGAGCTGCCAAGGTCAGGGAGCTAACCCTGGCTCTGTGTTCTTCAACAGCCAAGCAGGGGGGGGCGGGGGGCATTCCGACCCGCTTGCCAGCTCAAAATCTGCTGATCAAGGGCTCAGTATAGTTGGCCCCTTCTCATGGAGGCTCCACCCTGACCTGACACAAGCTCTAAGCCTCCTTCCCAGGCTGGTACATTCTCTTGTATCTCTGGCTCTGCTCTGCTTACTGCCACCTCTCTAAGAATCTCTGTGCTCTTTAAGGTGGGGAGAGGGATCTCAAAATACTCAGAGCTATTAATAGCCGGTCAGCCCCAGACAGTCCATTGAAAGCTGGCATGAGTGCTTCCAAGCAGAAAAGCTTTTAGGCTTTTAGAGTAGATAGTCCCCCTATCTAAGACGGTGGGATTGATTCAGGACAGGGGCTTCCATGTTGCCATGGATGGTTAGCCTCTCGTAGGGAACTGTCAAGCTGAGCTGTTGTCACTGGGGTCAGCCAGGGCCCCTTACAGGCACGAGGAGTTCCTTTGACAGCTGTGCCTGGTATGCGGCCAAGGCTACGAACTTAAACCAGAAAGGTATGTGTCTGCCGAGGATTGAGGGGGTGGGGATGGGGGTTTTCTCCTGCCACTTCCCCAACCCCGCTATTGTGGTAGCAAACAAGCTGTTTCCAGCAGCTCTTCTCCCACTTGGGTCCCTGAAAGGGGGTAGGGGTGAGGGTGTGCATTGGAAAAGGGGAAGGGAAGCAAAAATGCCATGGGGCAGCACAAGAAAAAGACGCTGGCATGAGAGCTCATGATCTCTTAAAGACAACCTGCCAACCTAGTGATAACCGGTACGTCTGAAGGCTCTGTGAAGCAAAACCTCCTGCATCTGGCACTGCCTTTGCTGGCAGGCACGGGCTGGATTTGGGTGGGTCATCTGCTCCCTGTTGAAGGCAGAACTTCAGGCACAGAGAAAGCTCAAGTAAGGGAGGGCCTTGCAAGAAAGAGAGATGGCTTTCAGCTGGCTTGCCACCCCTCACCCAACCTCCCTCATCCCCCACCCCAAGCTTTACATAGCCACCCTGCCAAACCTGAAACAGCCCCAGCAGGGAAGCACTCTCACTTCGTCACTCCAGTCAATCCAAAAAATCTTGAATCTGAGCTTGTGGGGATAGATAGGGAGGTTGAAGGGCTTAAGAATGGGGGTCCTTTGTCTTCCCTCATAGCTTCTACTTCCCCTTCAGCTACCTCAGGGTAAAGAATTCACAGGGGAAGAGAGAAGCAATTCCATGCAAAGGCAGAGCTTCTCCTCCCTCCATAAGGACAACTCAAGCTCACGGAAGATAAGCCCCAAAGTATCAGCGGCTCTGTCATCTTGGGGTCTCTCCCATACTTCATCATTGCTGCATCCTCAACTTCTTCAATTCCCTTCATGTGCTTACCCCCTCCCGGGTCTCCTGCAATTTCCGCTCCCCATTTCTGGCCCTTTTGATCTGAGAGCTTTGCAGTTTCTCCTTTTCCCGTTTCCCACCACTCCAAGCTCCACCCGACAGTTCTCCATTTTCCCTCTTTCACGAAGGGAAAAAAAGCTAACAGTCATCGACCCCTTTCGGCCAGAGATGGTCCTCCCGGTATATGACGCTATTTCTGGATTCTTCCAGTCATACCAAACCCCCCCCCCCCCATTATTCTCAGCTTCCCTGTTCTCCTCACAACCCAGTCTTCCTTCCAATTCCCTCAGTGCCTCCTCCAGCCACCAGGTCTCCCCTACCAGAGTCCTCACCATCCTCCCCCAACCCTTCCTTCCTCATTAACACTCTCCGTTCCCATCATCCTCTTAGTTGCCTCCCCACCCCCACCTCATCACTCTCAGGCCCCTCTCCCACGATCCAGCTCAAGGCAAGGGCATCCCCAGCCTCTCCAATTTTCCTTGTCCCTCAACCCATCCCGGGCTACCTTGCCAGGCCGGGCCGGGGCGGGGCCGCAGGTTCTCGCGCTGTCTGCAGCCTAGAGCCCGTTGCGCGCCAACCGACGGCTAGGTCCCCAACAAGATAAATACAGCCAGGCTCGGTTCTTCCGGCGGGCAGCGGTGTGCGCACGTACAGTCAGAGCTAAGTGCCGGAAGCCTACCGGGACTTGTAGTCCACGGGTTTCAGGAGCGACGCCAGGGGCTAAGGAGCGAGCAGGAGCCGAAGGAGTTTCTACGCATGTGCATACATGTGTCAAAAACTGTGTGTGGGGGGTCACTGGGCACTGCAGTCCCTCCCTTGTGGTCTGGGCAAGGGATGGCGGAGGCGGGGCAAGGGGCGGACTCCTAGTCCTCGCTTGCGTCAATCATGAGCACGGGGCGGGGCTGGAGACCAGGCACCTTAGCACGTCCTGCCCCGCCGGAAGTGAAGGTGCGGGTTCGGTCGCGGGCTCTGAGCGGGTGAGGCGCGCGGGGACACCGGCGCCGACAATCGGTGGGGGCGGGTGGGGGACGCCGCAGCTGGGGCCATTAGAGGGGAGCCCCTGGGCCCTGAAGGGCGTTTGTCAGGTGGTACAAAGGGAACCCCATGAAGAGAGGAGAAGGGGACGGATGCGCCCTGTCTAGGGGAGATCGTTTGGCAACCCGGAGTTCCCAAGTCGGTGGGGGAGAAGGGAGGGCGGGGTTCTGAAAGGAGTGTGTTTGGCCTCCGGTTGGGCTGTTATTTAAGAAATGGCCGAGCAAGGCGGGTGGGCCTCGGTTGGAGATTAAGAGCCATCTTACAATGTGGAGGACGTAGGAGAGGCTGGGGTCGGGTGGGGTGGAGGAAGGTTGGGGGCGTTTAAATGTTCTGTGGACTCCCAAGATCACAAGGTGGGTGGGTGGGAGGCTGAATATAGACCTGATTTCATCATATCCCTATCCTGCCTCCCTGTTCTTGCAGCCCCTGCCCGGATGGCAGCAGTAGTTCTAGGGGGAGACACCATGGGCCCTGAGCGTATCTTCCCCAATCAGACTGAGGAACTAGGACCACACCAGGGTCCTACAGAAGGCACTGGGGATTGGAGCAGTGAGGAGCCTGAGGAAGAACAAGAGGAAACCGGGGCAGGCCCTGCTGGCTACTCCTACCAGCCCCTGAACCAAGATCCTGAACCAGAGGAGGTGGAGCTGGCACCAATGGGAGATGGAGAAGATGTAGTCGCCGACATCCAGGATCGGATCCAGGTACGGTGGAGGAGGCATTGTTCCTGAGCAGGTGAAGCTGGGATCCGTGGACTGGCCCTGAACTATCTTATCTCTGGCTCTGCAGGCCCTGGGGCTTCATTTGCCTGACCCACCATTAGAGAGTGAGGGCGAAGATGAGGAGGGAGCCACGGCATTGAGCAACCACAGCTCTATTCCCATGGACCCAGGTAAAAGAGATCAATTTTTCATTCTGGAATAATTATGGAGGAAAGGGACTGGATAGAACAAAGAGGTCACAGAGGAATACCCTGTTCCTAAAACAACAGTTTATAATCTAAGATTTTGCAGACTTCAGAATCCCGATGAAATGCTATTCTGCTAGACTTGGGGAACGGGCAGGCTTGCCTAGAAAATAACAGATGGATTTGGTGACCTGGCTAGCCCAGTGGCTCTGGGTTAATTAAAGGAATGGGAAGGGGAGCTGGTCCCATTGTTTCTCTTCTCTTATTGGTCTCTGCCTGTGATTTCAGAACATGTAGAGCTGGTGAAAAGGACAATGGCTGGAGTAAGCCTGCCTGCGCCAGGGGTTCCGGCGTGGGCTCAGGAGATATCAGATGCCCAGTGGGAAGACGTGGTACAGAAGGCCCTCCAAGCCCGGCAGGCATCCCCTGCCTGGAAGTGACCACCTGGAGGGCTGCCTTACCTCCCTGCATTCCATAGCGGAACCAGCACAGGACTGAACACATCTCTGGTTGTAATGTCCAGTTCCATCCTCCCCATCTCTCCCCTTCCACATCAAGGCAAATCAGACTTCTCAGAGACCCACTTTATTCAATTCTGTACATATGGGGACATCGGCCCAAGCCCAACCCACCTTCGCATGTATCACTCTGGAGAATAAAGCACCCTATGTACACAGCCAAAAGCTGCACTGCCTGTGCCCCTGGGACCTGGGTCTGGTCCTCCTAAGCCCTTGCCCCTCCATGGTACCTGAAAGGGACAAGTGAAGGCCTGCCCAGCATTAGCACAAACAAGGAAATAAATAGGTGTTGGGGGAGCCATGCTTGGGGCACTGCTCCCTGCTTCCTTCCTCCTAACTTTGGGAACCAACGGCACAGGAAAGCAGTCAGCCCCAGGTGGTCCCTTCCATGTCTGTGATCCCAGGGCTGCTGCTCACCAAAGAAAGGGCACAGGGGAGGGTGTTTGTTCATCCTCTTCTCTTGGTCCATCTGGGCCCTTTATTCATCACCTACTGTCCATAGCCTATGCATTTCTCTGTTTGACGTCCCATGTGGTCTTGGTCAGGTAGAGGGTAAGAGGAAATAATACAGCCCCCTCAGCCTGCGCACTGCGGGGGCTGGGGGCCTCCTTGTGCTGTGGGGGGTTGGCGCCCCTCCAGCTACTGACTCCAGGGGCCAGTGGGGCTTGGCATAACTTTGGTGAGAATAATCTCCTGCCGCTCCCTGTGTGCCTCTGCAGGGGAGGGAGAGGAGACCCCTGGAGTCCAAATGAGGATGAGGGGAAGAGGAGAGGAGCATATGTATTCCCGTGTGTATTTCTCAGAGCAGCCTCAGGTAGCTGTGGGGTTAGGAGCAGGAGGGGGACAGGCCTCCGCAGTTCTCTGAGCACGAAGCAGCTTAGTGCTCAGCCCATCTCTACTAGCCACAGGTAGGCATGAACACATTTTGGGGAGAAGAGGGACCACGCTGTGGGTGTCCCTGCTTCAAGTGCCGCATCACCCTCCCTAGAGGAGCTAGACAGGCACTGCCTTGCCCCGTGTCGGTCAGTGGGGAGCAGAGGGTGGAGGGCGAGGGCGGCGTCCCCGGGCTGCGTGGGCTGTGGCCCTGTGGAGGGAAGGTGAGGGCGTCAGAGAGCCTCTTGGCTGGCAGTTAAGAACTCTTCCGCCCGTTTGTGTGCCTCCAGTGCCTTCATGGTGTACACGTCCTGGGGCAGCTCTGACTTCCTCCGAAGCAGCACTTTCTCCTTTTTGATGTCCTTTAGCATCTGTGTATGGATACAGGGAAGGCGAGGAACGGTGACCACTTCCCAGTACATTCTATTGTTTCCTCCCCACATTCCTGGGCTCTGCTGCTCCTGTCTCCTCTCCCTCCCAGAGCTGTCTTTAGCCTCTCTCCCCCCTCCCTCTGTGCCCTGCCACCTGCATGGCCTCTGTCTCCACCGCCCTCTTCAGAAGCTGGATGTCCTCTGCTGTGGGGGTCTCTGTCTCCATTGAGTACACAGGTGGCAGTGGTGGCGGAGCTCGGAACATGGGATACTGAGAAGGAAAGGAGGCGTGGACGTGTGGGGAGAGCCACTTCAGAAGTCTGTCTGCCTCTACGCCCCCTCAAACAAACCCGCCCGCAGACCAAGATGGACCCCTCAGTGCAGGGTAACGGCAGAAAAACCTCACCTGGGGATTAAGTCGGGCCAGCTCCTCGATCTTTTGCCACATCTCTTCTCTTTCCTTCATTCGGAAGCGGCCCCTGAGGAAGCAGAGACAGGATGGGGGTTGGGCTTGAGAGAGAAGCCAAGGGGGGCTGGTGGACAATAAAAGCGCTGCAAGCGGACATACGCACTTCTGCTTCTCCGCCTTGTACTGCTGTGTGCAGTCATCAAACAGCTTCTGATTCATCTCCATAAACAGCTTCAGGGCGTTGTAGATCAGCCCATGGATTGTCCTGCCACGGGGTGGGGGGGGGAAGATGAGCTATGGAGGCCCAAGCCTGCCCTTCGTACTAGGACCCCAATTTGCCCTCTCCTAGGAGGTGTCTGCTAAGAGCTTTCTCAGTTACTAGTCCTATTTCACAAACGCTGCGGTGTAAGCTCATCTCTCTGACCAAATCACGTGACTTGAGGTGGGCATTTCGGGGTCTTTACAAATATTGGTCCGCTTATCCATCCTCCTCCCACCCCGTGCTCCACGACCCACCTTCTTCCACTACTTCCTATGCTCTGGGCCACACTAATGGGCTCCCAGCAGCATGAGAGGCATCTGTGCTACAGGCTCCCTGCTTTTAGCAGGAAAGCCTTTTTACAACCCTGGGATTCAACACGTACTAGGAAGGTCACATGAGCTTCTCACAGCATGGAATTAAGTCTCCAAAGCTGCAGACTCTCTGACCACAAGAAGAGGTGTAACACAGGCCACTGCTCTGCTGTTTGGTATCACAGGGGATCCTCACAAGGTATCTTCTCCCCAGTCAGTCCCTCAGGTCCTATCAACGTGCAGCGGGCACCCACCCCACTCGCTGAGTGAGCACATGAGACTGTCGGCTCTTTTGATCTCCCACGCTCTCACAGGTTCCCAAACCAGAGCCCCAGGGCCAAACCCCACGCCAGCCCCCTACTTGTTCCAGTGGCTCTTGGAGTTCCTGTAGAGTGCAGGGAACATGATGGGGAGGACGCGGGCAGCATTGTCACTTATCAGGCTCATGATGTACTCATTGTTCCAGTAATAGAGAGCACGTTCTGCCACCTGGTGGGGACAGACGGGACTCCGTGGGGACACGGCTAGCTTTGCTCAAGAACACCCGTTGGTGTCTGGGAGGCAGGGGCTGGGCCACGCTGCGTCTGGGTCTCACCTGGAAATGGGGGCTGGAGACACACTTGGCCAGCTGGCGGAAGAGTGGTTCCATCACTTTGCTGAACTCCGAAGGTTCAATGACATCCAGAATCTCCTCCAGCTCATTCAGGAACATCACCTCCTTGGGGCTGTGGGTCTTGGGCCAGAACTTGAGAAGTCCCACAATCACCTGTGAGATGAGGAGGACACGGGGGTCAAATTGTCCCTCAACACTTGCCTGGTTCTCCAGGAAGCCTTCCTACCCTCCCCACCACCCAACTCCCTGGTGGGCACAGCCTGGGTGGCCCCCACAAACTGCTCATGTTTCTCTGGCTTGGATCTGTTTCCTAGGTGTCCACAGGTTTTCCTTCTCCTTCAGAGAGGAAGCTATGTCACCAGTTGGGCCACATCCCCCCCGAGCACCCGCTTACAGCACTGCTCGACAGGTACAGACGGGCAAGTGCTGCTGACTGAGAGGGACCCTGGGGCTTAGAGGAATTACCGGCTCGGTGAGACTGCTCTCCTTCTCCAAGAACTGTACCACACAGTATGCCAGCTGCGAAAAGGTTGAGGTAGAGAGGAGGTGAGTGACAGAAGCAAGACCCCAGAAGAAAAGGTGTAGAGAGGAATTAGCCACTCCCTCTGCCACCCCATCCCAGCCGGAATACTTCCCTCCCTCTCTTTTCTCTGTTGCGAGGGTCAGGGGTCATCAGGAGGAAGGCAGCTCACCTGAGGGTGGTAGACACTCAGGGACTTGACCTTGTGAAGGGGAAGCAAGACACGGATAAGGAACATCTTGTGCTCTTCCTTGAGGGGCAAGGCAAAGCCATTGATGATGCTAGGAGTTAAGGGAGGCTCGTGAGGACCAAAACAGAGCCCGGTCCGAGCTCAAGGCGCTCAGCCTCCCAACTGTTTTCAGGCATGTGTGCCCCACCCCACCTCTCACCTGCCCAGGATCTCCAGGAGCTCAGCAATCCCGTTGTGATGCTCTGTCTCATAGATGAACCTAGGGGAAGAAAAATGTCTCTGGACCCCCCCTGATGCCCCTCCAGCATTGTCCAGTTCCCCCTACCTCTCTTCTCCCACCCCATCTCAGTGGGGACTGGCTTTGCTCCTAAGCCTGGGCTCCTGGCCTCACCTGTAGAAGATGTGGTTGATCTGCCTACGGATATAAGCCCGGAGACCCAAAAACTTGCCATAGATGCGATGCAAGATGGTCTTGAGGAAGTCCCGCTCTCGAGGGTCCTCACTGTCAAATAGGTCCAAGAGCTGGGAGCAGGTAGGAGGAAAAGCGGTGAGCGAGGCAGCCGCCGAGGGAGGTGGGGCGGGGGGGACATAGGATCCTGGCCAGGGGAAGCCCAGAGGTTCTCTGAAGAGGGGGAGTGGGGACAAGTCTCTGGAAAGAGTGATTCTATTACACTGCTCTACCCCAGGTGCTGTCTGAGTATGCAGGTTTGCACGCCCCCATTGAGGGGGGGAAGGTAACTTGTGTTGTTCTTCTGTTTCCTTCCATTATGCTGGAAACTTCTTAAGGGCAGAGTCGGTCTGTGTAAACCCCAAGACGCAGCTGCAAGCCAACATATGCAGCAGCAGGAGAAAGAGCAGCTGGACTGGAGTGAGGGGACTTGGCACTAGAGTTCATGAACTGGAAGGAGTGGGGGAACAGGATTTCAGGGACTCACAGCAAGGACAAACTTCTGGTCAATGTACTTCTTGGCAATGTTTGGCTGGAAATCCGGAGACTCGAGGAAACGTAAGAAAAACTCGTACACGAGCTGGGGGAGGAAAGGAGCATCCACTTAGGGGGTATGGGACGTACCCCTGGCAGCAGGTCTCACAGTGCCCCAGTCCCTGCAGCCAGGGCCAGCCTCCCCGCTTTCCCTCCGGGTACCTGCAAATGTGGCCATGCGGCTTCCAGGGTGGGCTCATCTTCCTCTGGGTCGAACTCGGCCCCGGTGGGATTCGATGAAGGTGGCAGCGTCCGGAAGAGGTTCACTGAAAACTGAGGGGGAGGGCCCAGGTGAGAGCTCCGTCCGAGCTTCTCTGGCCCCCACCCCGCCTGCTTTCCCCTTTCCCTGTGCCCACCATGGTGACAGCCTCAGGGTAAATGGCCTCGGTGACAACATCGCGGCTATGGGTGATGTACTCCACCATTTCGTTGAGTCCTGCCCGCTTCACCTCCTTGAATTTGAGGTCACTGAGTGGGTCTGACACAAAGTCAAAGAGGACGCAGCACTGGCGCAGCTTCTGGATAAACAGCTCCTCCCGCTCCTGGGTTGGCGAATCTGGAAGGGGGCCCCCACAGTCAGGTTCTTCACTGACATGCCCTACTCGCCTCACAGGGCTTTCCCCTAGCCCGTCCTGCCTCCATCCTGCTCCCCTGGCACTCCCAGCCCCGGTGGAATCACCCCTCACATTTGCTACAATTCCCATCCCCACAAAATACCACAAAGCTTTCTTCTGCTAACACCCGGTGCCCCCTAGGCTTGGTGCACCAGCCCCAGATCTTTCCGAGTACCTTTCAGAGCAGGAAGCTTCTGCAGCTCCCGGTTCTTGCTGAGGTTGAAGCGGGAGGAGCTTTGCCTTCGCTCCTTCTTGACAATCTGGGGCCCCCCTGAGTACTTGATTTTGCTGAGCTGCGTGGGGGGTGGTGTGCTGTTGCTGGGACGCTTGTTGGATGACGGTGGCTGAGACGGGGGCTGCGGCTGGGCCTGGGGTTGTGGCTGTGGCTGTGGCTGGGCCTGATCAAACAAGTGAGTTGTTGAAGTCCAAACTCCTCCTCCCACCCCAGGCCGGGGCCGCCGTCCGTCCATTCCCCAGTCCATGTATGCCTGTGCAGACCTGGGCAGTGAGGAGCTGTCCCCTGCCCTGGAAGGAGCCAAGGCCAGGGTCACAGATAACTATGGGTTATCCCTGGAAGGGAGTGGTCACGGAGTCTTGTCTCCCCAAGTGATGCCTCTTGCCTATCCATACAGAGCTTTCTCAATGTTCACTACAGTTCATGAACAGGCAAAACTAATTGATGGTGACAGAGTCAGAAAAGTGGCTATCTTTCCGGGGCTGAAGTAGGGGTGGTGAGGGGTGGTGTGTGGGCACTGACGGAGGAGGGGCATGAGGAACCTTCTAAGTCATTCTCTATCTGGACTGCATCTGCGAGATGGTGCACAGCCTATACTCACGTACAAGTTCACTGGGCAGACACCTAAGATTACTGTACTGTCCCACTTTACTGAATGTGTGACGGTCTTTTATGACAAGTTAAAAGACATTCATTCCCATGTCTCGGTAGTTTCACTACTAAAAACATAGCTTAAGAAAAATCCTAACTATAAAAGAAGGCTTTGGCCTTGTTATATTTTTTACAGCCTTATGTATAACAGGAAAGAAAGGAAGAAATGGGGTATCATGGAGTTAAAATCAAGTTTATGACAACTATGTACTAAATATAATCATGCATGGTTCCGCTGTGAAAAATATTTACACAGTCAGAGTAATTTACCCAAAATTGGTGCTAAGTCTTTTGGGAGGAGGGGAAATGTCCACAGGGCGGTGTAAGACACCAAGGCCTTCGTTTTCCACGGTAGGAAGTCAACAGATAATATCAAAACCTCAACAATTAAAAAAAAAGTGGAAGACTCTTATTTGAAAATCATAGAAGTCCATCTCCAAGGAAGGAGTTAGGAGTTGAACGTGGTTGTCACCGACCAACGGGGGGGTGGGGGGGCCTGGGCAGGGGCTGCCCTTTCCATTACAAACCCGAGACTTTCTGAACGATGTACATGTTCACGTCTATCATGTTGATACAAATGTAAAATAAGGACACTAAGAACAGTGCATGCAAAAGGAGCTCTCGCACCTTACGACACAGGCACAGAACCCAAAACCCTGGGAAGAAAAGGAAAAGAACAAGACCAAGTGCACCACTGTGGTCGTGACTATCTCCTGTGGTAACAGAATGATGGATGATTTTTTTCTCCTTTTCGATATTTTGTACAAGCTGACATTGCTTTGATCTTGAGAGAAATACAGCTAATTTTTAAAAGCTACCTCTATGCTTCTTCCTAGACACGCGTGCAGAAGCCCATTTGCAGAAGCCTACACACAGATATTTGCACAGCAGTCCACCTACAGGTATTGTCCAGGTAACCCCATTGGAAGAGGAGAGAGGCTGAGCCACGGGACAGCCCTTGCCCCCAACCAGGGACTGCAGTAGGGCTAGAGGAGTGAAGCCACGTCCAGATGGGCACCCAGAACACAGGAAAGTTGTCCTGTCCTCATACCTGCCATCCCCACCTCCTCTCCGGTCCCCTCCATAAACTCTTACTTCATACCATAAGGAGTCGGGGAATTTAAAATCCTCTGGGATAGGAGAAAGGGAGGCATGTTATGTTTTGTAAGCTCTGAATTTTTGATAGCAACAATTACGTCGAGCTTGTGACCTAATTGGGGATCAGAGAATGGGGAGGGAGGACGGGATCCAGCCTGAGGCAGGTCTTGGGTCCAGTGTGGTTCATTACCACTTTGGCCATTTGGCCTCCTCCTCCACCTAAAATGACGGCCCCAGATACCAACTGGACGAGGGGAACGCAAGGCAGTGGGGCAAATCAGCCATCATACACCTCTCCTGCCATGACCAGCACTCCGCTAGTGTGATTTTGGTTAGTGTGGGGCACCTGGAGTCTGGGGTGTCTCTTCCCGTATATGGCAGGTAGGTCACACGTTGATGGAGGGCGGGGGAGAGAGGCAGAAGTTTGGGGGGCTAGAGTTTGGTATGCATCAGATGCTCTCCTGCTTTGTGCCTCCATTTCCCTGTCATAGGAACAAACACACCCTTATCTGTGGAGCTTAAGGATCAAGGGCAGACAGGCGTGACTGCCTGGGTTTGACTCTTGGCTCTGCCATTTATTAGCTCAAAGTCATATAGTCGCTCTATGCCTCAGTTTCTTCATCTGTAAAATGGGAATGACAATAGTACTTAACTCAAAGGATTGTAATAAGGATTTAAATGAACAGTACAATGCACACAGCAGTGTTTTATAACACTTTTTATAACAGTATCTAAAAGTATCTAATACAGTATGTAAAAGTGTTTTATAACACTTTTTTATAACAGTATCTTCTATTACTGTTATTCATTATTTCCCATCCCTGGATTTTAGGAATGCATCCTGGAAACTCCTGAAATTAACACACCTCAAAGGTTCCTTAGAGTCCATTATCTTCCTTGTTTTAAAATGGGGGAACCCAAGAAGGCATTGCATCTTTTAAGACCCAGCTTAAATCCCACCTTTTCCCAAAAACCCTTCTCAGATGACTCCACACCTTGGGTATCCACCTCGTCCCCAGCCTCCTGACACTACTTGTCTGTCCCACTGGCTCTGTGATCACCTCCGGTGACACCTCTTGCTCTATCTGTTCACGTGCCATTCCCCCCACTAGAGAGCAAAGGGCCTTTGAAAGCCTGGACCCTGGTTTGCACAGCTCTGGGTGCCCTCAGCACTAGCACCTGGTAGGCATTCAACAAATGTTTGATTGGTTGATTGACTGGGGGCTAAGCCCAGGCCCCTCCCCACAAGCCCTTCCTGTACCAATCTAGAAACCCTCAGAACGGAGCCCTGGCCAGAGGCAGGAGCAGAGTGGGAGGGGGAAACATTAGTGTGAGAAGTTCTGTGGCAGTCGAGGAAGAAGCCTTGGGAAGAACACGTCCCCAAGTGTTCTTGGGAAGAACTCCATCCCCCCAGACAGACACAGATACTCTGCACCTTCACGAACCTCACACCGAGGGCACGTCCAGAGAAAGGAGCCATCCTTCCCGGCGAGGGAGAAACAAGGCCTCCATTTTCTCTGCTAACGACGAGGGCATTGGACTAGCTCAGTGGTTTCCCAGCCATTCTCCACGTAAGGTTTCAAGGGAAGACATGGCTAAAAAGCAAAGTTTAAAAACCACCCAACGAGTTGGTGCCTATGGTCCCTTCCCCACTAGGATTGCATTAAAGGCTGGGGGGACTGGGGAGCAGCTGAGCAGGCTGAGCCTGCCCCACCCCCACCCCGCAGGGCCACCCCTGTTTTATAAGAACCAGACTCCCAGGCCCCAGACACAAAAAGCATCTGAGAGACAGCTGGGCCAGCCAGCAAAGCCCCTGGCTGCCAAGCCTCCATGAGGCATCACTGGTCTGAGTCTATTCGCCCTTGGCCAGGAAACATGCTCGTCAGAAGGGAGGTATGGAGATATGCCAGCAACTCACTTCACGTTCAACACTTTGTCCTAAAAGCTCCAGCTTCTAACTTCTCCTCCACTGACCTGGGCGGGGGGAGGTGGGAGGCAGGTGAGTCCCCTGGAGAACCTTGTGCGGCCATCAGAGCATGCGTGGACACTGATTAAAAGCAGTGGGGCCAACCTGCTGTCCACCCCTCCTATAGCCTGCCTGCTCCCATTTCTGAGACTCTGCAGTGGCCCTCTCCTTGAGACTCTGCTTGAAGTACGTTCTCCTCCCACTTCTACTAAACTCTCAACAGGATCCACACTCCAAGAAGCCTTCCTAGATTCCGGCCTCCAGCAAGTAAGTGGCGCCCTGAATTTCCACACCACGCTCACACAGGAGACGGCCACTACACTTGCCAACTATATTCCGAACCAAACCTGGTCCAACCTGATCCTCACACACCCACCATCAACCCACACATTGAAACGTAAATAAAACAGGAGATAGAAATATGATTTAAGCACCACAGAAACTATTGTAACAGAAAGACGAAAGATCAACAGTGAAAAATGCAAAGATCAGGGTTATAGCTTTGGCATTGTGAATTAACTAGCCAAAAACTAAAAAGATCGATTGTAGTGTAAAACCCTCAACACCACAGAGGCATTCTCTCCTATGCTGACAACGAGAGCTCCGTCGAGCTGTACTTAATTCGTTCCTTCATTTCTCCAATAAACATCACGCTCAGCATTAGAGATTAAAAGGTGAACAAAACCCGGCCCTTGCCCTCCAAGAGCTCACAGTCCAGTGGGCGCGACAGACACAAAAGCAGCTTTTAGTACAGGGAGATTCAAAAGCAGAGACAGCAACAAAGGATAGGGGAATACAGAAGGCTGAGCTAAACACTCTGCCTGAGAACGAGGGAGGGAAGATGTCCCTGGAAAGGTGACTTTTCATTTGGCTCTTAAAGGATAAACATGAGTTTAGGCAAAGAAAGAAAGGAGAGAAATAAAGCAGTCCAGATCAATGGAGCCGCATCGATGAGGGCCGTGCGTCATAAAAGCGCTCATTGTATTAGAACATGGCATGTCCGGTGGGCAAGAAACCAGGACGGGCGCTAGAAGAACGGGGTGGGACCAGCACAGGAGGGCGAGGGTGGGAATTTTTGAACAAAGAGATGCCAATAGAGGTTTTCAAGTAAAGGACTGATACGACCAAAAATGTATTTAGGGTAACAACTCTGGCTATAGGGTGGCCAACCTAACGTGGGGGAGAATGGGATGATTTCTTCCTTCCTCTGCCCCCACTCCCAGAACTCAAGACTGGGCGTGCCACATAGAAACACCCACAGCACGGAACTGCTTTCTCCAAGAACAGACCAAGAAAGACCTCCGCCTGCAGCGGCAGGTCACAGTGAGTCTGCCCTAAACGCTCAAGGCTCCTTTCTATTCTGAGACTCTCTTTTAGAATCTTGGAGCCAGTGTCTCGTGTCATCTAGAACACAGGACAACTGGCTCCCAAGCTGCACGGACCTGGGTTGAATTCCAGCTCCGCTGTTTTACTGCCGAGTGAAAGTGATTTAACATCGATCGCTAAGCCTCAGTTTCGTCTGTAAAATGGGGGTGATGATGACGATGATGATGATAGAATGACCTCACGGGAGTGCTGGGAACATTAAATGAGATTTTAAGATTACATGCATGTCAAGTACTCAGCACAGAGCCTGGTGCAGTGTGTACTGGGTAGAAACGTGTCCCCTCCCCGCCAAATTCACATCAACCCAATATTTGTGAACATGACCTTATTTGGAAATAGGGTCTTTGCAGAGGTAATCAAGTTAAGATGAGATCACACTGGATTAGGCTGGGCCCTAAATCCAATAGGACTGGCGTCCTTATGAGAAGAGGGACATCTGGACACAGAGACACAAAGACAGACAGGGGAGAAGAGCATGTGACGATGGAGGCAAAGACTGGCGTGACGCGTCTATAAGCCAAAGAACGCCAAGGGTTGTTGAGCACCAGTAGGAGCTAGGAGAGGGGCGTGGAACAGACTCTACTCTAGGACCTCAGAGGGAGCCTGGCCTGTGGACACCTGGCGTTCAGACTTCTAGCCTCCAGAACTGTGAGAGAATAAGCCTCTGTTATTTTCATCCGCCAGTTTGTGGTAATTTGTTATGGCTGCCCTAAGAAACGAATATACAAGTCACGGTGCAATAAAATAAATGTTGGCTGCTATAATTATTAGGATCAATGGGAAGGACTGGCAAATGCTTAACACGGGAAATTTGGTGTAAGAGCCCAAAACTCTGGACGAGATGAAGGGCGATGAAAGGACTGTGCCAAACAGCTTCTGCTGACCTGCGCCTCACAACCTGGCCCCAACTTTTCCACCATCCCTCTGCCTGAGGCCACAGGGGTGCACTTTTAGAAATTCATGGAGCAGAATTCCTGCAGCTGCCTCATACAGGTGAGCCGTGAGCAGCGGTTCCCAACACAGAGTCCAAGGTGAACTCAACACCCTCCTTTTCCAGAGGGCTTGATATTGACACACTGCCTTTAACAGATTTGTCCAGAAAGGCAGTGGGTGGCAGCTGGTGCCAGAAGAGCAAACAGCAGGAGCCGGGACCTCGTCCTGAGGACAGGGTGGGTGGGCAAGGAAGGCCGCTTCCAGGACATGACATCCAATCTATCTAATAACAAGTTGGAGTTAGGCAAAAGGGGGGAGCAGCCCCCCACCTATTCCTTTCTGTCCCTTTCAACCAGGTTTCTAAGTCTCTCTTGTTGCTTTGAAGGTCAGTTGCCAGCTCCCAACGACATGCCCTGTGGGTCCCACAGATGTCGTCATTCCTGAAGGGAGGCTGAGCCCAGAGTGTCCCCCAGAAGCAGGGGCTGAGGATACTGGGAACCGAGAACAAGAACACACGAGTGTGGGGAAGAAGCCAGCTCTTCCCCTCAGAGCTCACAGGCTGGCAACACCCAGCGAGAAGGGCTAAGCGGACACCCGTTCAGATCCCTGTGCTCGTGCAGAGGGATTTATTTATTTTCTGCAGTCCTCAACTTCCATGTCTGTAAAATGGGGGAAACCCACCCTGCTTCTTCTAACTCATTACTCAACGGAGACCTAAACGATGGCCCCAGGTGACAGAAGTGATAGAATGACCTCTATCACCGATAGAATGACCTCTATTACCGAGGTGGTAAGGACCAGAAGGACCCAGAACAATCTAAATCCGGAGTTAACTCCAAACACTTGTTAACCGATCTCTTCTCCCAACACACTCGAGACCTGCCCATAATTAGAGCGCTCTGGGTCCTGTTCTCCTCCATCCCTCTGAACGGTTCAGAACGGGAGGCAGGCGAGAGGAATCAAGGATTACCAGCTCCTGGCTAACACGGGCACAGGCTCACCGTGTTCTCGGGACCCTTCACCAGCCTGAGCATCCCACCGAGCACTGAGCAAACTTTCTGGACTTCCTGAAGTGCCTCCACCTTCGTCTTTTCTCCGCCTGCCGTTTATTGCTTTACAGCCGGAGATTGCTGGGCTGCGCTGACCTCTGCTCGCGGCTGCCCTTCAGCAGCTCCCATCTGATCGGGACCAAGGGAAGTGGGCCCAACCCTGCCCGACTCAGGGCCACCAGCCACTCCCCACCTCCTGCCCCTCCCGGAGCCATGCTGAAGCCACTTGCCACACCACTGAGCACCTGTGTACTTCTTCCCTTCTCCCCGGGACCTAGTACCCCTAGCTTTTTGCCCGAAGGAAGAAGGAATGCTCCGTACTCAAAGCTGGCAGACAGAGAAACAACTTTCACAGGAATTGCTGGGGAGTCTGAAGAATGGGAAAGCTTATTTGGGCTACACCAGCCAAAGGGAAAGGCTGACTGAGGGAGGTGTGCATGGGCTGCCCAGGTCTCTCCCAAGCTCTCGAAGCCTCCTTCCCTCCTGTCCAGATCCTTCTAACCGTCCAGCAGTTGGAGCTGATGTCTGCAGCACGACTAGGGCTGCACCCACATTCATTACCTCCTCAGTGCTCTCGCCTCCACCATCCTTGCCCGAGCTGCTGGGCTTGGCCGTGCCTTTGGCAAGCTTGGGGGGCTCCTGAAGGAAGAAGATGGAGGTAGAGTTAGCAGATGCCAGGGGAAGGGAAAGACCTTGTCTGGACTCCTTAGGTCTTAGTTGTAATTGTCCAATTTCCTCAATCAGAACCCCTGAGCCTCTAACTTGTCCCCAATCCAAGGGAAGAGGGATTAGGGTACACAAAGGGAAATTCAGTCCCTCCACGGCGTTTAGAATCTGGTTGGGAAGGCATCTCCATCACACCATAATTAAGCATGATGGTGCTCTTTCACCTCCCAAGGTTAGCGTATGAGTTAGGGTCCGGGAGGGCCTCTGTCAAGAACCAGGGTGAGAAGTCTCAGGGGGAAAGCATCATGGAACAAGCTGCTTAGGCTGGCTGCTGGCTAAAGTGGGCAGAGGGTGCCGCAGGCTACCATGCTGGAAGGAGCCCCTCCTGTCCCCCAAGGCCATCTGGAAACATCTGGAGGCATTTTTTTGGATGTCATCAATAGCACCCAGACCAGAGGGTGCTACTGGCATACCCAGTGATGGTACAGGCATGGGAGCTGTCCCAAGAATGCCTCGCTGGATGAGCATCGGGGTGAGGCCCTGAACTGCTACAAAGAATGAGCAGTAGTCCCAAGGATCCCTCGGGAACCTGGCCACTGGCTCAGAGCCCTGGCCTACCCAGCATCTCTTCCTATGCTTCCGGCCAAAACAAGCAACTGCACAGGAACAGGATGGGGAAAATGTGGAAAAGACTTGGGGATTTAAGTCTGGCTGCAAGCTGAAAACAAATCATTGGTGTGCCATGGCGGCTCCCATGACCTTCTATCCACTTAACAGACCGGTGTGGCGTGCTGGGCACTGGGAGACACTGACGTCCTTAGCACTGACGGGGCCACTCTGGAGGCTCTGGTTCAGCTGTGAGCATCAGACTTTGGGAGGGACAAAGACAAACCCTAAGTTTTCTTGGGGGAGGCGGTGGCTGGGAAATACAACCCATACTGGGAGTGGATTCAAAAGCATGTCCTGAGAGCAACAGCTGCAGGAACTGGGAGAGGTAACAATGGAAGGGAGGAGTCATGGCGGGAGGGGCAGCACGAGGGATCTTTACAAATAACTATAGGGCTGCTCTGTGGACTAAAGATGCCACTCCTTCCATGTGGCTCCAGAGGCCCAAGAGCCACGGCCGGAGCGGCAGGAAGACAGGCTGAGGCTCCAAACAAAGAAGAATTTTCTCCTGCACAGAAACCGGCTGCTTAATGAGGCTGCAAGCGCCCCAACCCCAAGAGCATTCAAGCCGGGGAGCACTCAGGCCTCCTCTAAGGCCTTCTGCAGAATGGACTCAAGCCTTCAGTGAAGACCGGCTTGGAGGGCCATGAAAATCACCTCTAGCTCGGAGATTCTGTGACTCAACAGCACGCGAGCCCCTTCCGTGAGAAGTGTTAAATCAAGTGATTGTGACTATGGGGGCAAAAGGATTTCAGGAAGAAGAGAGCTCTGTGTGGGCTGCAGTAGGGGGAAGGCTTCCTGGGGGAAGGGAGGAAGGAAGCCATTCGCAGGTGTAGAGCATCTCGCACCAGCAGGCAGGAGCTCCGTCTTTGGGCTGAGCCCTCTCCCACTGCCTACTGACCAGGCTGGGCTCGCTGAGTCCTCACCGAGCGGCCAGCGAGTGGCTCAGAGGGGCGGAGAGGAAAAGGATGACGGGGGTACAGTCAGGACACACCACTGAGGTGACAGTCTGCACACATCCCAGATGTGGGCCCTTGGACAAAGCTGGTCCCTCTTTGTACATGTCTCATCTCTCTACTTGATAAGTTCCTGATTCTTTTTTGTGCCCCTCCACCCACCGTACAGCTCTCAGGGAATGTGCCTAAGAGGGATCCCAGCTGCCTGGGGGTGTGGGTGTGGGAAAACCAGGCACACCACTCTTGCTCCCTGGCTCCTACACAACAGGTGAAGGGCACACACCTCAGCCCAGCCCAGCAGTCCAGTGCTGCATGGCACCGTGGTTTGGAGCCAGCCTTGTGTTCCGGGCTCAACTTTGACGAGTTATATAATCATGGGCAAATGAACTAGCCTCTTTGAGCCTCAGTTTCCTCATCTATTAAGTGACGACAATCATGGTACCTAATTCCCTTAGCACGGTGTCTGGTACATGAAAACCTTAATGTTAGTCAATGTTATTACTAGTATAATGAACAAGAAGGAAGTGGGAGGGAGCCAGGGAACCCCACCCAGGAACCTAAGAGAGATAAGTCCCAGCTCAGAACGTGAGGGAAGAGGAGGGATGCAAATCCTCCCAAGCGATTGACTCAGCATCCATCCATTGAGTGCCTACTGTGTGCAAGGGAGATGCCGAACCAAAATGGAGCTTAGTTATCTCAAGGAAAAGAAAAGACTTGTCCACAATTGATTCCAGCCCAAGGGAACACAAAAGGGCCACAGGTGACCTATCGAGAGTTCTACAAATCCAGGGGAGGAGGGAGAGCTCAAGCCCAATCGCAATGGAGGGTTTCAGGAAAGGCTTCAGGGAGGAAACTTGGAAGGCTGACTATGACTGGGGCCAACAGAGATGAAGGGGGAAGGGGACAGGTAATGGATGCTCAAGAAAAATCCTCTACCCATCCCTTCTTTCTGCCTCCACCACATCCAGGCAAACCTCAGTCACACGTCACCTCCCTCCTCCTCAGGACTTGTATCTCCTCCTCCACTGAAGGAGGCCAAATGCAATTGGAAATCAAAAGCAGAAAGTTAAACCTTCAAGGGGATCAGAGATGCCTGGCCCTCTGCACGCTGATCCTTCCAATACTCTTTTCCAACCAAATACTTAGCAAGTCTAATTAAAAAGTTTTCTTCTTCTCAGTCATCTGGTAGAGAAAGGCTTTTTGGGGATAGGACAGTAGCCATTCCCTTGGACTAAAACCTACAGGTAGGTGGGGATCTCACCAGCTTCTCCTGAATTCCATGCGCCTCCACACTTCTTGAAGGAGCCCCTTAGCCCCTGGTGTGACTGACTTGTATGTGTATCACCTATAGCTAAGCTACCCAACCTCACCTTAGCCTGCCCACTCCCCAAAGACAGGGACTGGGGTGGGGCACACAACCGTGCCCAGCTCAGCACCCCAGGAGGTTCAGCGCCCAGTACACCATCACTAACCCTACACTCAGAACGTCAGGCCCTGAGAGGTGATGGGGACAACCCCAAATCAGAGCTGCCGGGCAGATCTCCAACAGCCCCAGGATAAAGAGTTTCATTGATAAGGTCAGAGATTGGCCCAGCAACCCAGCCAATCAGAGGGCAAATGAAAGCAAGACACCTCTGGGGTCATAAAGATGGGTTGCTTTATGCTGGTGCAGAACCCAGGTCAGAGCTTTCCCCCACCGCGAGAGGCCAGCCAGGAGAGAAGCTGGGGGAGGCTGGAACTGGTATCCTAGCATCCTCTGGGTGAGTCTGTACCTCAAAGGAACCACACCTCTGAGTCAGACTCAGCAACAGCAGGAAATAGAGGGTAGAGAAAGGCAGGGATGAAGAACAGGGGAAGGCGGTATGGAGGTAGAAGAAGGTGAAAGAAGGCAACATCAAGAAATGGCCTGTATCAGGACACCATGCCAAAGGCCAGGGTGTTTCAGAGGTGGCTGGCCTGTGGGCTAAGAAGGAAAAGTAATCAGAGAGTTAGGGCAGATGCCGGATTTGTAGACAGTAATGGCCCAGGAAAGACAGAAGTCCAGCACCGATGCAAAAAAGGAAAAATGCAAAGGATTAAGGGAAGAAGCCTGCTCAGATTTGGAAAGGTGACTGGTTTAAAGAAACTGGGAGTTAGTTGATGCTTCTTAGGGGGGACTTTGGTACAGGAGAGGCCTTTATGTCAGGAGCCCTGATATTGCAGCGGGGCCTCCCGCAGGCTGTGTGACCTTGGCCAAGTCCCTTCCCCTGTCCAAGCCTCAGTCTTCTCATCAGTACCTGGAGGGATTGCACTGAATGCGCTCCCATCCAGCACAGACATTCTGAGGTTCCATCCACAGAAGGAAGGCTCCGTTCTGGCTTACAAGTTTGTGTGTGAAGGAAGAAAGAGAGGGAGGGGCCTAGGCCAGATTTGGTGGAGAAGAGAGAAAGCAGAGCTGTTCTAGGTCAGGGAGCTTGGCAGAGCGGGAGAAGGGGGTGTAGGGGACGATGGAAAAGGCCAGCCCAGGCCCAAGAGGGTGAGAGGGGGAGGGAAGAGGCTGGGGGGGGGGGGTGCTGGGGGGAGGTGCAGTCTCAGATGAGGGGCTGTCCCAAACGAGCAAATGGGTGGGGGCTGGGGGAGAGTGGTGGGAGCAGAAAAAGCAGAGGAGTGACCCGGGATTGGGGCAGATCTGGAGGGAAGGGGTTACCCTAGGCCGTGGGTATGTGGAGGAAGGAAGGGAGGTGTAAGTGGGGGGACTCTATCCCGGGCAAGGTGAGGGAGCTTTCCCAGCTGCAGCACAGGCTGGGGGTGCGACCAGCAGCGGAGGCGGAGGGCTGGCCCAGGGAGTCCTACGGGGGCCGGACGGGAGGGTGAGTCTGGGGCTGTCCCGGGCCTGGCTCGGGCCCCTCCCAGAGGTCCGCGCAGGCCCCAAGGCGGAGGCGCGGGAAAATGGGCCACGCTCACCTTCTCCTTCTTCAGTTTATAGGGCATCTCGGCCCGTCCGGACCCGGCCCGGCTCCTGCGGCCCCGCTCCGGCTCCGGCTTTGCTCGGCCGCACTCGGCCCGCTCGGCGTCTCTTCGCCACCGCCTGCGCGCTGCGCCCGGGTCGAGCGGTATCTGCGCCTCCAATTGGCCCGAACTCTTACAAACCTGCCTGACAACCAGGCGCCGCCTCTTCGGATTGGTTATTGGAGCCAAGCTGCTTCCTTTTTTTCTCATTGGAAAGGAAGAGTACAAACCGCCAGGGTTCGGCTGCCAGAATTGGCTAAAGTGGGAGATCCCGCCTTAAAGTGGGTCGAGCATAGCTAAGGAGGCGGGGGAAAGGGGAAGCCCAAGCTTAGCCCCAGTGCCGCACTCCCGCGTCCGTGGTACGTGGGCCTCGGCCATTCTTTGCAACCCGTTCGGCTCCAAAGTGACCCGCACTCTTTACCCACTCTGCTACTCCGCCCAGTCCGAATTGAGGGAAAGAAGCCCTAAAATGAAGGGTACCTTTCTTCATCAGGGTAATGTAGCACTAACTGCATACATGCACAATTGGAGGATAGAGCTCCCAAGAGTCCTAGAGGGCATCAGGTTCCAGACAGGGCTTTCACAGGATCAAAGGGGAAGGCTGGCAGGCCAGGACATGGGTAAGGTGAGATGGGAATCCCGAGTTTGTTGCAGCTTTGAAAAGAGGGTCCCCGTCCCTACTGCAAGTGTCCTGGGATTGGGGAACTAGCTAAAGTTGAGCACTTGGGAACGCAGTGGAAAAGCTACCTCATTGTGGAGTGTCTCAGGAAATACATCCCTTACTCCCCACCCTGACCAAGCCAAGGACCTAATGGATAAAATCAGTTCCTGCCCTCAGGGAGTTCCAGTCTGGCGAAGTCCACAGACGTGTATAAACAGATGAGTTAGATACAGTGTAATAAATGACAAACCTAGAGGTGGCTGGAAGAATATGTTTCAGAAAGTCAACTCCAGTAGCAGATTGACTACATGAAGAAACTGGAGAAGAATAAGCCTGTGGTCCTTGCCCAGGAGAGCAATGTTATAAGACAGTGGCCATGGGCATGGAGAAGGAAGGACAGAATTGGGAAGTGTGCAGAAGCAATAGGATTTGGTGATTCATTGGATTGTGGGGAGAATAGTAAGGGATAGGGAGGAGTTGAGGATGACTTCAGAAAACCGTCAGAGATGTAGGAGAAAAACTGGAGTCATAATGGCAAAAGAAGTAAAAGAGAAGTGGTCAATAGTGTCAAACTCCAGAGAGCTTGGGTAAGATAAAGGTCAAACAGCATCACCTTAATTCTGAAGTTAAGAGGTTATGGGTGATCTTTGCAAGAAAGTTTCAGAGGAGTGGAAGGTTATAGTGGGTTGAAGAGAGAGCAAGAGCTGTGGAAGTAAAGGCAATAAATGTGGGCTTCTGGCTATCTTACAGAAGTAGTATTTGGATTTCAGTGACTAATGACGATTTCAAGGTAATGCAAAGTGGACTGCATGTCAACCATAAATGATTTGCTGGAGGAAAAGCCTGGGAGGAGAGGACATTTATTAGTGGATGGATATTTATATCTGTAGGGGTGTTAACTGAGTCAGGCTACCAGATGTGGTTACACGTTCCCAAGGCCTCAAGGAACACCATAGTCCTGAGCCCTAGAACTTGCCTGCAACTGTGTAAAGCAGGCATATCTTCTTCGGACCCACTCCACCACTCCACCATCCTCCCAGTCCTTGGTCCCTCTATGAGGCAGGGGACAGAGGCAGATAATAGTTTAGAACTATCAAATGGGAAGTTTCATCCATGTGGATTTGGGCACCTAGGACATTCTTGCACAATGTTTTAAAAATGTGGAACTGGGCCATTTCAGGTATTGGACCAGAGGTACCTCTAGGCACTATATAGTCAGGCATTTAAAAAATATGTTCTTGTCTTTTGAGGGCTAGAAATACCTTATAACATGTAAATCTAATATTCAACTCATATTTTCAGGAATGCATAATGTACAAAGTAGAAGGAAGACTGCCTCAAGATGCTCAGCTGGGGTGGCTTAGTTGGTTAGAGCGCGAGGTCTTAACAACAAGGCTGCCGGTTCAATTCCCATATGAGATGGTGGGCTGTGCCCCCTGCAACTAAAAATTGAAAACGGCAACTGGACTTGGAGCTGAGCTGCGCCCTCCACAACTAGATTGAAGGACAATGACTTGACTTGGAGCTGATGGGCCCTGGAAAGAAACACTGTTCCCCAACATTCCCCAATAAAAAATTTATTTAAAAAAAAATGCTTAGCTGTAAAAGAAAGGAGCAAGTTGAGCAGTAAATGGAAGAGAATGCAAGGTCCAGAAGGAATAGATTGCCACCAACCAATCCATTGATTCTAAGTGCAAACCATTGTTAATAACTGGAAGTGTGGCCTACAAGTGTCCAAGTGTCTTGTAGAGAACAGCAGAGGTGGAAACAAAGATGAAATCTAGGTAACAGTACACGTGGGAAGCAAGCTGTTGATTTGGTGCTCATGACTGAACCCTGAACCCCTCTTCTGCCTGCTCTGCTGCCCACCTCCCCCTAGGGTAGAAACAGGAAATGGATCTCCAATTTGCAAGGATTCATTGGGAGAGAGCCACTGGTTTTGGAGGGATGAAAAAGCAAAGCTGTTTTGTCTTTGCTTCAAGTTTGGTGGGAGTAGAACAAACAGGACAAGAAACACTGGAACGTGGGTTTTGTGTAGGATGTGTTGGAACAGGTGTGGCAGCACCAAGCACTCCAGGGCTACATGAATCACATGCAGTAATTCAGCCAGCAGCCACTACATATCCATAAGCACGTCTGAGACAATTTTATAATCCTACCACTCCCTCCTGCAACTTTCCTCACAACCTCCAAACCTCAGTGACTACATTTTCACAGTGGGAACTGTAGTATTTCCAAAGAGGAATGGACTCTTCCTAACGCTCCACCTACAGCTCCCAGCACTGGGCCGAGTTGGTCTGTGGCACACCGACCGTGCATTGACCATTCTATAAACTGTTAACGTACATGCTACGGAGCAAGGTAGTTGATAGGTCGTTACTCCCCTAGCAGGCTCGGAAGGCAAATCCCTGGAAACAAAACACAGTTTCAAAGGGCGCGTGCGTACAGACTACGCAACCGCAGTAATCGTGTTACTGCCATCGAGGCACCAGCCGGCTCCATCCAAAGCGCAGCTCCCTCTCTCAGAGCCTGCGCGCTGCACCCGACGCCCCGCCCACTTTCCTCGCACCTCCCCTGACGGAAGCGGAAACGGCGTGCGGGTGGGCGGCGCTCTGGCTCCGGACCCGGCGCTCTTCCACCTTCCTCTTTGGTCTCCTGTCACCATGGCGCTGGCAGTCTTGCAGGTCCTGGAGCCCTTCCCGGCCGAGACACCCCCGTTGGCGGTGCTGCTGCCGCCCGGGGGCCCCTGGCCTGCGGCGGGGCTGGGCCTGGTACTGGCCCTGCGACCTGCAGGGGAGAGTCCGGCAGGGCCGGCACTGCTCGTGGCGGCCCTGGAGGGGCCGGACGCGGGGACCGCAGAGCAGGGTCCCGGGCCCCCTCAGCTGCTAGTTAGCCGCGCACTGCTACGGCTCCTGGCCCTGGGATCCGGAGCGCGGGTGCGGGTGCGTCCGGTGCGGCGACCCCCGGCGCTGGCCTGGGCCTTGCTTGGCACCTCGCCGGGGCCCGGGCTCGGACCCCGAGTCGCTCCGCTGCTGGTGAGACGCGGAGAGGCCCTCCCAGTGCCCGGACCACGGGTGCTGGAGACGCGGCCGGCGTTGCAAGGGCTGCTGGGCTCAGGGACGCGGCTAGCTGTGACCGAGCTCCGTGGGCGGGCCAAACTGGGCCCAGACACTGGGGACAGCAGGCGGCCCCCACCCCCGCCTCTGGTGTCCTTCTTCGCGGGCTCCGGTACAGTCCGGCGACTTCGGGGAGTTGTAGGAGGGACTGGAGATTCGCTGGGGGTGAGCCGGAGCTGTCTCCGTAGCCTCGGCCTCTTCCAGGGCGAATGGGTGTGGGTGCACCGGGCCGGAGAGTCCTGGAACACTTCCCAGCCACATTTGGCCACGGTGCAGGTCCTAGAACCTCGCTGGGACCTCTCAGAAAGGCTGGGGCCCAACTCTGGGCAGCTAGGAGAGCCCCTCGCTGACGGACTGGCCCTCGTGCCTGCCACTCTGGCTTTTAATCTCGGCTGTGATCCCCTGGAAGTGGGAGAGCTCAGAATTCAGGTAGGATACAGGACAAATCAGGAATGCTTCCTCCTCCTCCCCTCTATATCATTACTGAATTGGAAGACCAGAGCTGTAGAATTTAGGTCACTTACTTCCTCCTTAGGTCTTGGACCTTTCGCTTAATGTCGCAGCCTTATTTATTCATTCTCTGCAATCAAAATATAATCCTCCATAGTATGGTGGTGCGTGGGAAGGGCCTTTGTCTATTCCAGTGAAATGTGAGATGCATGGTCAAATTACCAAGGGTATATATTAATCCACTCAATCTAATCAGTTGTTTATTGAATTGCTGCCGTGTATCCAGTATTGTGCTGGGTAGTATGGAGGATGATACTTCAGTGCTTTTGCTCACGCTTATCCTTGGCATAAAATTCCTTCCTATTCTTATAGCTTTATCTGTTAAAATCCTACCATCCTTTCCTTCAAAGCCCATCTAAAGATGTCACTACCTTCACAAAGCCTTCACATAATCTCACCATCAAAAATGTAACATGACATCCTCCCGTAGCAGGGGTGTCAAAACTGCGGCCCGCGGGCCAACTGTGGTCCGCAATCCATTGTTAATTGGCCCACAGCAAATTCCAAAAATATATTTAGTTTACTTAAATAAACCAGGTGAGGCAATACATACTTCACCTCGAGTGAGCGGCCCGGCTGTTTGTGTATTTTACCGCATATGGTCCTTGGTGAAAACCGTTGGAAAAAGTTTGGACACCCCTGTCCTATAGCATGCTGTGCCTTTTTATGACATTTATTTTATTTTGCTTTGTTATGTTTATGTAGT
Organism: Rhinolophus ferrumequinum; assembly: GCF_004115265.2. Lineage (NCBI taxonomy): Eukaryota > Metazoa > Chordata > Mammalia > Chiroptera > Rhinolophidae > Rhinolophus > Rhinolophus ferrumequinum. Next base: position 12,452,310 of record NC_046286.1, on the reverse strand, counting down.
CTGTCTAACCTCCCAGTTATATATTGTACATTCCTTGAAGGGAAGGGCTCTTTGTTATCTTTGGAGCCCGGTGTTTAATTTTAATATTAAATATATCCAAGAGAAGTTTTTTGTTTCTGCCTTTAAAGAGCTTCCTTCAAGAAGATAATTGCATCTGGGGGAACAAATGTAGTCTAATGTTTAATTAAGTACCTAGATGTATGGTTTAGGCCTGCATTGTTCAGTATGGAAGCCACAGGCCACTTTGTGACTCTAAATTAATTAAAACTAAATAAAGTTAAAAATTCAGTTCTTTGGTTGCTTTAGTGACATGTCAAGTGCTCAATAGCCACATGTAGATAGAACATTTCTATCGCTGCAGAAAGTTCTATTAGATGATGCTGGCATAGCCGATTAGGGCTATGGGGCATCAAGAAGAAATAAGATATGCATGAGTGGGAGTCAGGAGTGGGTTTCTTTCTGAATGGAGAAAAATCTACTGGAGTACTCAGACTGGAGCTCATTCAGGTGACCAACCTTTAGCTTCAGTGAGATCATTTCCCCACAGCCTGAATTCAGAGCGTCCCTGCTAATGTCCACTTAATACCAGTCCCTGGTGTCACTCAAAGGACCGTGGGAATTAAATGTCTTTGCCATTTTAGTGGCTCTGGGCCAACTTAAAGGTATCACAGAAGGGTTATCTTTACTGAAGATCTTTTTGGAATCAGACAAGTCAGAGTCAGAAATCTCTTCCCAGTGCTCATCAGAAGAGGTTTCTGTTTTCTAGGGAAGATATATTCAGCTCTGCTACCCTTGGCCCCCGCTTCCACAGGCCTTGTGGTTATGGGAATGAGAGAGGATGAAAGTAGAAATACTGTCTGCGAAGAGGGCAGCGCCTGACACTTTGGGAGAAGATTATAAGGTGGTGGTTATTTCTCTCATAGAGATACCTGGAAGGCTCCAGTAGCCCTGAAGACAAAGGAAGCTGCTCAGTGCTGCCTGGGCCTCCATTTGCCGAAGAGTTACACATCGAAATTGTGTCCTCTCCCCACTACAGCACTAACGGAAATTATGACCATGTTCTTTACCGGCACTTTCAGACACCCAGGTTAGCTGGTTACCCCTTTTAGGACGATAGCAGCTCACCCTCGTTCTCCTGTCCCATCGTCTAGATCCAGGTATCATGGAGCTTCTGATCCAAATAGACAAACAAAAAACCATGTTAGGCAATATTGTGTCTAGAAGCCTCTTGGTGTGTCAGGCAGACAATACAGAGAAATCTGGACCCTAAGGTGAAACTGGACATTCTAAAGTGAGGAACCGCTTTGATTTGAAAGGGCCCCAGGAGAGCCAGAATCCCGCTTTACCCCTTACTCATCTCTGATTCCCCCTTTCTAGCCTCCCGCCATTTCCCTCAGCTCATTCTAGGTCATAGTCTTCTCTGGACAACTGCTTGGGATCTCTGGGTGGGCGGAAGGTCCCCCAAGAAGCAGTCTGCATGTTGGGGGTGGACATGGGAGGGACTTGTCAGGCACGTGTCCTTGCCTCCCACAGCGAGCTGACTGGGGCCACTGCTGTGTTGCAGGGTAGTCCAGGAAGGGGACGTTCTGTGTGTGCCAACAGTTGGGCAAGTAGAGATCCTGGAAGGAAGCCCAGAGAAACTGCCCAGGTATGCAGCTGCCTTCGGTCTTACAGCTGGGGTTCTTAACCTGGGTGCAGGAGCTCGATAGCCCCCTCCTCTCGAGTGGTATGGCATAATTTTGTGCATAAGAGTATTTTACACATTTTTTTGGAGAAGAGATACATAATCTTCACATTCTCAAACAGGCATGTGACTGAAAAAAGATTAAGAACCACTGCCTGCTAGCTCTGAGAGGGGTTTATCCTGCAATTGATTGGTCATAGGTCAAGTAAAGCCTTAAAATAACGTAATGGCCAGAAGTACACATTGGTAGTTACAAAATAGTCAAGGGGATGTAAAGTACAACATAGGAAATAAAGTCAGTAAAATGGTTAATAACTGTATTATGCCAGGTGGGTACTAGACTAGTCAGGGGGATCAAATCGCTTCACAAATTACATAAATGTCTAACCACTACACTGTACACCTGAAACTAATATAAAATAATATTAAATGTCAACTGTAATTGAAAATTTAGAAAAGTGGGGGGAAGGTAAAGGGGAATAAGGTCCAAATTTCCAGCTATAAAACAAGTCATGGGGATGTAATGTACGGCACTGGGAACATAGACAATATTGTGATAGCATGGTACAGTGTCAGATGGTTCCCGGACGTATCGTGGTGATCACTTCTTCAGGTACATAAATATTGAATAACTATGGTGTACCCCTGAAACTAATATTGTATGTTAGCTATATTTTAGTAAAAATCTTTAAAAGAAATGTATTAATGGCCTAGACCAAGATGGGATTCCTTGCTTTCCATTCTTGACCACAGTGTTGGCTGGGCCATACCTCTCACATACCCGTCCTAAGGAGACCCAGGATCTGATTTCTGCCCTAAGTGATGGAATATGCACATGCTGCTTTTCAATCCTGTGTCCCTAAAAGGGGGAAGAGAGGGACTGCTGCTCTCCTGAGAGGTCCCTTCTCCTTATCCTCAACCAAGAAGGAGAAATAGAGCATACCTGAGCCACGAACCTCAAAATAAGGAGTCCAACTTTTTTTTCTCTTCCAGTTGACTCTGACCACAGAGGTTTCTTGTAAAATGGTGAGGCAAGGAATTCAGAGACTACTTTGCCCTTCCATGAAGGGGGAAGAATGTATAGCCCCAAACCCCAGCCAGTCCCTCTATGCAGCACTGATTTCCTGTAGCAGTTGACTAGGAGAATACAACTGATAGACACACAAACCCAGCTTTCAGGGAAATCTCAGTGAGGTGGTAGGACCAGCTTGGGGGCATTTGGGCATAAGAGCCATCAGGACCAAGTTCTCGGGCCTAGGCAGCCTGGGTCCTCTGTCCAGGAGAGATGCCTTGTCTCAAGCTCCTGATTGATTCCTTGCCAGCATTCAGAGCTTAGTTCTGTCCAGTGCTCAATCTCCATGGTCTCGGCTGTGGTACCCAGATAAAGGGCCTGGTAGGGCCCTGTGTAAACCATGGCACCTCTTTCAGCTTTCCCAGATCAAGTCTGCAACGTCCATGAGCTAGCTTTCTGTAGGAAAACCACAGAATGCCTACTTTTGGTCCTTTCAAAGGAAAATAGGCCCTAGGCCTTCCTGAGGCAGTTCTGATCCTGGACACCTGCCGCTCTAGCCCTGTAGAGACCTGTCTTCCTCCTCTGGGTGCTGAGTACATACTTCCCCTGAGCAGGGCCTGGAAAGCACGGTTGGGGCGGGCAGTTGGGTGCAAGGACAGATAAAGCTGAGTGCTTTAGCCCACTCGCCTGGACTTGGTAAAGGAAGCCTTGCAAGGAAGCTACTGTGATCCCTGGAAAAGAATTCCAGTGTTGGTCGTGTAGCCTTTTCAGATTCTACGCTGTGTTCCGTTTTCCTAACCAGGCCCACTCCACTGTCTCCCGTCTGGCTCTTGGGCACACAAGCCAGTATTCCCCCGCAGAGTCCAGATGAGTTCCAAAGCTCCTGCCCTGGTACTTGGTGAAGTGGTCCAGCCGCCCTCCAAGGAAGAGAGGTGTCTCTCCCTAACCCTTCACAGTGCTGTTCTTCCCTGGATCTCAGTGCTGGTCATACGCACTCTGACTCCAGATGCTGGGCTTGATTGACAGTCTAGGTTACAGACCCACCCATTGTCTGTTTATCATGAATAACAGTAAGACAGTTTTCCGTACGTTCTAGTGTTCAGTGCAGTCACTGCCTGCCGTAATAGTACAAGAATTTCCTAATACGAATATGGTTTGCTTTCCCCTCATGAGGCCCCGTGATAGTCTGGTTGTCATTGCCTTGCTGCCTGAGAATTAAAGAGGGAAGTCGTTTATCCTTTCTTTATCTGGCAATTTGGGCTAGTAACTGCTACCTGGGAAGCGCTAGCAACAGGTAACCCTAACTCACCGTGACATTGCGCAGCCCTGTTTACAACTGGGGAGCTTTTGAGAAATATAGATGCCTGAGCCCCACCCCAGACCTATAGGAACTGAAGCGGGGTAAGGCTGGGGCCTGTGCAGTCTTTCAGTTTTTTCCAAAGGAGGGGAAAATATCAATTTTTAAATTAAGATATAATTCACATACCATAAAAATGTATGCTTTTAGCGTGTACAGTTCAGTGGTTTTTAATATATTCACAAGCTTGTGCAACCAACACTACTATCTGATTCCAGAACATTTTTATCACCCCTCAAAGAGACCCACTACCCGTTAGCAGTCACTCCCTATTCCCTCTTTCCCCCAGCCCCTGGCAACCACTCATCTGCTGAATGGAATCATACAGTATACGACAGAGGTTGGTTTTTAAGTTTCACAGGTCACTCTAACGTGCAGCCCAAACAGAGAATCATTCATCATTAGGTGTCATAATTAAGAAATCTGCCTGCAATAAGATTTTGTGGATTATTGAATAAGAGCCAAGGGATCCTTCCCTCTGAGGTTTCGGGGGGCCTTGGTGGGTATGTATTTGAGGGAGAGATTGTATTCTGAAGCCAGTAAACATGGCCCGACGGCCACTGCTTAGTGCAGCTGTGGCTTCTCCCATTGGATTGGGTGGGTAGGTCATTTGCTCGGAGACACCTCTCCCCAACACACACACTCCCCAAGGCTCTCTGATGTCATAATGGATGCTGATGACAGGCACAGCTCCTGCAGGGTATGATCCAGTCAGGGAGATAAGAAAGAGCATCTCATTTCCTTTCCCACTACTACCACCCCGCCAACCTCCCACCATATGTGGGGCCTTTATTTGTGCCTCTCTTGAGTTTGTCCCTGCAGGGGACCTCTGTGGTTGAGACAGCCCCCTTGTCCTTGAAGAAGGGGAATATGGGTCTGGGATTCATTGGGCCTCTTTCTTGCAGGTGGCGGGAGATGTTCTTTAAAGTGAAGAAAACAGTTGGGGAAGCTCCGGATGGGCCAACCCGTGCCTACTTGGCCGACACTACCCATACCTCCTTGTACTTGGTGAGGCCCCCGGGGTAGGTGTAGACTGAGGAAGGGAGCAGAAACAACTTTTAGAAACCGAAGGTTCCTCCCACCTTTTGCAGGTGGGATCTACCCTGAGCCCTGTTCCAAGGGTCCCTTCGAGAGAACCCCCTCTCTGGAGCAGCTTATCCCCTCCGGGCCTGGAGGACTTGGTGACCGAACTGTGTGCTGCCCTCAGGCCTCGCCTGCAGGCTGGGTGAGTGCAGCTACAGACTCAGAGAGTGAGGAAAGCCTGCTCGCGACACCCTTAGAGGGGCAGCAGGGCAGACAAATAGTGCCTGCTGCCCTGGCCGGAGTGTTGTTGAGTAGACCTCCCTCAAACCAGTATGCCAAGGCCGCTCGCCTATGTCCTTTGTGTAAACAGAGTCCCAGACTCCTTTCCCGGGATAACACCCGTCCTCCAAGGTTGTCTGTGAAGCAAGAATCCCCACCAGGGACAGCCGTCTCTGGGCCTACCCTTCCCCCCGGGGAGCCCATTGGCCATCCTGGCCTTCACTAGCCTGACCCTGAAAGACACAGTTCCCCATACCACTGGCCCAGGTATGAACACAGACCCCTTCCTAATTCTTCTCAGGACCATCCAGACCGGACGCAACAGTCCAGGCTTTCTGGAAGGCACAGTGATGACAAAAGGGAATTAGTCTTGGCAGCTGGACATGCTCCATGCCCCTCCCAGAGCACCATACGTGGTGTGGGAAATATGGCCTCACCATGTGGAGACAGCCCTCGGGGGTGGGGGGCCTGAAGGAGAGAGAAACAGGGTGTCTGTGCTCTAGAACCCAGGAAGTTTGGATAGAGTGGAGACAAGTGTCTGTCCTCTGGTTGCAGGGGTGCCCTGCTGACAGGAACTAGCAGCGTCCTTGTACGGGGTCCCCCGGGCAGTGGGAAGACCACAGCAGTGGCAGCTGCCTGCGGCCGCCTTGGACTCCACTTACTGAAGGTGAGGGTCCCTGGAGACTAGAACCCCAACTGCTTGCTTCTTCTCTCCAGCCCAGATTCTCCCTCGCTCCCTCTCCCCTCTCCGCTCTGGCTACTAGCCTGGCCCTAACACCTCCGCCAAGTAGGCCAGTGGGTCAGCCATATTCCCATTATACTCAGCTACTAAGAGATGCTTTCAAGGAGGGGGTTTCAGGATTTTGGTGGGCAGTCCAGGGAATGAGGTTAAGGCAAAGAAGAGGGAGAACCTGGCCAGCATTTCCTTCTGCCCCCGTCCCTGCCCTGCAAAGAGATGGCCTGCCCCTTCTTCTGACTCCTCCTCCCCCCTTCTCCTGCCCCAGTCATGCCAGCCGCTTGCTCACAAGCCCATGGGGAACCCTCTCCCCAGGTGCCCTGCTCCAGCCTCTGTGCAGACGGCAGTGGGGCTGTGGAGACAAAACTGCAGGCCACCTTCTCTCGGGCCCGGCAGTGCCGGCCTGTGGTTCTGTTGCTGACAGCTCTCCATCTTCTGGGTCGGGACCGTGACGGGCTAGGTGAGGATGCCCGTGTGGTGGCCACGCTGCGTCACCTTCTCCTTGATGAGGACGCCCTCACCAGGTATTGTACAGAGCTGGGCCTGTATGGGTGGGGCCCAACCCTCCTCCCTCTTCAGCCTTTCGTCCTCCAGTCCTCACTCCCTCCGTGGCTTCTCCAACGTCTGCTGACAGTTTGGCTGCCCTCTACACAGCCCTGAGGAGCTTAAGGGTGCCAGAGGGAGAAGGACGGGATCCCTAGTATTTCTTGGGGAACACTAGGTTGAAGAAAAAGCACAGCCTCCGCCCTCAGTGAGTTCCCTGAGGGAAACTCAGATCCCCCGCTCACGGTATTGCTATGGAGCCCCACCCAGGAGGCTTCTCGGTGCTTACCTCCCTGTCCCATCTCACACTCACCCCCTCCCTGCCCTCCTGCACCAGCCTCAGGACAGGGTGGTGCTCAGAGGCTGCCAGTCCTGTGCCTGCCCTCAGTGCCCACTCCGTCTGCAGCTGCCCTCCCCTGATGGTCGTGGCCACCACAAGCCGGGCCCAGGACCTGCCCGCTGATGTGCAGACAGCGTTTCCTCACGAGCTGGAGGTGCCTGTGCTGTCAGAGGGGCAGCGGCTCAGCATTTTGCGAGCCCTCACTGCCCACCTCCCCCTGGGTCAAGAGGTGAACCTGGCACAGCTGGCACGGCGGTGTGCAGTGAGTACCAAGGCAGGGTATGGGCCTCCCACCTTTGTCATGGGAACTCAGTCCTGCGGCCCTGCAAGGGAGGGCAGAAAACCCCGAGGCATCGACACTGGGCCTCTGCTCCGGCTGGGGGACCAGCCTACCAAGGGTTCCTGCCTACTGTGCCCTGCTCATGTCTACTTTCCTGTTGTTCCCCAGGGCTTTGTAGTAGGGGATCTCTATGCCCTTTTGACCCACAGCAGCCGGGCAGCCTGCACCAGGATCAAGAACTCTGGGTAAGGAAATAGGGCACAGGAGGGGGAAAGGCGGCAGGAGGAAATATGGGTGGGTGGGGGCTGGTGAGGAAGGGAGGAGGGCACAGGACCCCGATGGGGAGGAGGCCTCAGGTCAGGTCCTCCAGACGCCCCGTGGGTTTCTCCTTGCAGCCTGGCTGGCAGCTTGAGTGAGGAGGACGAGGGGGAGCTGTGCGCTGCTGGCTTTCCTCTCCTGGCTGAGGACTTCGGGCAGGCGCTAGAGCAGCTGCAGACAGCTCACTCCCAGGCCATCGGAGCCCCCAAGGTAGAGACTCCGGGCCCTTGGAGATGGGTGCGGAGTAGCCCCCGCCTACATATCCCCAACCGTGTATTTTGCATCTCCTAGATCCCCTCAGTGTCCTGGCACGATGTAGGCGGGCTGCAGGAGGTGAAGAAGGAGATTCTGGAGACCATCCAGCTCCCTCTAGAGCACCCTGAGCTGCTGAGCCTGGGCCTGAGGCGCTCGGGCCTTCTGCTCCATGGGCCCCCCGGCACTGGCAAGACCCTCCTGGCCAAGGCAGTAGCCACTGAGTGCAACCTCACCTTCCTCAGGTGGCGAGGGGGCCCGGAAGGGATGGTGGGTGGATTGGGAGCTGCAGCAGGCTGGGGCGCAGGAGGGGCTGGCCCAGAGGTCAGTTGTGTGTTTATGCATCTGACGAGTCTCACCCTCTCACGTCCTCTCCCTCAGCGTGAAGGGGCCTGAGCTCATCAACATGTATGTGGGCCAAAGTGAGGAGAATGTACGGGAAGGTGAGTGAGTGGGGAGGGGCAGGGCTTCCAGTTCTTCCCAAACCCTGGTGGCCCCCGTGCTGCCCCCCACCCTCAGGCCACTCATGGTGATTCCTAGTCTTCCTTTCCACAAGTCAGGTTCCTGCCAGGCGGGCCTAGCTCCTGGAGTGCTAGTGATGAATTGTCAGACCTGGGTTTTCTTCCCCCATCTACTGACTTGAAACCCCCCCATGGGCCCATCTATCCTCAGTATTTGCCAGGGCCAGGGCTGCGGCTCCATGCATTATCTTCTTTGATGAACTGGACTCCTTGGCCCCAAGCCGGGGGCGAAGCGGAGACTCTGGAGGTGTGATGGACAGGTGGGGGTCTGAGCCGGAATGGAGTCTGGGGTCCAGGATAGAGGGATGTGAGACAGGTTGCAGCAGTTTTCAGAGCCCCTAGAGCTCCTGCCCTTTCCGGTTCTGAGACAATTTGTCTAACGAAAGATAACAGGGGCTGTGGCGTTGGGTGTGGGACATTGAGAATGGGGGACTGCATGGGAGAGGACACAGGGTATGACTGAGCAGGGGGCCCTGTGGAGAAGGGCTGCAAGGAGAGGCACCACAGGCAGGGGAGAGGCTGAGGCTGGGCCCAGGACTCCCTCGCCTTCACTCCTCCTTTGCAGGGTAGTGTCTCAGCTCCTGGCCGAGCTGGATGGGCTCCATAGCACCCAGGATGTGTTTGTGATCGGAGCCACCAACAGACCGGACCTCCTGGACCCTGCCCTTCTGCGGCCTGGCAGGTGTGCACGCCGTACCTCTCCTCCACCAGGCCCACTGGGGCCTGTTCCTCGATCCCACCCTGTTCCTTTTGCATTCATCCTCATGCTGGGCTCCCTGACACGTATGCCCACCTATCCCCTTAAAGATTTGACAAGCTGGTGTTTGTGGGAGCGAGCGAGGACCGTGCCTCCCAGCTCCGTGTTCTGAGCGCCATCACACGCAAGTATGAGGGAGCCTCCCAGAGGGCTCGGGTCTTGGGCTGGTCAGGGGATACGTGCACTGTGCAGAATCCACTGGGCAGGGATGCCTTTTGAGGGAGGAGGGAATGCCAAGAAAACTGTTTTTCTCCTGTATCCTCACAACAGATTCAAGTTAGAACCGTCTGTGAGCCTGGTGAACGTGCTGGATCACTGCCCTCCCCAGCTGACGGGTGCGGACCTCTACTCCCTCTGCTCTGACGCCATGACAGCTGCCCTCAAACGCAGGGTTCGGGACCTGGAGGAAGGTGAGCCAACCCCAGAGGTCAACCAAAAAGTTAGTGGGAAAACTAGGCCCAGTTCTGGATTTCAGAGGAGGGACTTTTGATGTTTAGGGGACTCTGGCCTCACCTCCTTCTTGTCACCGCCCCCACACACACAGGGCTGGAGCCCGGGAGCTCAGCACTGCTGCTCACCATGGAGGACCTGCTGCAGGCTGCTGCCCGGCTGCAGCCCTCAGTCAGCGAGCAGGAGCTGCTCCGGTACAAGCGCATCCAGCGCAAGTTTGCTGCCTGCTAGGAGCCTCCTGCAGTCTGGGACCCCACCCACAGTGGCTAAAGGTACCTAGGTATCCCCACAGAGACCTGAGAGAGCAAAGGGTCTTTCTCAGCCTGCTGCAGACCCACGTGAAGGCTGCCTACTACCCCAGGGAATCCCCTGGATGCCAAGCAGTCTGTGGCTGCAAATAAAGTGTGTGCTGTCCCCTGCTGGTGATGTGGTCTGAGAGGTTGGCTTGGGGAAAAGCAAGACTGAGAGGAGTAAGCCCCCAGGGGAGGGCAGGGGGGGACACCCCAGGAACCCGATCCCTCTGACACAAACACAGGCATGCAGGAACTGAAAAAGGCACAGATTATATTGTTCACCCTTACATTGGCCTGAACCCAAGTCCCTGCACCCCAACTGTAGTGGACCCGTTTCCCCCAGGATGTGCGTTGGGGGCTCGGCTGGCTGTGGGGCTCCCTGGCAGCTCCTGGGCAGAGGTCATGGGAGCTGAGGGCAGGCTCAGCCTGTCCTCTGGAGCACGTGGATGAAATAGCAGGGAATGGAGGACTGACCCGGCTTGTAAGGCTTGAAGTCACCCAGGATGCTGTGCTGGCACTTGCCCCCGAAGGCTGCTCTGAGCAAGTCCGTGAAGGATGCCAGACAGTGCGGGTAGTAGGAGAGCCGGAACTTACTGCAACAGAGGCCCTGACCAACCGTGAGGACTGCCGGCCTCAGCACCCACCCCCACTCCGCCCCCCCGCCTAGCCAAGTGGATACCTCAAGCCGGGAGAACCGTCCTGGCCAGCCCCGGGCACCTGCACCGTGTAGTCCAGCGTCACCATGTGGGCCTTGTTGTTCACTGTCAGCACGGATGTCGTGATGTCCTTGGTCAGGTCACTCTGTGATGGTGGCGCAGGCTGAATGAGCCTCTGCCACCGCGGCGGCGCCTGGACCCCAGGGTCACACCTGCCGCTCTGGGCCCTCCCTCCCTCAGGGGCCCACCTTATAGTAGATATTCTTTCCTGGGGGCGCACAGCCTGTGCTGAGGATGTGGTCGTAGTTGCGATGATCGATGACCAGCAGGCCCCCTGACCGCACCATGTTTGCAATGTTCTTCAGGGCCAGCTGGTGCTCACTCTGGTCCCCTAAGCTCCAGGCAGGGGCAGAGAGGCTGCGTCCGCTCAGGGTCCCCAGCACCCGCCTCCCTCCCATCTTCCTGCTCCCCAGGAGTGCCAGTGCCAAGGCAGAGAGGGGCAAAAGGCAAAGTCTGCTCTGGCAGGAGAGCAGGGCCCAGGATTCCGTGGAAAGGGGGAATAGCTCAAAGCAAGGGCCATGGCAAGGCCACACCCTCTCTCACCTTTGCAGTCTGGCAAGTGGGCAAAACTGTTTCCAAGGCAGATGACGGCATCGAAGCCACCCCCTGGTGGCTGGGGCACATCTTTGTCCAGAGTCATCCAGTTGGCTTCCTCAATGACTGGGGGCCAGAAAGGGGAAGAGGGATCAGAGTGGCACCGTGGTGGCAGCAGTACCCACCTCCACCAAGTGCAGTCCTGCCTCAGTTTTCCCTTCAAGACACCCACAGGGACTCCCCATCCAGTTAGGGGATCATTATGGACATGGGGGGTTAAGGGGTGAGGGGTTAAGGGAAGAGAAAGCCATGATTCAGAAAGAGGACTCTGTGCTTGTGGGTTTTCACCTGGCGGGAGGACAAAACACTAAACCTAATTAACTGGTCCCTCATACCCGATACCTCATTCTTGTGCCTAAGTGTCCCTTTTCAGGCAAATGACAGTAATTTTTCTGTGCCCTTGAAAATAAAACACCCCACCCTAGGAGCCCAGGGCAAAAAGAACCATGTCTTTGGTGGCTGGGCTGGGAGGGGTCTGGCTGGACCTGCGTACCCCACTTGTCGAAGGCGGGCTCGTGCCGCCGGTTCCAGCGCTCTTTCAGAGCATACTTCAGCATCTTGTCACTGGCATCCACGCTTGTCACGCTGAAGCCCTCTTCCACCAGCATGATGGAGTCCACCCTGGGCAGGGCAGGGGATGAGAGGTAGAGGGGGCAGTCAGGGGACCTGGGGCGGCAAAGAGGCCCTGTGCTGGACGCTCTGTCTCCTCAGCTCTTCAGAGTCCATTCCTCTGCTTCCTCTCCGCAGGCTACTGCACTGCCCTCAAATAACTTGGCAGATCTGTTCACCAGGTAGCAAGCACGTGGATGACATAGCAGGCCACAGTGCTCACCACCTATTCAGAGTCAGGCACTCGACAAATGTGCATTAATTCTCATGGCCATCCTGTGAGGTAGATGGTGTTAGCCCATTTGAGAGATGGGGCAAACTGAGGCTCCTGGAAGTTGAACTTGTGCACAGAAGCGAGTATAGCACGGTGGTTTAGAGCACAGGCCAGCTCCTAACCCACCAAGGTCTGTATCTCCTCTCCGCTACATGAGGGACCTTTACTTCTTGGAGGCGAATTGCCACAACTCTAAATGGAATATGACTACATATTTACCTCCTGAGGTTTTGTGAGGATTTTAAAAACATGTTTCAAAAGCTCCTGGCACAGCGCTTGGCACAAATGTTGAACAAATGTTAATTGTTAACGCTGCTCAAGGCCATCATTCCAAGAGCAGTGCTGGAGCCAACATCCCAGCTCACGTCTCCCTGGCCCCAAAGCCCAGCTCTGGCGCGGCCCAGCGAACCAGCCTTCCCCCGCGGCCCCCCACCCCGCCGCGCTCACACCCTCACTCTCAGCCTGGTCTCGGCGCCCTCCTCCCTTCGGCCTCGCCACCGGGTCTGGCCGCCCTGCCCCGGCAGACACCGTCCGGGCCCTGGCGTCGCGCCCCCGCCCGGCTCGGGTCAGGCGGCAGGGGCTGCCCGGTGTGCCCGACCATGGTCCTGCAGCCCCGCGGCCGCGACCTAGCCGGCCCAGCGCCCCCCGGAACTCCGTCCTCCGCCCGGGCTCACCCGGTGCCGCAGGCCACGTCGAGCACCCGCTGGCAGCCGTGTTTGTGCAGCAGGCCGAGCAGCCAGGACTTGTACTCAGCCGTGCGGCTGCGGGTGTCCCCGATGTACAGCTGCCACACGCGCGCCGCCTCTCCGTCCGCGTACTGGTCCGGGAGCCCTTCAGCCGCCACCCCCAGGGAGCGGGTCCGGTACACACTGTCCACCATTCTGCCACTCTCCTGGCTCAGTGACCACCAGCCCTGCATTTATAGTCTGGCCCCTGCTGGAGGCCCAGTCGGCCCTACCTGCCCAATGGCAGGTGAGCCTGGGGACACGCCCCTGCCGGGTTCCGGCGCCGCGCCAGTGGAGAGCGAGCTGCCTCCAGTTCTGCATGCGACTTTCTCGCCAGCCTGAAGTGAAGATCTAGCCCTCTGGACAACCCCATGGCAGGAAAGGAACCCTCCCAGCCCCCTGCCCACGTCGCAGGTCGCAGGAGGACAGGAGAGCAGGGAGCAGTGAGATTACCCATTCCACCCCCACCCAAACTGGAAAGAATGTTTTCAGTGCCAGCCAGTGCCCACTCTGGTTCCCTGAGCTCCAGGCAGGGGCAGAGAGTCTGTCAGTTTAGTCTTCAGTCCACACGGGGCTGAGGGCCCAGAATTGGATGGCTCTTTGTGAATGAAGGTATTAGAATATCTAAAGAAGGAATGTCCAGCTGAAGGAGGGCCTGGTCAACCAGGGAATGAAGGAATGGAGTCTCTGGCCATCCAATTCCAGGAGCAAGGGATCATCCTGCCTACATGCAGGCAGGTGCTCCTTTGTCCTGCAGGTGACTCATTGAGCTTTTCCCTGAGCCACCTATGGTATCTGGTCCTTCCTTCCATGTCCTCGCCAACCAAGCACGCTTCTCAAGACCATCTCCTTTCCTCAGAAGTGCCCACAGGGTGGGAAGTTCAGGGGCAGGGGTCGGAATGCTTGGTGCTCTTGCTGTTATACTGCTCACTGTCACTTCATAAATTGGTTGTTTGGTTTGGTTAGTGTACATCCCAACTTCCTCCCAAAGCATAAGGTCTCAACCTAAGACAAGACTCTGGACTGAGGGGGATTCAGGAAGATGATGCCACCCAGGAAGCCCAAGACAGCAAGAAAAGCCTTCCCCACCTGTCTTTGTTCTTCTGGCTTCAGAAAGAGGGACATATAGAATTTAGAACAAAGGAGACTCTCCTCCCCTCACCCTTTGTTGCCTGTAGAATCTGGGAGTTGGAAGAACCCCAAAGACCCTGTAAGCATTCATAACTTTAGCACACAGACTACCTCAAATGGGCCTGTCCATGCCCGAGTAATGAAGGCTTGTGTTTATGCTGCTGCTACAGACAGGTCTTTGGCAACAGGCTTACAAAGGCACTATACTGGGGAGTTGTAAATAAACCCAGTTTCCTTTTGTCAGAATATTCTGGGTGAACACACAATGGGATTTATAGATGATGTAATACAGAATAATACACCTGAAATCTATGTAACTTTACTAACAACTGTCACCCCAATAAACTTTAATTAAAAAAAAAAAAAACTAGCCCTTGGTCAAAAAAAAAAAAAAAAAAAAATATTCTGGGGGAAATCCATTCCACTACTCCTAGACATTGAAAAAAATCCCAGGTTAAAAAAATTATCCTCTCAGTTGTGGGCAATCTCTGTGCTAGGTCCTTGCATCAAGGCATAATATATTATACAACCCCTTCTCTCTATGGGGAGGCTTTTTTTTTTTTTGTCTGAGGCCTTCCTGAGAAAAGTACTACCTTCCTTGGGTACAGAAATACATTCTTTACTTAAAATAAACTTGAGGGCGGCTGGATGGCTCAGTTGGTTAGAGCGTGAGCTCTCAACCACAAAGTTGCCAGTTCAATTCCCGCATGGGATGGTGGGCTGCGCCCCTGCAACTAAGATTGAAAACAATGACGACTTGGAGCTGAGCTGCGCCCTCCACAACTAGACTGAAGGACAACGACTTGGAGCTGATGGGCCCTGGAGAAACACACTGTTCCCCAATATTCCCCAATACATCTTAAAATAAATAAATAAATAAATAAATAAATAAACTTGATATCTATTTTGCCCTAAAGCAGGAGCAAAGTAATTAATTGTTTGGCTATAAATTGATGAGCTGAGAGTGCTTGTCTGTTAACTTACAATTTGGTCATATTATAAGAAGTGAAATTTTAAGGAAAAATAAACCTACTAAATTATTTACTTTTGCATAATGGAGTTCTGAAATGCACTTAAGAAATTTGGAAAAAATGAAGAATGTTAAATTTGAATAACAGCCAAAATGATAGAGAAATAATTTCTTGGTCACTGTTTATAAATAGATTGGTTGGATATAAAATATTTGAAAAGTTAAGTGGCCTAGGGCAATTTATTTTTTATATCATATTTTTTATTACATTATTATTTTCTCTCTTATTATTGCTTTCTTTTCCATTTACTTTTGCCTCTTAACCCTATCTGAATTGATCTGAGGTAAACATGGGTTTTTTTTAGGGCTTTCAAATGCTGTTGGGAAATGTCACCTTTAAAAGACCAGGATAATCACGTCAGCAGGTCATAAGGTTTATCAGATTCTTTGGGTCTCAATATTTAAGAGCAAGTATTCCCATGATTTTGAATACTTTCTTCTCCCAGTATGTATATAAATAATAGTGAAGCCTGGGAGAAGAGTAAATGGATTTGAAAATTTAGACATCTCTTCCCACCCTTTCATTTAGAAATTGCCATTCAAAGATTAGACTCCAGAGTTCTTTGATAAAAGTATTTTGATTTTGTTCTTTTGTTTCATCTAGAAACAAAATTATCTAAGGAAAAAAAGAAAAAAATTACCTAGAACAACTACTGAAGTAGCTTGTGTTTTGATTTGGTGTAACAGGATTCCCCATATCCTCCCTAGGAGAATTTTTTTCTTGTCCAGAAACTAGTTCAGCTTTTTTTCCCTTTCCTGTTTTAAAACAAAGATGTTTGAATTTTTGGTGTAATGCACACCTATGAATGTTTTTATAGCACTGTTGTGATGGTTTTGCAGCTTTTAAAGGCTACAGGCCATACTCTCTATACTGATAAGGAATTTTATTTAAATATTTGTTTTTATTTAAATATTGGTGCTTAAGATTTTTGAGAAACATAAAATTTTACCCATATAACCATATATGGTTTTTAAAATAATATGAATGCTGGTGGCAAATTTGTATTTAAAAAGTATAGATTGTGAGTTGCTTCTTAATGTACTTTATATTTCAAAGACAAGATTTTTGTTCCCAAGTTAATAATATTTGATTTATTTCACATCCAAAGTCATTTTTTTAAATGTCAAGATCATAGGGCACATGAAATTTCACGTAATTTTTTTTTTGGTTTTAACTATTAAAAGCATATTTTCTTCTCTTGACCATAAATTACTTGTCCTTAAGTATCTTTTAAATGGCTACACTGAGTGGATGTCCTGCGACTTTATTAATCATTTCCCAACTTCTAAACATTTAAAATGCTCTCACAATATTTCAAAAGAGTGGACATGTGGATAATTATGAGCAAATCATTTTCCAAATGGACTTTTTCTATTGACTCTGTCACCCAAAACAAATGTTTCAATTCTTCTCTACATGAAGATGTGATTCTTTGATATTTCATTAGGTAGAAAATTGTATCTAATTGTTGTACTATTCTTTAATCACTACCAAATGTGCCAACTAATTGCAGTCCTTCATCTTTAAATTGTTTGTCCATGTCCTCTGCCCACTGAAAAATATATTGAAGCAGCTGCCTTTTGTTTTACTTGGTCATTCCCTGTGAATTTTAGGTAACCCAAATCTGAGACCTGGGCCATGGAACAAAAAGTCACAGAATATAAATCAATTTACAGTTTGACTTAACAGAAATAACAGTAGGTGATATTTAAAACATGCAATGCTTATCAGTTGAATTGGCTGAAAAGACTAAATTCTTAATCCCCAAATGTGTAACATGATTGCAAAACAAATAAACAAATAAACAAACAAAAAACAACTTTACTACTATATGATCCAACTATTCCACTTCTGGTTATTCATCCAAAGAATACAAAAACACTAATTGTAAGAGATATAAGTATATACACCTATGTTCATTGCAGCATTATTTACCATATCCAAGATACAGAAACAGCCTAAGTATCCATTGTTGAACGAATGGATAAAGATGTTGTATATATACACAATGGAATAGTACTGAGCCATTAAAAAAAAAATGAAATCTTGCCATCTGGGACTACTTGGTTGGACCTTGAGGGTATTGTGTTTCGTGAAATAAGTCAGACCAAGAAAGACAAATGCCATAGGATTTTGCTCATATGTAGAATATATGTCATGCTGGGTGTCATGCGGGGTCTCAGCTCCCGCTCCCCACATAAGAACCAAAGGAACCAGGCCAAAAAGGAACACCCACGGAGCCATAGATAGGGGAGTCATACCACTATAGTCTCGCTGGCAGCTGGGTTGGAGACACAGGAAGCAGGAGCCACACTGTTCGCAACCTGCCGTCCTCTTCTCTCTGCCAACCAATCTCACTGGCTAACTGCAATCCGCTCTTGCTAGCTCAGTCACCATCTTCTTGCTAGCCCCCACTTCCTGCTATGGTAGCCACGGCAGATATATTAGTGGCCAATGGCTCACTGGTTACAGCTGACAGCCAATCAGCCACAGGTGATGGCCATCCAATCTCAGTTGATGGCCATTTACTACCTAAGTGAGCACCTTTCCACATGAGGGTGAGAGCCTGGAAACTGCACTCCTGGCTCTGTCCCCACAATATATTAAAAAGAACAAGACAAAAACAACTCATAGGTGCAGAGAACAGATTGATGGTTACCAAAGAAAAGGGGGATGGGTGGAGGGGCGAAATGGGTAAAGGGAGTCAATTTTATGGTGATGATGGAAACTAGACTTTTGGTGGTGATCACGTTGTAGTGTATGTAGATATTGAACAATAAAGTTGTACACCTAACATTAAACAATGTTAAAAACGAATGTTATCTCAATTTTTAAAAAAAATGAAGGCAGCAGGCTGGGGAAGGAACGGGGTGGGATGTCCTCTCTAAAAGAAAAACCCAAGGCGGGCAGTGGGGGTAAATTTAGGAGCTAGTTTGTGTGTATGGGGAAGGTAGGTTTAAAGCCTGTGACTCAAGATAAATTTGGGGTGGGATGTCCAGAGTGCTCCTTTGTCGCGACCTGTGTAGCCTATGAAAACTGTCCCCAGTACCCACAAGAGCGCTGGGACACAGGAACGTGTGGGTTCCCAGAGGCCAGCACACAGGGTAAGCGCTCAACACTGAGCGCTCTATTTGCGGAACAAAAGAATGAACAACAGGGAATGTCGCGATCAGCAGCCACGTCGTATCACAACAAAATTTTTACTAGCGCAGCGTCTCCTCGTAACTTCTTCAATTCCAGACGGTCCCCAGAACCTTTGTTGCGAACTACCGAAGTTGCAACTCCGGAGGGAAGACAGAAGGATTCGGACCGTGACAGGCGGGGATTTGAGCCAATGGAAAAGGAAAGATGCGCATACTTCAGCCAATAATGGCGCAGAAGGAAGTTACGTCAGCGGAAGTACGAGGGACGGACGGGGACGGGGCCGGTAAACACCGAACCTAAACGGTTCTCCTGTGGTTCGGAGAAAAGTAGGAGGCAAGGATGTCGGAGCGAAAAGTTTTAAATAAGTATTACCCCCCTGACTTTGACCCGTCAAAGATCCCCAAGCTCAAGCTCCCCAAAGACCGGCAGTACGTGGTGCGGTTGATGGCCCCCTTCAACATGAGGTGTAAGACATGCGGAGAATACATCTACAAGGGTAAGAAGTTCAACGCGCGTAAAGAGACCGTGCAAAATGAGGTCTACCTGGGCCTGCCTATCTTTCGCTTCTACATCAAGTGCACGCGCTGTCTGGCAGAGATCACCTTCAAGACAGACCCCGAAAATACAGACTACACCATGGAGCACGGAGCCACGCGGAACTTCCAGGCCGAGAAGCTCCTGGAGGAGGAGGAGAAGAGAGTGCAGAAGGAGCGGGAGGACGAGGAGCTGAACAACCCCATGAAGGTGCTGGAGAACCGAACCAAGGACTCCAAGCTGGAGATGGAGGTACTGGAGAACCTGCAGGAGCTCAAGGACCTGAACCAGCGGCAGGCCCACGTGGACTTTGAAGCCATGCTGAGGCAGCACCGCCTGTCCGAGGAGGAGCGACAGAAGCAGGAGCAGGAGGAGGATGAGAGGGAGACGGCGGCCTTAGTGGAAGAAGCTAGGAAACGAAGACTCCTGGAGGACTCTGATTCCGAAGAGGATGCAGCTGCATCCGCCCCGCCCCAGCCAGCCCTCCGGCCCAAACCCACCGCCATCCTGGACGAGGCCCCAAAGGCGAAGAGGAAGGTGGAGAGCTGGGAGCAGAGTGTGGGCACCTTTGGCAGCAGGCCTCAGCTGTCAGGCCTCGTCGTGGTGAAGAAAACAGACATGGATCGCAAGACCCCCCAGGGCCAGCGGACACCTGCCCTGGGCGCTGTGAATAACGGGAAGGCGGCTGACCCTGCACCCAGGATGCCCGGCACCTCCTCCCTGAGCCAGCTGGGTGTGTATTCAGACAGTGAGGACAGCAGCGGCAGCAACTGAGGCCCTCACCCAGGTCAGGGGGTCATATGTCCAGCTCCAGCTGGTGGTTGGGGCAGGAGGCCTTGGCACCAACCAGGTCCACGACCAGACAACGGTGAACGTCCTCCGAGACTGGCGGGGCCTGCGAGGGCTTCAGCTGAGGTTTCTTTCCTGTCCCCCCAACCACCAGCCCTTTGGGACCTCGAGCTGCTCAGCTCAGGCTGCCCCCCACCTGGCACCAAGTTTAGGGTGGCAACATCCCTGGAGGGATGCATCCTCTCTTGGACAGTCCTTGAGATGTCAGCCATGTTTTGGGTATGTGGGTGAACACATACCCATCCCGGGTTGGCTCCATCCCTTCCCTCCACAAAATCATCTGGAGCCAATAAAAGGAACCTGCAAAAAAAGAAAAGAAAAATACTTTAGCTTTAGCTTGGGAATATTGCTGCCCCTGGACATTCGTCAAGGCAGTTGAGGACATATCAAAATCCTAGAATTGTGAATTATGTATATACAGTAACTGCAAATGGAAGACATCCTGGCTATTTTTTATTCACAAGTAGAAGTGCATCTTTCAGTTGGTGGACTCCAAACTCCAGTCCAAGCTGCTGAAAAAAAACTTTTCTGTTAACTGTGTCTACCCAGATTGAACACTGGGATTCTGTGGGAGGGTTGGAAGCCATCCACTCCCATGGACTGTGCTAGCAGATTTATCACAATGGATCCTTTTTTGGAATTTTTAATATACCAAATAAGACTCAGTCTGCTTTAATAAAGTCCTGTTTAATGGGTGGAAAGTTGGTCCCTATATCACTGGGTTGTAACATTAATGGTGGCTACATTATAGTGTACCTATGAGAATCCCACCAATGTGTATGAAGACAGGTTCTCTTTGACCATTTTACACTTTGTTAAAAGCAGTTTAAAGGTGTGCTAACGTCCAGTAATATCTCTTTGGTATATACCTAAATGCTCACTGAACCGTTCTTCCACATAAAAATGACACTATTTGAGCCCTGGTTAACAGGCTAAGCATTGCTTATGAAGCAGGTGACTTAGCACATACCATTGCATCTAGGTGAGTTGGAGAGTAAAATATCAAGAGCACTTTGGTGAGTAATTAATTCCTAACAAAATAACATCTGGCTTATTGAGTGTGTTTTATTTTTTTAAGGAGGTCGCAGCTCACAGTGGCCCGTGCGGGGATTGAACTGGCAACCTTGGTGTTATTAGCACCATGCTCTAACCAACTGAGCTAACCTGGTTTTATTTTTCGTAGAGAACCTTTTGTATTTTCAGAGGGTTTGGTGCTGATAAGAGATGTCACCCCTGAAACTGGTGATAGGATCAGCCTGTTTCTCTCCCCTCCCAATGTGCAGCGACACCTATCTGTACACAATTACAATCATTTTATGGAATTTAAAGTCCTGTTGGCCTGTACAACCTTAATAGATGGAGGGTACAATTTTAGAGAAAGAATGAATAAAATTGGATTCCTCTTAAAGAAATTAGAAAAGCCAGCCCTTAAGGGCAGTATAAGAATCGAGCTGGCTTTAAGCTATACGTAACTGTCGACTTTGATAAAGGAGAAAGACCTGAAGGTTAACTCATTATTGCATTCCCAGTGTTAAATTCTGAAGACATAAACTAGTGAACAGCAGCTGGTCTGCCTTCTAGAAGACAGCTATAGAAGGGGAAGATGGTGTCCAAGCCAGCAAGCTCGCTGCAGGGTACTATGGCATTATGGCTGTCCCCCAGGACACTGAAGTTATTCCACCTGGTTAGGCCACTTACTAAATGTGACGGGGCAAGTTATTTAACCTTTCTCTGCTTCATTCATTCAACAGGTATTTATTAAGCAGCCACTCCGGGCCAGGCACTGTACTAAGTGCTGGGGATACAACGGAACCAAACAGACAAAAATCCCTGTTCTTTTTGTAGAGTGTCTGTGTGTGGGGGGATGGGGGTGCTGGTGACCTGGATGGTGTTGGTAAAAACTCACTGAGCTGTAAACTTACGTGCATTTTTCTGTGTGTGTATTTCACTTCAATATTTTTAAAAAATCCATGGCCTGTGGCGATCACAGCTATGTTAAATGAGTTAAGTAAAGCATGTAGGCCTGTGTGCTTGCCACATAGTATGCACTCAAAAACAGTGGCAATTATTAATCCAGTGAAACTACTGAATAAAGCAAAGTAGGATGGGGATGGTCAAGAGAGATCCAGCTGGCTGTGCCAGTAGGATTAGTGCACAGTCCTTCCATAAACCAGGTAGGCATGGACCATGCATCTGTCGTGAGAAATGTGTTTTCTCAAGATCTAAAAATAAAAGCAGTTTGGTTGGCACTTGCAAACTAAGCGATGCAGGGCTGCTGGGAGCATTTGGATAGGCTGTGCATTGTGCAAGGGCTCCATAGTTAAGGGGCTGCCATTCATAGCGCAAACCTCATGGGTTTGCATACTTATTAGAATTTTCTGGTGATCAAGTGTCTTATTCTAACAAAACATGTTAAAACAACCTTCTGACAGACGGAAGTCAAAGGTGTGAAGAACACCATTTTCTAACTTGCAGGGAGATGCTGCATGGAACTACCACCCAAGAACTTGGAAATAGCTGTCCTTTAAAATGCAGATACACAGAGACTTGACTCTCTGGACCTATGGTTATTTTAATCATCAAATTGGAACAAACTGGCCTCTGTGGTTCTGGATTACGGACATCTCCACTAGAGACAGATCCTCTGGGTTTCTGACAAGTCGTGTTTCTGAGAATAAGACCCTGACAGTGTGACATCATTGAAGCCCTGCTCCCTCTTAGCACAACACCCTGAGTTTTTCCTGGTGAAGTGGGTTCTAGCTGGCTTCATCTTAAAGAACCATGAGAAATGTTACACATGCAGGCTCCGAGGTCCGCAATCCATCAAATCTGAGGTGGGCCTAGACGTGTGTTGAACAAGCATTCTAGGTTAGTGTAGGAATCCCTATTCTAACAGGGTTTCTAATAAGGGGGCTGAAATCAGGTGAACTTGCGCTCTCAGGTAGTCCCCTCACCTTATGGAAGGAAGGGGTATGGGAAAGTCGGAGGCAATATTTAAATTCAAAAAGGCTTTATGTGTGGTGGGAGAAGGGAAAAGAAATCCTGGGAAACGGGCCTGCTTTCTGCCTTTTCTAGGCTGGGCCAGGGAAGAAGCTACCTTGGAATGGGTGGGTAGAGAGCTGGTGAGTGTGCAACACGCCTGGCCCTCGTGGGGACGAGAGGGGAGGGAGAGGGCTCTCATCACGGGGCACCACAGGTCAAAGAGCTAAGCACTCACAGCACTATCTGCCCTCTGCTCGGGCCTGGGCCTGGGATTGGGCCATTGGGCCAACACCCCAGTAATGAGATGGATCTTTGCCTCATCCTACTCTAAGGATCAATGAAGCTTTGGGGACAGACGTAAGCCAGGCACTGAAGTGCTGTGGGTTAGTGACAGAATGGGGAAATCAGACGAGTCAGCAAATTCTAGACAGTCCAGAGGGCTGGCTGCAAATGGTTCTCCAGCTCTGGGTCCCAGCCCCCAATTCGACCCCTGCTTATTTCCTATGCTCAGAACAAAGTCCAGGGTGGAACCTGACTCTAGGCTAGAACCTCAGACCTTTTAATGGGCCAGTCAGTCCTGGAGATGGGCAGTGGGAGTTAGACCAAAAAAAGTATCTTTTAAGGACCTGTTCTAAGCCACTTGCCACAGCAGAAAAACTTCCAGTTTGCTCCATTCTCTATGGCCTTGGCTGCCCCACCTTGGGGAATGGGAAGGAGGGCTGAGCCCAGGCTATAATGGGACCCCTCACCTCCAGGAAGTTCAGACCTCAGAGTCTTCATTAGCTGAAGATTTGGGCATTTCAGCAGTGCATTCCTTCCGACCACTGGGCCCAGCCCTGGAAGTGGGTCTCAGGGTGGGTGCTCACAGGGGACTTGGCGGGGGCTCAGTGCTGGTGGG
This sequence comes from Rhinolophus ferrumequinum, assembly GCF_004115265.2. NCBI lineage: Eukaryota > Metazoa > Chordata > Mammalia > Chiroptera > Rhinolophidae > Rhinolophus > Rhinolophus ferrumequinum. The sequence continues at coordinate 12,428,978 of NC_046286.1, read as the reverse complement.
ACCTTCCACCATTCTCCCCTAAGAAGCAACGGCTGCATCCTATTTTCTTGTTAAAAGAGGCTTGTCGGTGGAGGTGGGTTAAGGCCAAGAAACCAAACCAGTTCAATATGAATCACACTGTCAGAGCCAGGTGTTGGGGGATGGGATCCTGGCAGCTGTGGGGTAGTGAAAACACAAGGGCTGGGCTTGAGCTGAATGCCAGCTGCACACTTATCAATAGCAGGCCTGTGGGTGTATCGCTTGACTTGAGTCTCAGTTTCCTTTTCTACAAAATGGGGTTCACAGCACCCACTCCACAAGTACCCTGTGACTAGTACAGCTGTCATCACCGCTGCGACTGACTACCCGGATCTGTGCCCTCAGGACAGGCTGGGCAGGTGCCGAACCCCAGCCCTTGCCCCAGAGACCAGTCTTCCTAGCCCTCCCCTGCTCCCAGAGAACACGGTGTAAACAGATTTTGTTGGGCGACTGGGGTGTCCTTCCCTTTGGGCTCCAGGTACAACTAGACAGAACAGAGTGATCGATCAATCAGGTGTCATCAGGGAACAAGGTTCAAGACCGACAGGCAGAGCCAGATGGAGGTGGGAACGAGCAGCAGGCACTGATGGGGTCACCAGCAAACTTTACAGGACAAATAGGAAGGCCTTGGGGGAGGGGAGAAGCGGGGAGGGAGGGCAGCCAAGTGCCCAGGGCACAGGTGAGGCTCCTCCCAGCAGGGAGGGGAGGGGCCAGAGCACTGTGCTGGGCCTCACCCCACGCCCATGCCCACCTTCACCCCAAAACAACCCCACGGCTGGAAGGGGAGGGACGGGAAGAGCAAAGAGGGGCTCCAGGCCCCTCCGAGGGGCTGAAGGAGACTCAGAACTCGGAAGAAAAAGGCCAAAAGGTTTTTACTCTGTGAGCCCTGAGGAGGGCCGGGCAGAGCACAAAGTGTCTAGAGAAGGAGTGAGCAGAGAGGAGCTGGGGCCTGCAGCCTTCCTGCCCCGCGGGGGGAGGAGGCGCAGGAGGTGGAGGCCGGGTGTGCCCTCCCCAAGGTCTTCCGAGGGCTCCAGCCCTGGGGCCCAGCTCCCAGACCTGCCCCTCTTGAGTCCACACTGGAATCCTCTGCTGTCCCCACATCGCATGGCTTCCCTGAAGACTTGCCAGGAGAAAAACGCTTGGCGGAGGGCAAAGGCCGGCGCGGGCTGACGGAAGCTGATGCGTTCTCCTCAGTGCTGTGGCTTTCCCCGGCAGGAAGAGGACCCCGAGAACTGTCTTTGCCTGGCAGAGCCATGCCCCCGATTCTTCAACTTCCAGGTCAGGGGTCTCGGTTCAGGAGATGCTGGGTTAGGCTCAAAGCTCATCAGGGGGGCTGTGTGTGAGGGGGGATGCCTTCTGGACGCCCTCATCCTCCTCGGGGCTGGGATCTCCCTGGAGGCCACCCAGCTCCTTTCTCTGTTTGCTGCCGCCACCGCCTGCCGCCTTGGTCCGGCTGCTCTTCTTCTTGGACTTCTTCCCTCCCAGGGCAGCTGTGTCCCCCTTCTTGCCGGACCACTGCTCTGCCAGGCAACCTGGGGTGGGGAGAGATAGCTTCAACAGACGGGTCTGCTGGGTGGGGAGCACTGAGTGGGGAGCTGCTGGGACTGGCAACTGGAACTGGTGTCTGATGTGAGTCCCTGTCTCCCGCCTGACTGGGGCATCCCGGGGGGCATCTGAGCGTTCTGCATGCCATGCTGTACCTGGCTTCCGTGCCTCTCACCCACCCTGGCCCTTCTAGCTCCCGAGGACAGAGAGCCTATGACATCCTCCATTTCTTTCTTCTTTGTCCTCTCCCTACCTCCCTCCCCGAGGGGGAGCACAAAATAAAATCGGGGCTCGACCTGCCCTGCCTTCTCCCTCCTCGCACTCACTGGTGTCCTTGCCCTTCAGCACGTGGTTGGCGCATAGGAACTGAGTCAGGTCCTCTTCTTGGTGGTTCCTGTACCAGTCTTCGATCACCTCCTCAAATTCCTCCACCAGCACGTCGCACTGTTAACACAACACCGTGCATTGGCAAAGCCCCCGCACTGACTCACTTCCAGGGGGGCTCAGCTGAGCCTCCCAAGCCCACTGCCAGGCAGGCGGGCAGCGGTGATTCCCCTGAGGACATGGAAGTCAGACAGGTGAAATGACCGAAGCCCCCCAGTTCATGGTGGCCTTCCATGGCCGCCAACCCCGTCCCCACCCACGCCTGTGGGGCACAGCAGGGCCTGGGGCCAAGGGGCCTCTACCTGCTTCTTGAGGTCGGCCACCTCAGCGGAGGTCTCGTTCCACAGCTCGTAGGGGATGTCCATCACCACCTTGACTCCTTTGTGTACCAGGTTGTGTAGCGTCTCAAAAGTCTCTGACATGCCCTGGAACAGGCAACCGGACATGAGACGCAGGCCCTTCTCGACATCCTGCCCTCCTCTCCAGGTGCTGCTGGAGGTCCCAGGACCTAACTCTGAGAAGTCAGGCCCCTCTAAGGCTTCTCACACTTGACCTCACCTTCCGCCCCCTCTTCCGGCCTGCCTCCCCACAACACACACACACACACACACACACACACACACACACCAACTCATCCTTTCTAAAAGGTCTGCTGTTACCTTTAGGCCCTTTGACTGTATACTCCTTTTCCCGGAAATAAGTTTGTCTTGGTTCTTCCCCATCACTGGGGCTGGGTATCCCCCCTCCCCATACCCAGGCCCACGCCTTGCCTCAGGTTCTTCCTAGGGCTCGTGTCTTTCCTTGCTGGGAAGAGGGTACAGGCAAGGCAGGAAAGACTGTTCTATAAAAAACATATTTCTGCCAGCTATCTAGGTTTCTGCCTGGAGACAACATACTGTCTACTTCCTCTGTCTTTCCGGAAAGAATGCATACAAATACAAGCAGACATACAAATATATCCTCCTCTCCTCCAACGCCACTTTTTACACAAGCAGGAATACTTATCATACACACTATTCTTCACCTTGCCTTTTTTTTACTTAATAATACATCTTGCAGATCATTTCGGTTTAATTCCTAAAGAGCTACCTCATTCTTTGCTTTCCAGTTGCGTAACAGTCCACTGAATGGCCACATAATTTATGTAAGCATTCCCCGACTGCTGAATGGTTAGGTTGTTTCTAATTTTTTTTTTTGGTATGGAAAATAACTTTAAAACATTTTCACATTAAGCAAACGTGGGTTTATTACCAACTTTGGTGATAATTTATACAAATTTTAAAGATAAAACCTAAGACTTCTTGCTGCTTGAGACGCTCTCTCTAGGTTTCCCTGGGGTTTCTGACCCGTCTCCTTTGCTAGGAGGGTACTTAGGTGGAGAAATGTGCCAGGAACTGAAGATGTAGAGACAAAGAAATATGTGCCTGTTGTAAGAAGCTCATTCTCCAGGGAGAGAACATTCGTGCACATAGTCAGTGCCTTAACTCTTTCTCTGCATTAATTGATTTCAAGTTTTTCCCCCCCAAAATGTGTCAAAAATCCACAAAAAATAAAAAGTTGATATTTTGACGATTTTATGCATTTAACAACATTTTGAGCTGCTTTATACATAAATGACATTACTTTTATTTTAAACCTTTGATATATGGTAATAAATTTACCATTATATTGAATTTTAGCAAAAAATACTCAAAACATACTAAGTGGCATCAATTAGATAATGCAAGCCACAGGAAAACATGTGCAAACGTTGCAGCAAAGGAATTAAACGTCACAGAGGTGGATGCCCTGTGGGTCCAGAGGAGGGACAGGGCGATCGTGCCACCCAGGCGTCTCCTGACATCTCCTTAAACCCCCACATCCTGATTTCTCCCTGCACAAGTGCTTAGCCCCCTATGGGGGCTGCACCCCGGAGCATTTCTGCCTGTCTGAGGCTGAGGCAGGACCCGGATGGGCAGGCCCCGGCTACTATCAATGTGCTAATGGCCCTGGAAAAGTCTGGCCACCCAAGAGGGGCGGAGTGCAACCAGCAATCCCCGAAGAATGGGAAGAGGCCAAGGGGGAAAGCTCCCAGGGCAGAATCTTCCAACTGCACACACAACCAGCAGACACACTTAGCCACATGGAGGCCCGGCCCCAGCGGGGAGAAGGGCAAGCACATTCCCACCTTGGCAAACCGATTGCTGCCAGTCCTCTCCTTGTGCAGGCTGTAGTCCAGGAGCCTCTTGCAAATGGTCTCAGTGACTTCGATTAACCGTAAGTCCCTGCCGAGACAGCAGCATGGCAGGACTGAGTTCCCCTCCCAGCCCCAGTGGGTCAGCGGTCCGTCCCTCCAGCCCTGCTACCCCGACACCTACGCATCTCACCAACGGGAAGTCAGAGCTGGAAGGAAGATAGGTCATCTGGTCTGGGGGGCTCTGAAATGCTGGAACACAGACCAGAGAGACACAATTTTAACAGCTCCATGGGAAGGAATTTTTAAAAATAAAGCTCAATGATTCAGTCGATTTTTTTAATAAAGCAAAATGGATTAAATTGTGGTGTTAAAAGATTTCATCTTGAAAAGATAATCGTAAGTGATGGAAGTTTTTTTGTTTGTTTTTAATATTTATACCGGTAAAATTAAAAGTTGGTAATCCTATATTAGCAAGATTTTAAAAAATTGCATTGGTCCATGAAATCCAAAAGTTTGGAAATCACTGATAAGGTCCAATAGTCCTGCTTTTACAAATGAGGAAGGTGACGCCTAGAAGGGTTAAGGGATTTAGGAAGACCACACAATTAGCTGCAGGTAGAACCAGTCGGCAAACTTAGGTCCCAGTGACAGCTGCCTCCCTTTGGGGGGTTTGCCTGGCTGGAAGGGAGAACGGAATCCCAAGTCGCTGAAGCCTCGAGGAACAAAGCAGCACTGGCCAGTGGGTCCCCATTCACTTACGACTTGGTGTACTTGACTCCAGAAGCTTTCCGGTCCAGGATGCCATAGCCCATGTCAAGGACCTCCTTGGTCTTGCCAGTTTCCTCAAAGGCTGACTTCAGCTCCACAGCGACGTATTTACACACTGGGGGAGGGAGACAGCACAGCTTACTGAATGAATGCACGTGCCTTCGACGGCAGCCAGCTCCCAGCAAAACAGACCCAAGTGGATGCCTCTACCAGATGGGGTCAAGTCAACGCTCGAGGCAGACAAGGGGTGAGCACCAGACCACCGAATGGAGTTCACTGGGTGAAACGCGGCTCCATGATCCACGGCCCCATATCTACTCTTGGCCCTTACCCCACTGACTTCATTTTTCCCAGCTCCTTCTTGCCACCGGCAATCACTTACAAATGATGGTAAAACAATCATTTTACTTAAAAATGTTTCAAACATACAGAAGAGCTGAAAGAGTGCAATGAATACCTATCTACTTTCCACTCGTATTCAACAGTTGTTAATAATTTGCCACAACCTCTCTCCAATTTATAACATAAAACAATGTAACAATATACTAATATATCTCAACAGTATGTACATTGCTTTTGCTAAACCATTTTGATAGTAAGTCGCCGACATCATGATCTTTAACTCCTAACTATGTCCTCACGATCAAATATATGGTGATGGAAGGAGAACTGACTCTGGGTGGTGAACACACAATGGGATTTATAGATGATGTACACCTGAAATCTATGTAATTTTACTAACAATTGTCACCCCAATAAATTTTAAAAAAATATATGGTGGTAAATTGGTTTTCTACCAAACTGCCGTCAGTGTTATAACAATGCTGATGGCATTTTGCTTGCAGGCCATATTCTATTCAGAGGCAGCAGAAACTGCCCAACCACAAACACAGTCTCTCTCAGCAGTATTCATCATGTGTCCAACATAGAGTCCCAGACTTATGTCCTCACGTATCTCCTGAGAACAAGGACCTTCTCCTACCTAACCATAAAAAAATTTTGATACTTGGAAAATGAACAATAATTTCAAGATCAGCTAATAATTAGTCTGTTTTCAAATTTCCCCAATTGTCCCTCAAATGTATTTTATGGCTCTTCTCCACCACCCCCACTCCGGGTCAAGCTGTTGTTTCTCAGTCTAGTTGTGTAGGATACAGCTCCCTGGCCCGTGCTGGTATCATGAGCCTTGCGCTCCCCAACCCACCCCCCCCAGGCAGTCGGTCACCACTCATCGGTTGGCCGCTCACAGCAGCTCACGGGCAGCTCTCCCGGCTGCCGGCTGCTCACGATGGCCGCCAGCCACTCAGGGCGGCACGTGGTAGCCCACAGCAGCACACAGCAGCCCCCGCCAACCTCTGGCTGCTCATGGCCGCTCAGCTCCAGGGAGAGCTGTTGTTCACAATCTTAGCTGTAGAGGGCGCAGCTCACTGGCCCATGTGGGAATCGAACCAGCGGCCTTCGGGGTTAGGAGCACTGCTCCAACCACCTGAGCCACCGGGCCGGCCCTTATGGCTGTTTTATCACTGGATTTCATGTGTTGTGCCAACAGCATCAGCTCTCTATTCTTGCCAAGTTAATTTGCACGATCCCCTCCAGAGGTCTTATTTCTACTGTCTGTACATTCATTTTCTCATTTCCTCTTACTCTGCCTCAAATAGTTATCAAGCAAATCCTACGTGTCAGGCACTGCCAGGGAATACAGAAATGAAAACCAGTCCCTCCCTTTCACATACTCAGTCTAATGGAGCAGAGAGAAGTATACACAATTCCCACTGCATAAGGAGTGGTACGACTGAGGTACGAAGTGTCTAAGGCCTTACGAAAGTGCTTCCTGTCCTCTAAGGGCTTTGGGGCTTTTCTGCCCATTCTCCCAACCTCCCCTTAAACGCCTCCTCCCCCCAGGAAGCCCGGCACTAATCCCATCTGCTCTTGATTTCATTCTGGGACTCTGCAGGCCCATGCTCTCTCACTAACAGCCTTCAGCCATTTCGCGTGTCTGTCCAATTAGACTACAAAAGTACCCAAAGTGAGTATCGAGTTCTGGATTTTTTCTGTATTCCTCTCGTCTGGGACTCTATGTTGGACACATGATGAATACTGCTGAGAGAGACTGTGTTTGTGGTTGGGCAGTTTCTGCTGCCTCTGAATAGAATATGGCCTGCAAGCAAAATGCCATCAGCATTGTTATAACACTGACGGCAGTTTGGTAGAAAACCAATTTACCACCAAAACAAACACGTCCCCTGGAGGTTCGCTTGGTGAAATTTTATCCCATATATGTTACCAGATGGCTTAAAGAACTTGGAACACATGAAAATTCTAAAATATAAGCTTGTGATCTCAGAATCTGCAATGAATTGAGGGTGTATCATCTCCCTGGCTCTCCATCCAGGACCATCGGGTCTCCCTCCCCTCACTCTGTCCTGTATTCTGTGCAGGGTCATCATTTCTGTGGATCCTCTGTCCCCTTCTCCTATGCCCCAACATGTAGTATTCCAGGCCCAGGGGGATGGAGCCCATCAACCCATCTCGCTTCTACTCCTCAGCCACAATCATGCTTCCCAGCTCTTCAAAACCTCACTTCTTCGAGACCCGCTCTGGGAACCCGGGGAAGGAAGGCTCATGGAGACTCACGGCACAGACCCCAGGCCCTCAGGGACATCTACCCATTCTTTTTCTGAGCAACTTCTCCTTCCTCTGTGCCAATGCGTGTTCCACTCAGGTTACTGAGCCAGGAGACAGGCGTTGCGGGCCAGACACAGTCAGCATTTAATAACAAAGATGTAACAATGATAAATAAAAGTAAATACACCATGACGAGGAGCTGGAGTTTGCCAAGCCATCTTGTGACTGAAAAATCTCCTTTATTCTTATTTATTTTTTTGTTTTTTTCGAAAATCCCTTTTAATCTTTATCAAGTACCTACAAAATGAGGTACTTGCCAGCTCTATGCTTCTAGGAGTCTCTGAATGCCTCTAAGGTAAAGAAATGTGAGCTTCTTAGGCCATGAGGATAATAGGAGGAACAGTAGGGGCTCTTTGATAGCAGAATAAAATAGAAAATAGAGAAGAGGAAGTGAAACCCTCAAAGGATGCCGGTTAGAACTAGAGGAAGAGTGAAAGGAAAGCATCATAACACTCTATCTATTCAAGGGAGCAAGGGAGAAGATATAGGCTGGAACCCACACTGGGAGGCCTACAAGTGAAGTCGGGCCATCTCTGAACATCTCACCTTTCATCTCTCACGTGGAAGGATTGTGTGTCCTACACCACCCCACCCCCACTTCCCAGTGCCTAGGGAACGTCTGGCCTGCTATAGGCTTTGAATTGGGATGAAACAGATTTATCGCCAACTTTCTGGGAGGCCTGGCGTTAGGGAGGTAGGCAGCAAGGAATGACTGTAAAGGTCTGAGGAGAAAACTGAGAAATGGAGGGAAGAAGAAAAGGTGGGCCTTCACAGCGCTGGATCCCTGCTTCGGGTGCAGGCATTCCTCTCTCTCTCTTGCTCTCACTCTGGCTCTCAGGCTCTCTCTTGCTCTCTCCCGCTCTCTCTCTCTTTCTCTGGGATACACTCTCTTTCCTTATTCCTAAAATCTTCCTCCCTCACCAGGTTCCCCCAGGCTCTAGTCTCGCCCATGGCCTCAGACCCTCCTCCTTCCTCCACACCCCCGCCCCCAGTTATTAATATTTATTCGAAATACATTTACTGGGAGCCGAGGCATTGTGTGAATAAATATTTGACACAAGGTCTCTACCCTCAAGGAGCTCACAGCTAGTGGGGGAGACAGCCAATTACACAAATTAGGCTGCAGTGAGGGCACAAAGGGGAGAGTCTCCTTCCCCTAAGACCCATCATATGAATCTTTTCAGTTCCTCAAACTTGTCTTTTGCCTCTTAGCCTGTAGGCCTCTGCATCTGTGGTTTCCTGAGTGGGACTCTCTTTTTACTTCTCTTCACCCGGCTAAATCCTAAGTACTCTTGGGCTTCCTATACGAAGCCTTTCCAGACTTCCCTCTACACCCCGCCTTTCCCCCCATCTCTAGGCTGGACTAGATGCTTCTCATGCAGCCCCAAAAGCCCTGTACCTCCTTTATCACCATCTACTACCCTGGATGATAATTGCTTGTTTTTACCAAGTTGTAAGCTCCAGGTGCACCGAAACCTGCTCTCTCTCCCGCCCCTGTATGCGCAGCGTCCGGCACAGAGCCAGGCACACAGTAGGTTTAATGAAGAGATTCTCACCCAGGGCCTTCCAGCCCGACTCTTCTCCGCAAGCCCCGCCCCTCCAGTAGGATACTCCTGCGGGCCCCGCCCCCTCACCTTCGCATTTGCTGGGCAGGCGAACCCAGTCGGTTTCCTCGGCTTGGGCCTGGCTTGGGCCCAGTTCCGGGGCTGGCAGTAGCAGCAACAGTAGAAGGGGGAGAAGCAGAAGCCAGCGGGGTCCGAGCCGGGACGCGGGCTCAGGCAGTGACTCCATGGCCAAGCCACACCCGACCCGAGCGCACCGGCTACCTTCCCTCCGGCTGCGCGCGCTGGGCAGCTTCCCGGAGCCGCTTCCGGAACTGCACACGTGCCTCGGCGTAATTTGGGCAACAGCAAGCCCTGGGCCCGCTCGTTCCTCCGGCCGCCTCCGCCCACCCCCAGAGCCAAGGAAGTCCTGCGGGCTGTCCAGCCAATGGGCTTTTCGGGCTTCGCCCTCAAGCGAATGGGAGGAGGACTTTTCCTAGGCTTCGGCCAATGAGAGAGCAGATGGTGTCCTCAGTGACCAATAGCAATATATTTTCCCACCCCCTAACGGCGGCTCTGGGAGGGACTGGAGGACCAGGTCCAGGAGAGGGGAAGCCGCGTGTTGGGTCTGGGAAATGTGCGAAAGGCTGTCTTCACTGCCTTCTCTGCCTCCTTGCACGTCACTTCCCTCCTGGGGTCGTAATGCAGCAAGCTATAACTGAGCACGTTTTTAAATGATTATTGTTGTTGTTGTAGTAATTGCCAGCTGCTCTTGTAGGCGCTGTGGGTGAGACCAGGAGACTCAAATAGTCCCCAGCCTTCAAACAGCTTTCCCCCGCCCCTTATTTGTTGTTGTTCAAACAGCTTTCTTAGTGCCCCGTAACCTTAGATTTGTCCCAGTGAGAACTGGAACAAATCACTTCTTATCTGAGCCTCAGTTTCCATCTGTACGATGACTGAGTGATCCTCCTAGCTGCTATTCCAAGCTTGCCTGTTGCTGGGAAGTTCAAATAAATTGTAAAAAATTCACGCATTAATTTCCTTTTTAGTGCGTAACCTCAGTCACTTTTACCGCCCTATTATTTATTGCTTTGGCTTCTGAGCTCCCAGAAAGCAGGGAATTGATTTATTTAGGCCCAGGAGCCCTCCTGGGAAATAATATTAAGCCAGCTTCAATGGGGGTTCAGAGTCTGGAGCAGGGCAGGACTGGGGAAATTGGGGCAAGTTGGGAAGAGGGGTTTTGACACTAAGGGAAGCCCTGCTTCCAGAATGAGAAGACATTTATCGAGGCAAGCATGAGTTTGGTAGGAGCTCTGGGCTCAGCATCTGGGCTGAGAGCTGGGAAGGGACAATGACTGGAGAAAGTCGGAGGCTATGGATGGACATGTCCCCACCGGGACGCAGCCTCCCCCCTCCTCAGTCTGTGTTTTGGGCAAGGAGCAGGCCCTGTGAGGATGGCGGACGGATTCATCCCCAAAAGTTGTAGGACACTCCCCACCTTGAAGAATCCAAAAAAGAAGTAGAGAATCTTCTTACAGGCTGGTGAGAGATGAGCAGTGGAGGAGACTGTTTTCATGGGCCAGCCGCTGAGAAGTCACGAGTAAGCTGGAGGTGTCATTGACACCATATTGGGAGGAGGGCAGAAATGTTAGAGTATAGTTCCCCACCATCACCTTCTGGGAAAGAAGACTAAGGTAGCACCATTTGTCCACTAGACTGTCCTGTGCTTCCCAGGGGACATTTAGATTGACATGAAAGCACCCAGAGATTCTTGAGGTGATTATTGAGAGGAACCCCTAGGAAAGGCTGGATTTCCTGCCAGCTCTGAAGAAAAAGGGGACACAGATGTTACACTCTGTCATTGGGGGCCTTATATCCTATCAGGGCAAGAACCCTCTTTAGGAAACAAAACAAAAACCTCGTTAATGCCTGGCTCAGAGTTGATGCTTAATGAATGTTTGTCAAATGAATAATGACCCTTAATTGATTAATAACGTGTAAGTTTGGAATTACCATCCGTGCTCTTGGCGTTGGACATAGTCCTGTTACTCTGGGATTTTGGCCCTGTTCGCTTCTGTCGAGTCTGCACAAGACTTCACAACAGGCCCAGCACCTCACCTTCCTGGGTTCCTTGCCCTGATCTTTCACAGAGCTTGGGCCAGGATGAAGAGACAGAGAAGGGGACTTGCCCCATGCCCGGCTCTGGGGTCAGGAGACAGAGGGGGGACAATGTCCTCCTCAACCCTCAGCTCTACTCTGCAATTCCCAGGGTCTCACCCTCGGGAAGCCCTGTTCCTCAGGGGAGCCTTCCCAGATTTCTGCCTCCTCTACAGCTGCCAAATGCCCTCCTCCCAGAGGAGACATGAATTAAAATAGTTTTCATTTGCTTGTGTTATTTAAGTTCTCCTTTAATTGCACCTCAAATGACCCAGCGCTTGGGTCAATCACCACCCTCAAGGGATTCCCAGTTTGATGGGAGAGATGCAGCCTTTTCCCTCAGAAAGCCCTCTGTTGGAGCTGGGAGACAGAGTCCAGCCCCTGGGAAGCTCCGATCTGCAGGCGGAGGCAGGTCACGCACAAATGCTCCAAGGCTGGAGGCCGGGATACTGATGATGGTGGTTCCTGAGCACCAGGCCCAAGCTGGGGCGGTTGAGAGCGTCTCCTCCTCTCAGACTGGGCTCCTGGGATCCGGCCCCTGACGGCGGGTGTGCACCCCGCGGCGGGCCAGGGGCTGCAGCGCCTGCGGGGCGGACCGGGTTTGCCCTGGGCCTGTGGTGCCCATCTCACTGTGGGGACTCCAGTCGCCGGGGGCGGAGGGCTCTCCTACCCGCAGAGGCTTCGGGACCGTAGGGGGCGCAAGGAACCCGGGGTCCCGGGGGCCAGGGGCCCGGGCCGGGTCCCCTCGCGCGGTATGCAGGTCGCGGAGGTGGCTGCAGGTCAGTAGCACGTCAAACAGCAGCAGCTTGAAGAGCAGCAGCCGCAGCGCCCCCAGCCGCAGCGCTTGGCCCGGCATCCCTGTGGGAGGGAGAGGAGCGGGTTAGCGGCCCAGAGGCTAGCCCTCAGACCCCATCCCCAGGAGAATCCTCTGCCCTGGCCGTTCCTCCTCACCTTCGCCCCCCAAGTCCAGGGAAAGTCCCTCCTTGTGTCTAACCTAAGCTCTTCCGGGTAATAATAACAAATACCTGCCTAGCCTTCATTATATTCTATTCACTAAGGACTGGAGGATGTAGGCCAGGCCAGAATTAGCATCCCACGCAGAGGAAGGACAGTAATCATGTCAAAGGTCTCTATTTTGGTCAAGAAGAGAACCCGACTAGTGACTCTGTCCAGCGGGTGGTGGGACTTTTCCACCATCCAGACAGTTCCCCAAGGCTCTGATGCTGAGACCATCCATGTGCGCTGCCTAAGGAGAACTTCAAGGGCTCTTCTGTTAAGTCTCACCTGTGCTTCTCAACTGGTGTCCAAGAACTGGGCTGAGGTCAGAGAATCTATCCCCATCCTACCCACTGGTAGGCAGAGGCCCAGGCAGGCCATTGTACCAACTCAGCAAGGCAGCCTCTTCAGGGGACACCCACCAACCCCCAGTGGGACCCATCAGGCCACAGCCCAACAGGGCCCAAGGTCCTGGTTTCCAGTACTCACCCCTGAGGGGCTCCCAGCCGCAGGTCCTGGCTGAGGAAGTCTCTCCTGCCAGCCAAGGAGAAAGGAGTGAGATTTAGGATGGGCCATGCCCTCCACCCCAGTGCTATTCCCCAGCCCTGGCACAGGGCAGCTGTTCATGGCATGTTGGATAAATGGACAAATGAACCATCAGTGGGAACCCTGAGCCCATTTGCTGCAAGTCCTCCAAGGGATGCAGGTCTCCCTCTCTCCCTGCTGTCCCCTGTTCTGTGCCCGGGAGAGTTTCGGCACTTTCAGACAAGGAATCGATTTTCTTAGCAACTTCTTTGGACGGCAGGGCATTTGTTCAACAAACATCCCCAATCGGAAGGTAACAAAACTAACATAATCCAAAAGAGGAAGTAAGTCATCTGGTCAGTAATAATAATAACTAGTTTTGGACATATTACTTAACCTCTCTATGCCTGTAAAATGAGGGAAATAATATGACCTACTTCATAAATGAAATGTTTACAATTGTGCCTGGCACAGAGTAAACACTGAATAAGTAAGTGATAACGATTTGTTATTTAATTATTGTTTGATTCTAATAGGTAGGGTGTCATATATAGGGTGATATATAGATATATCTATATGTGTCACCCTAGGGGTGTGTGTGTGTGTGTGTGTGTGTATACATATATATATATATAGAGAGAGAGAGACACAGAGAGAGAGAGAGATTAGCTTTGGTGTGATATGGTTAGTACATATACCTTGATAACATATACTATTTATAAGTATATATATTTATAAATTTATATATATATATACACACACACACGGCTATATATGTGTGTGTGTATGTGTATCTATATTTATATATCTCAACCCCAGGAAGGAGGAGGCATTATTACCTCTTGGAAGTCATGCATCAGACCCTGCATTTGAATGAGATATCACAGATGCAAATCACAGGACTCAGGGCCCTGAGGCCACCCTGCTCTGAGCCCAGGCATCATTTCACCTAGATGGTTGGCACTTGGACACCCTTCATGCCCCCATCGCCTGTGCCTGTCCTCCCTCCCACCATATCCTGGTTCCAGGGTGTGTGAAAGGGACAGGGGTCATCCAAAGGGCCCCAGGTTCTGTCCCCACCTGATAATCGTAGGGGCTGTGTGCTCTGGCTGTGGTCCCCAGCCCCAGGCCCAGTGTTGCAGACCAAGGTCTCCCAGGCTGCCAGCTCCTCAGAGGGCAGGGATAGCTGGGCCAAGCTAACCCAGGTGCCGTCCGCTGCTGGGGAAGGGCCATAGGTGAAGGCATCCAGTGCACTGCCATTGCCAGCTGAGAACCAGATGGGGCTCTCAAGGCCCGGGGGTGCGACGTCGAGGACCAGGCAGACCACCAGCATCTGCTGTTTCCCGTCCACTAGCAGGGTGATTGGAGGGGCCAGAGAGGGGAAGGGTGTGCCGCTCACACCTGCAAGAGACCACGCACCTGTGGGGACCAGATCTATCTGTGCCCTCCCAGGCCACCATCTCACTGTAGGCTACTATGCTTCAATCTATCCTTCCACCATCCATCTACTATCCTTCCATCCACTCATCCATCCCTCTCCTTGTATTTACCTATCTAACCACCATTCCTTCCCTTCATCCTTTCATTCATGCATCTATTTATCCATCTTTTCTTCCATCATCCATCTTTCCTACGTCTCTTCTCTTTACCTACCATCTCTATGTCTGTCCATCCATCCATCCTTCCACCACCTAGCTATCATATCTGAACCTTTCTGTGACAGGTACTGGGGATACAACATTAGTTAAGATATTGTCAGGGCCAGCCCGGTGGCTCAGGTGGTTGGAGCGCTGAGCACTTAACGCCAAGGTCTCTGGGAGAACTGCTGCGAGCGGCCAACTGACGACCTCAGCCGGGGGAGCGCAAGGCTCATAACACCAGCACGGGCCAGGGAGCTGTGTCCTACACAACTAGACTGAGAAACAACGGCTTGAACCGGAGTGTGTGTGTATGGGCGGGGGAAGGAGGCGAAAGAAGGGGGAAAAAAGATATTGTCCCTGCTTTAAAAAAAAAAACAAAACAAAACAAAAAAAAACCCTTTTATTTATTTAAGTGTGTTTTTCCAGGACCCATCAGCTCCAAGTCAAGCAGTTGTTTCAATCTAGCTATGGAGGGCACAGCTCACAGTAGCCCACGTGGGGATCGAATTGGCAACCTTGTTGTTAAGAGCACCCCGCTCTAACCAACTGTGAGCTAACCAGCCACCTCTGTCCCTGCTTTTAAGGAACTCGTCCCATGGGAAAGACAGCAGATGCATAAATAAATACTTATAATACCTTGTTGTGCCAGCTTCAGGAGAGTGGTCGCCTCTGGGGAGGAAGAGAAGGAAATACGATCTGGAAGGAGATCAAAAGGGACTTCAAATATATCTGTAACTTTTTGTTTCTTTTAAAAAAAATATCTGATTCAAATGTGGCAAGATTTTAACCATTTGTTAATCTGAGTGGAATATGCATAGGTGTTTATATTATTCTAGATTCTTTTCTGTAAGTCTAGTATTTTTTAACAGCTTTGTTTAGATATAATTCGTGTACCATGCAGTTCACTCATTTAAGGCGTATGTCTATAGTCTTTCATAATTAAAATAAAAAGTAAGTCATATGTGTACTGCAAACATCTGTCCTGTATTTTCCAGAATAGTCCTGATTTTCCACAAATGTATTCTTTTCAGTAAAGATGACTCATTCAATATATAACAAAATATTATTTTTGAATAGTTGGATATTTTTTCCACATAAATGAAATCTCAAAGGTTAAAACTTCCAAACAAATTCACACCATGATTGAAATGCAACCAGGTAAAGAAATGCCCCAGGGTGCAAGAAAGGATGCCAGAAAATCTTATGCGGATTTAGGGGTATGTGGGGGGGTGATCATGAAAGATTTCTTGAAGGTCAAATAACTGACCTAGTAGCATGTAAATGGTAAGTAGCCCACTCAGGATTTGAACTCATATCTGTGACTCCAAATCCCACAGACCACCCCACTTGAAAGAATGACGAAGATTTTGCTACATGACACAGTGGATCAAACCTGGGCCCTGGCCTCAGACAGAGTTGATTTGACCCTGCCTCATCCACTTAATGTACTGAGTCTCAATTGCCCCATCAATATAGTGGGTTTAATAACAGCAGCCCCTTAAAATAGGTTCGTGACTGTAAACACCAAGGCAGATAAGTATTAGTACTATTATAAGTACTAATAGTAATAAGGCATTGCAAACCAAGGGAGTAGAGAAGGCTGCAAGTGAGCTCCAGGAACCTCAGCCTCCTGAGCCTTTCAGTTGTAAGAACAGAGATATGCTCCACGTTAAGTTCAGCATCCACCTCCTCCACGCAGTTTCCCAGATTGCTCTTCCTCACCCTGGCTACTTCCTTCCCAGATCTCAGGCCTCCTGCCATGGGCATTCCCAGCTCTACACGGGTGTGGTTTATTTTCCTGTCTAGGGAGAGCTGGTGACACACTGCGGCCCCCCTTTAGAGAAAGGAGATGCCTTAACTCAAAGGTCAAGGACTTTTTCCCACCACACACATGCGGACATGCACACGCTTCTAAATGAAGCTGCAATTCTCAAACTTGGAGTCCTTTGGCTTGATCTTTGGAGGACCTGGGAAGTCACGGAGGCCCTGAGAATTCTCCTGAGAGCCCAGTGATAAGTGGGAGCTGGGAGTGAAGAGGAGACACTCCGAGCCCTGTCGGAACAGGGCATCCTGAGGGCAGGGACTGGGCCAGGAAGGACAGGAGAGGACCTCACCAAGTTACCCATGTCCCATCACCCTGTATCACATAACACAGCCCTGGCTACCCCACTCCCAACCCCATGGACACCCGTCCAGCTTGCTCTTGTCTCTCTATACCTCCAAGAGGTGACTGCCCTCCCTACCAACACTGTGGCCTCCAGGGGAGCAGGACTTGGGGCCAGAGTGAGGTAGCTGGGGGGTAGATTACAATGGGGAAGGGATGACTGGCTTCTGGTGAGACCCTCCCCAGGAGGCCCCAAATGACTCTGTCCTTCATCCCTGCATCCCACCCACCCCCAGGGAACCCAGGGCAAGGGAAGAGGGAATTAATTAGGCAGATTAATTGGGGCACAGAGAGGGACCAGGAAGGGGGCTCACCTGTGGGCAGGGCTGGACACCCAAGGGCTAGGAGAAGCAGCAGCCAAGTCCCAGCCATGGGCCACCTGAGAGGAGTCAGGACCCAGCTGCAGACCTGAGGTGTGGGCGGGGGGAGGAGGCACCCACAAGACTGCCTCCCACGCCACAGGCCCAGCTGCACCTCAGCTGCTCCACCACGGAGCCGTTTCCCAGTAAGGGGCCCCTCCCACCTCACCCTGGCCCCCAAACCCAATCCTCTCTCACGGGCCAGGGAACTCAGGGTGCCACTCCCACAGCAGGAGCCAGATGCCCACACTCCCTCCCATCTGAAGAGCACTTCACAGTATGCAAAGCTTTTTCCCAGTCACTGGCTTTGCCCTTTACAGGATATAGAGCACGAGGTGGTATGTAAGGGGCTTAACATATAGCACTTGGTCCCATCCACCCAACTACTGTGAGTTCCATTTCACAGGTGAGACAACTGAGATTCAGAGAGAGTGAGTGACCTCCCAAGGCCACACAGCTGGCAGGTGGCAGAGCCAAAGCTTGAATTGTTTCCAGACGGCTAGCCTTAATATAGCCAAAGAGCCTAATAAACTTATTTCCATGTTGTTACACCCGCCCCTTTTTAAATAGAATTTATGTTTTAGAGCAGTTTCAGGTTGACAGCAAAATTGAGCAGAAGGTTCAGAAAGTTTCCATATATTCCCTACACTGTCACATAAAACCCCCTTTTTAAAAAAACAAACTTTTTATAAATGCCATTTTTAGTGACTCCACTAAATTTTAGCTAGCTGTCACTTTGACCCTGAAACTTCCCATCTGAATATATACCTTAAAGAAATAATAAGAGATTCAGTCATTATAAGACAAAGATATATGCACAAAAATGTATTGTCTATTTAAAGAGCAAGAGCAATTGGAAATAGCCTAGTTGTTCAATGCTAGGGTAAGAGTTCAATAGATTCATGTTTGGTGTATTTATATTAATGAATATTATACAGCAGCTTTTCAAATCATCTTTTCAAAGAATGTTTAATGACATGGGACATAGAATAGAGTTTGGGTCAGAGTGTGGGCTGTGAAGGCAGAACGCCTGGCTTTCAATCTTGACTATATTATTCAGGAGCTGTGTGGCTTTCACCAAATTACTTACTTCCCTCACCCTCAATTGCCTCATCTGTACAATGGGGTTGGTAATACCTCCAAGCGGTCCTGTGATATTTAAACAAGATAATCTGTGAAGAGGGTTTAGCACCATTTTTTATATAGCAGGTCCTCTTCTTCGTTCAATGTTGTTTTCCTTATAACATTGATGAGGGGGAAAAAATAATTGATTTCCGGCAGGGGCCACTGTCTATGTGGAGTTTGCATGTTCTTCCTGTGTCTGAGTGGGTTTTCTCCAGGGACTCTGGTTTCCTCCCACGTCCCAAAGGTGTGCATGTGAGGTGAGCTGGGTGCCTACATTGCCCCAGTGTGAGAGAGTGTGGGTGTGGGTGAGTGCACCCTGCAATGGAAGGGTGTCCTGTCCAGGATGGGGGCCCATCTGGGACCCTGGGCTGCTGGGGGTGGGCCCCGGCAACCCGAGACCTTGAATTGGAATAAGTGGTTTGAAAAACAATTACCCTATTTGTTTTTATTAATCTTTCTTAAATGTATGATAGTTCACATTTATTTCAATGTTTAATATTAGAAGTGTTTTGGGTCTTTACAAGTTTGGTGATGTTTTTGTGACCAGAAATATGCCATAGGAACCTTTGTTTATATCAATTAGCCTACGGTAAAATTGGTTTGCTTATAATAATTTCACTTAAAGTTGCTGTTTCCAAGAACCTATGGAGGTTCAAGACTTACTGTACATAGTAAGAAGTCATAAATGTTCTATCTTTCTTAAATGTGTGTATACATAGTGACATACACAGAAAGTTTAAACAAATAGGATACAAATCTAAATAGAAAAATATATACCCAATTTTGTATAAGAAATATGTAACTATCCCTAAAAGGAAGCAGACAAATGTTAACAATGGTTGTCTCTGTGTGTTAGGATTGTGGATATTTTCGTCTTTATAATTGTTTATTTCTCAAATTTTCTACAGTGAATTGGTATTATGTTAAAAATCAAAAAAATAAACATTTTTAAAAAATAAAACTACAGATATACTATAGTTCATTTAGCCATTCCTTTATTTGTCAGACATTTGGATTTTCCAGTTTGGTACAATGGATATCTTTGTTCATAAAGAATTTTCCAAACTCATACTTATTTTTTTTTTAACTATTGGCTTGAAGGCCTCTGATTTTTTTGTTTTGTTTTTTGTTTAACTTAAAAAATTTTTTAGGGGTGGCCAGTTAGCTCAGTTGGTTAGTGTGGTGCTAATAACACCAAGGTTGCTGGTTTGATCCCGGCATGGGCCAGTGAGCTGCACCCTCCTTAAAAAAAATAATAATAAAAAAAAATAAAAAAATTAAACTGTGGTAAAGTACACAGGACATAAAATTTATCATCTTAACCATTTTTAAGTGCCCAGTTCAGCTGTATTAAGTACTTCACATTGTTTTACAACCATCACCACCATCCATCTCCAGAATTCTTTTCATCTTGCAAAACGAAAACTCCGTATTCATTAAAAACACTACTTCTCCATCCTCCTCCCCTCAGTCCCTAGCAATCACCATTCTACTTTCTGTCTCTGTGAACTTGTCTACCTCATTAAAGTGGAACCAGATAGAACTTGTCGTGTTGTAGCCTAGGTCAGAATTTCCTTCCTTTTTTAATGCTGAATAATATTCCATTGTATGTGTATACTACATTTTGCTTCTTACCTATTCATCTCTCAGGGGACATCCCTCAATGGTTGCTTCCGTTTTAGCTATTGTGAATCTTGCCATTGTGAATGTGGGTATACAAATATCTCTTTGAGACCCTGCTTTCCATTCTTTTGTGTATATACCCAGAAGTGCAATTGCTGGATTACATAGTAATTTAATTTTTATTTTTAATTTTAATTTGATAGTGGCCATCCTAATGGGTGTGCAGTGGTGCCTCACTATGGCTTCAATTTGCATTTCCCTAAGGAGAAGTAATGTTGAGCATCTAAGGTCTCTGTATGTGAAGGCTCCCTAATCCACGTCTGTTATACTAATTTATATTCCTCTACAATGTATGAAAGGCCCACTCATCCCCACCAGCATTTGGCATTTTTTTCCATTGGATGATGTAATCTTTAATGGATAATTCAATCAACATAACAAGTAAATCCTTTGTAAACAAGTTTGCTAATAAAAAGAGCTCAGTCTTAGTAGGCATATACTTTGGGGAAAAGCGTATGGATGCACTACAGGACAACCTGTTAGTTGTGCATTTGGCATTTCTTTTTTTTAAAATCCCAATTTAATCAGTTAAAAATGGTATATCATTCTCTGATCACAGCATTATTTTCCCATGTAGTTGTTTCCTTCCCTGTATTGTCTGTTTATTATCTTCCTGTACTCCTTTTGTCTTATTAATTTTTTAAAGAGCTTTCACATGTTGAAAATACCAAATCTTTGTATATTGCACTTGGCTGGAGCTATTTCCCAATTCGTTGACTATTTTTAATGTTTTTTTCACCTGCAATGTTTTGTTTTGTATGAACAAACATATCCATCTTCCCTATTGGGATTCCTCTCATCTCCTTTATGCCCTCCTCCCTCTAGAGAATCAATACCTTCTCGCTTCTATTGTCTTTTTGGCTTATGTAGTTTAATCCTCCTCCCCAATTTAACTCCGTCAGGAATTAATTTTGGTGTAGATGAAGGATGTGCATTTAAATTTCTTTTTTCCCAAAGGGCTAATCAATTATCCCGGGATTGTTAATTGAATAATCCTTCCTGTCTCCATTATTTGAGAAACGTTCCTTATTACGTGTTAAAGGCTTTTACATTGGAGGGTTTATGTCTTCCTGGCTCCCGGATTTCTTTATTCTGGTGCCAGCTTCACCCTATTTCTCTTTGATTATTTTAATGACCCCCTATGATTATTTTTAATAACCACGTGTATTGCACTCTCCGCTGTCCTGAGGGAGCCCCCCTCCGGCCGCGACTTCGCTCCCGCCCCCTTTCCCGCAGGGCAGTCTGGAGGCCTCGGGCGCCACCTGTTCCCAGGCGCTGCGGCGCCCAGGTGCAGCTCTGTCACCGTGGGTTCCCGCCGGGAGGAGAGGGAGGGAGGCAGGTGTCCCTAACGACTCTCCCGCCCTCCAGCCTGGGGAGGTGCTGGCCCGGGCTCCGTTACCACAATACAGATGGGGAAGAGCCTTCCGGCCTCTTTCGGGTTTCAAGACCTTCCCAGGGAGAAGAAGGTGGAAGACACACTCCCCCCTCCCCACACCCCCGTCTGCCCCCAGCCGCCTCCTTCGCCCATTGCCCGCTTGAGCCACCTCGCGTTGCTATAGATACGCTGCCAGTGGCCCAACCCCAGCTCCCTGGCCACTGGTCTGCCTGAAAGCTTTCTTTGCCTGCTCTCACAGGGTTCCCTCCTTCCAGGTGCCCCAAGCATCTCCCCGTGACTCCACAGTCTTGCTGGTCCTAAAGGTGCCCTTGCCCAGGGCGGTGAGGATGCCCTGACACGCTGGCCGGAGATCCCCGAGCTGAATCCCTTCGCTGAGCGCCTCACTTGGGATTGAACCTGTCAGTTGCCGACCTGCTACTAAGAGCCAGGTGGTGTTCACACACATTTCATTTACTCCTCACAAACACGCCACCCGGTATGGATCTCATCCCTGTTTTACAGTCGAGGAAACTGAGGCTCAGAAAAACTAGGTTTCATCGCTGAAGATTCTCTAGCAAGCAAGTGGTGGAGCTGGGAGTCCATTACAGGGCTGTGTTCACAGGTCTGTGTGTCTCCAGTGCTTCTTTCACAGGGCTGGTGGGGTCGGTGGGGGCCGGGCAGAGGAAATCTGGATGGCCACAGGGAAACGCCTCGTATCCGTGGTCCAGGTGAAAAATCCCTGTCCCCAACACACTGTCTCATCAGCTACTATATCATTGGGAGGGGATGGCAGTTTGGCAATACTCCCACAGAAACCTACAACGTTAGCTACCACCAGAGTTCACAGAAGTTGGGGGGGGGGGTTATGAGGCCTAAATTTATCATCATAGCCTCCAGCTTTCACTGCTCAAGGACACAATCTCCTTATCTTTTGCCAGCACCTTGGCTGGATGGGGTTCTTGACCTGGAGGGTGACTTGAACCTTTATTCCCGTAGCGTCTGAGTGCTCGGTGGCCTTGAGTCCTCGGTGTCGGGTTGCTGAAGTTTTCTGCTAAGTAAGACTTTGGGCAGAGGATCATTAAGAAGCCCTCAGTGACTCGCCTGGGTTCCAGATCTAGCCCCTACCTCTGCTGTGCAGCAGCAACCTAATTTTCTCTGGTGCTTAGGATGAATCAACCCAGCCACTCCGGTGACCCCTTCCTCTGCCTGTTGGTCCAGTAGCTTGAGAAACCAACATGGCCAGGGATCACCTCAGCTTCCATGGCATCAGATCTATGATTGTCCCGTGGCAGAAATGTTTCTCCCAAACTCCATGAGTCCAAGGTCATGGTAGCAACAATTCTTCTAGTAGGTGGTAGACGTTAGGAATAATAGTGAGGAGGCCGCCGCTACCCTTACCTCTCGGTTGTATATGAGTTTGATTCTTGTTTTTGTTTAAAGAATACGCTGCATCCTGTAGGATGGCACATTCCCCTTGTAGGGTGTAGCTTCTCGGCTCTGTTCTCCCTGAGCCTTCAGCTGGCCAAGCCACCATTCTGTCAAGCCAGCTGCTTCAGCACATGGCAAGATCAGTACATTCTCCGGGCATGAGCTCATTGGTACATTTCCTTGGCAATGAAATGTATGCCCTGGTTGGAGGCGATGTTATGTGGCCATGCTGATAGATAAGGTATTCCGTAAGTCCACGAATGGTGGTGCTGACAGAAGCACTGTAGGCAGAGGTGAATTCATACCTGGAATATGTGTCTGTTCTCATGAGGGTACAGCACAGCTCCTCCATGCTAGGAAGGCCCGATCCAATCCCTCTACAACCAGGTGAGAATGGCACCTAATCAGGGACTCAGCATCGAGCTGTAAATAGGATGGACACTGAACACTGGACACAGCCAGATCAGTCTCGGAGTGGGGAAGAGTATGTTACTGAGCCAAAGCATAGCTTCTAGCTCAGCCACTGAACAACGCTGGAGTGCCTGGGAAAACAGGCACAGGACTGTCATCTTGTCTACCTGATGACCATTCTTTCTCAGGCCTTATTATGGGTCATTGTAGTTACCTTGCCTTTGGCTCTTAAGCGTCACCACCTGGCCTGTATAGCACCAGGCTACCTACCATTCTTCTCACTGCGATCAGGGAATGCAGTTTCACTGATCCGATCCGCCTAGCATTTCCCACGAGCACCTCCAGCCTGCAGAGGACAGCCATCAGAGCAACTCAAGCATCCGGTGGCCCTCACCAATGCATTTCTTCATGCTTTGGTAAAGGGAGTGTTTTCCTGACCCCTTTAAAATATGTGGCTAGGGCTGGCTGAGCAGATTGCCTGTAACAAATCCAATCCAGCATTTCTTCCTGAGATTTCAGATTCCTTCCTTTATAGTATGCCAGGGAAGTTCTGGCATTTCAAGTTCATTAATGGTAGGCTACCATTAAGTCCAGGCTTTAATTAACCAACCTAGCAGACTATTAATGCCTCTCCAGGTGCTCGGGCCAACATATTAAATCCCAAATCCTGGATGAGCATCCATGACCAGGAGTTTAGCCAAGCTAAGCCTCACATTCCACACTCCTGGGTCTATTTCTCTTCGAACCCTCTCTCACACAATGTTCCCTTGGCTTCTGCCAAGGCACTTTGGCAAAGCCTGTAACTCTTTCTGTCTGGGCATTCTCCTCTTAGTGTGGGCTTTGTGCTTCTCTACCCAGGCTGCGCTGCGATCTAACTCAGGAAGGCCCTCGGGCCAGGGGGGATGGAGAGGGAAAAGGTTCTGAGGCTGATGGCCTAGGAAACAGGAGCACTACAAGGGGAGGTTGTCTCCACAGACAAGACCATATCAAGAGCATTTGGGGATTCAAAGTTCTCAGACTTGTCCGTGTCTGGCCAAATGGCCCCATCCCATCTCCGGGTCTCATCCATTCCCCATCCATGCCCTTATCATAGTCGAAGAGACCTAGAGGGCTAAGTATTTACTTAGCACTTCAACTTGGCAACTCTTACAATGACATCCTGGGACGAGTCCTCAGCCATATGAACCCTCTTTGCTTTCCAGGTGCCATCAAGGTGTTCTGATTGCTCACTCACATCTCCTGTCAGACATTGATAACTTCCAGTTCTCCTTTCCTCGTACGTGTCCCCGTGGCCATGGGAAGCCAAGTGATCCATGCCTTCGTGAAGAAGAGCCATAGCCATTTCATCTCCCATCTCCTCACCTCAGCAATGCAGTACCTTACCCTTCATCCCACGACACCCCCAATGACCACTTGAGTAATGGTGATACCTCTGCACGCAGTGGATGACCTGGGCGCATTTCCCCCTCCGCAGGAGGCTTCCCCTGCACTCCTTGAATTTATGATCAATCCCAGCAGCCTGTTTGAGGCTGCTCCTGGATCCGATTCCTGTCTTGGTGAGTATGGGCAGGCAATAGATGACACACTTATAATATATTGGGTAATTTGAGAAGAATTTAATAAAAGAACTATTTACAGAGATGTGGCAGCATGAAGGGAACTCCTAAGGGACAATGCAGTACCTGGGACTAGTCACAGGCCTGAAAAATGAGGGAAAGGAGCAGCGGCAGGGGCCCAAAGCCAGAGACCTGTGGGGAGGGTCCCTGCCAGTGGTGATCCTGTAGGGAGGGGAACTGGACAATAAATACCCTGACCTCCTTCTCCTTTCTTCTGCTGGCTCCCCTGTTGTCCAAACCCCAAAGTCAGAGAGTAAGGGAGCTTATTGAAGACGTCTGTAGGTGTCTCTGTACAGGAAGCTGGGTGGACAAGAGAGAGGACCTGGCGGGGCTGACAGAAGACAGCCAGCACCACCACTCACCTGCTAAGAGTATGAGTAACTGCCTTTGTGGGCATCATTCATTATCCCATTGAATCTGCTGAACAATTCTGTGAGGCAGACACTACCTCAGTTTACAGACAGGAAGTCTGAAGTGCAGATAAGTGAACCAACTTGCTCCAAAGTCCCAAAGCTCCCAAGTGTCAGAGGTGGATTAGGACCTGGGCTCAATCTCCAGGCTCCGCCTCCCCTGGACCTCACATGGCTCATTCACGTGGACCCTCTAATCACATGGTTGGTCTTCCAGCATGGCCAGCCCCAGTCCTGAAACTATTTAGGGGCCACCATGAGTCACCTTGTGGCATAAATTATCAGGGCTAACCATGAATATCACTCCTGATACTTGGAACATTCTAAAAATTTAGTCTCCCTCCCAGGAACGAGGGACAAAGGCCAGCCAAATTCTCTGTTATTCACCACTTAGTGTGGTCCGTTTTCTCCAGACTCTCAAGATCCCCCTCTTCCAGGTTTTTGTTTTGACAAGTTTCAAACCATTTATATTCACCAATTCTTAACAATTTTGCCACAATTTGCTCTCTTTCCCCCTCATCCTGACACTTCACCCCTAAATACTTCAGATGTATCTTGTATGAACAAGGTCATTCTCCCACATAAGCAAAGCACAATTATCGCACTCGAGAAATTTAACAGATACACGGTAGTCCCTCTTATCTGCAATTTTGCTTTCTGTGGTTTGTTAACGGGTGGTCAACCATGGTCTGAAAATATTACATGGAAGATTCCAGAAATAAACAATTCATAAGTTTTAAATCGCACACCATCTGAGTAGTGTGAGGAAATCTCGAGCTGACTAGTGCTGTCTTTTATAACTGATGTTCCCCCCATCTTAGATCCAATCTGGGATCACACTTTGTATTTTTCTTATCTCCTATAATCTAACATAGTTGCTCAATCTTGTCTTTTCCTGTCTTTTACGACATTAACATTTATAAAGTGTCCAGAAAAGTCATTTAGCAGGATGACTCTCTTTGGTTTGTCTGTTCATTTCAAGATCAGATTCAGAGTGAACATTTTTGGCAGTGATGTAGTATTTCTACAGGTGTAGTGTCCTCAGGTATCACATAAGGAGACATGCAGTGCCAGTTTGTCCTAGTAACAGCAATTCAAAGTGGGTTACCTGATTAAGCTGGTGTTTGTCAGATCAGGCTAGCTTTCCATAAATTTAGAAACCTGGGCATTACTGGCATTGACTTTCCAAGCAGCCAGAGGGACTGTAGCACACGTGGCCTGGCTTCATCTTCTCTCACCCCCTTTGCGAACACCAGAAGTTTTGATGGCAGGAAATGGGAAGAGTGTGGCGAGGCTCTGTCGTATTGTTCCTTATTCCCAGTTCTCCGGGGCCACTGGAGAGACCTGCACAGCTATTTTCTGTCAGCTGCCGTGGAGCCCGGGATGGAGATTATCCCCGACCACGTGTCTACATGTGTCCCTGGACGTGTGCACTTCTGCGTGCTCGCGAAAGTTAAGTACAAGCGCGGTGCCTGTGCCCGTGTGCAAACGTGGGTCGTTTGGCCTGCACCAGCGTCTCCACATGCACGGTCCGTTCTGTGCAAGCCTTCCAGTTTCTTCTAAAGCCTTCCACGTTGGAGGTTCTGGGGTGGGCTAAATTGTGTGTGTGTGTGTGTGTGTGTGTGTGTGTGTGTGGCTAAATTGTGTGTGTGTGGAGCATTTCTGCGCAGAGCCGCTTAGGGTTCTCAAGTGCTCCCCCCTTTCTGGGCCGCCTTGGTACGTTCTGCATCCCCTTCGACAGTGGTTGCGCCCATCCCACCCGGAAGTGCTTGCTTCTCCGCCGGCGGAGCAGCTGCGCACCGACATGGACCCGGCCGGCGATGCGAGCCCGTCGGACCCAGCTCTCACGACTGCGGAGTCAGCCCAGGCCTCGGTGACCCTTTCGCAGCTGCTGCAGCTGGTCCAGCAGGGCCGGGAGCTCCCGGGCCTGAAAAGGCGCGACATCGCGGCGACCCATGGCGAACCCACGGCGTCCCAGCTCCCACGGAGGCCCAAGCCCTGGGAGGCAGCGGGCTCGGCGGAGGCCCCCGCGCCGCCGCTCTAGGCCTGGGCCACAGGCCTCGCCGACCCTGGAGTACGGGGAGAGGAAGCGCCTGAAGGAGCCCCGACCCACGGATGCAACGACCGTGCCTCCCTGAAGGACACCGGCGATCTGGTGGGCTTGACTGTTCGGCCTCAGCTCGGACTGAGAACAGCACCGACCAGTTGTTCCTCTTGTGCTTCCGCCCTGACCGGTCTCAGCTGCACTTAAGCCTCCGGGGAGCACCGTCGGGGTTGTTTTGTACCCGTATTTCCGTATCATGATACTCTCTTAAAAAATTGTCTTTACATATAATTGAAACAAATCTCATACTTATCTACGATGCATAGATGTTTTCATTTTAAAAATGCTACTTAGGACCCCCTAACGGGGTCTGACCCACGGGAACAGTTTCTTAGGAATGTTCAGAACGTCAGTATCTCCCACTTCGGCTTATTCCGGTGGTCGTGGAAGTGAACTGGGAATTCAGGTGGCATTTTGATGTTAGACAGCCCCTCTTCAGATAGGAAGAGAATGAAAGGTTTGATAAAATTTGGCCCCGGAATGATTTAAAAAATACAATGAATGAAATCCCAAAGCATTACAAATTTTTTAAAATCCCTAGAATCCTCGGCTCTGGGAACTAGATGGGTCTGGCCAAGGGCTAGAAGCTTAGAGCTGAGGAAATGTTCTTACAACCACCTTCTGAGGTCAAGTTCTTTAAATAGGCCACGCCGTGCACTTACTCTTGCTTCCTGAAACTAGCGTTTCCTACACCTAGAACAGGTCTACAGGAAATATCAGATTATATAATAGGTCTAGCTTTTCCAAGAAATAAGGCTACTCCCACTTGTCCAGGGAATGGTATACCACGGTACGCGATACAGAAATTTATAATTTTTATAACCTCTATTTATTTATAGAGAATTCCAATTTAAAAATTTATTTTGCTTAATCCTTTTAATATTCATGTGAGACCAACAGGCTACCCTTATTAGCCCTACTTTATAAGCAAAAGTAGAAACACCCCCATATTTAGTATAAGATAGATCAGGGATATAAACCCTGGGCGTCCACACGATTGCTCTTTTCCCATGACTTTTTTGACACATCACTTGAATCTGATTTCACGCTTTCGAGTAACACGTATTCCTGACAGGTTAACTTTTGAGCCAACCAACCTAATTAGTTACCTCCTCACCTGGCCCATTTTAAGGAACTGTCATACCACTAACTCAATCTCACAGCTATGTCTGGGGGCCCCATGAGCCCAGCAAAGATGATCTTCAGGGACCGGGGGACACAATGGCTAAACACGTTTTCAAGTCTTAAGCTGGGCCTGCCACACCCTCCCCTACTGCTTATATGGCAGGTTCAGGCAACTGATAGGAACCTAGGGAAGACCCACCTAGGGGTGGACACTGGTGATAAACACAAGCTGGACTGGACTCTTTTCGGGTCTAACGTCCCCAGGAGCCCGAGTGTTGGTCTATGACATCATTACCAGCAAGATAAGAGCGCAACCCTTCTGGAGGAGCTGAGTCTAGAATATGCAAGAAAGGCTCTAAACAAACAGTGCTAATTTCATCCCTACCAGAGCAAGAAAACAGTCTACTTTTGCCTAATTTGGGTATTTTACGCAGAGGACTCATCATCGGGGAAACCAGAAAATGCCACCCTGAAGCCCAGCAGAAATAAATGGAGGGCATTTCCCTGAGTTACAGATGCACAGGGGCTCACACTCTACCACTGTGTCCTTGCATAGGAAACACCCACTGGTTTGAAGGTAAAAAGCTCGCGGTGCCGTGGTCTTCCACAGGACACGGAACCAGACTAGCAAGTCCGGGCTGGGAACCCATCCTGATAGTGCAGGACTTCCTCCCAGAAGGCGCACAGGTCCCTGAGAAAAGTCTGAACACGCTGAAATTCCAAGCAAAAATCTGAGTGCATGTTTTCCTCGGGAAAGGGTCCTTCCCTTCTCACAGATCCAATGGGTTAAAATCCTGAGCTCGAGTAAAGGACTAAGCCCAGTGCAGGCTAGGTTAAGGAAGCCACCAGACAGTCTGAGAGCCAGCCCAGCCTGAGAGCTTGCAAAGCTGTCACTGGAAAGTTAGAACACAGACTCACAGCAGAGACAACTAAGCACCATTTTTGTGCTCTTTGAACTGTATTACAAGTTCTTTCCAAAACAAGGCCTTAGGAACCCCAGGGTCAAGTGTGCCCCTGGGCTTGGCACGAATACTGCCATCTTGTATTCGTGCCTGGGTATTCATCCACCAACATTAAACCCCTGGATAGAAGATGTGACGGAACAGGACCCCTCCATGGCACGAATCCCTCGCTGATTTCAGAGGTGGCAGCAGCAGCCGCCAATGTGGAAAACACGGGGACTTTTCCTTTGGAATTGGGTTATGATGAGATGTGCCTGCTAGGAATATTGCCATCTTTGCCCTGACTCTTCCCCTCCAGTTTCTGAAGATACAGCAGCAAATAGTCTCCTTTGAAGATACTGGATAACAATTCCAAAAAACAAACACGTGCTTCCAATGCATTGTGCTTTCAGATATTCTGGGAGGCAGAAAAAGAATTTCATCATACAAATTCACTGTCACTTGGCACCTAAAAGTAATAACAGAGCAATTTCAAAAAGTTAGGATTCCTCCCACAAAATAGATGACTTAGATCTTCAAATTCTTTTGAAATTAGTTTTTGGTATTATCTTCTCTCCATTTCCAGCTAAATAACCACAGGAATGCAGACATTCTGTTACTCAACATTTTCTAGCCTGTAACTCCTGGGATACAGAGTCCCATGTCCTAACCAGGCAATCACTCTTCCGAGCACATCTCCATCCATTAGACGTGTAAATACCAGCCTCCCCCACGCCCCAATGCTAAAGTTACTCTCAAACACTGGTAAATGCAAAAAGAATTTCTAAGTGGCAAGGCATAGCCCATCAAAAGCCAGCCCAAGGGCAGTTCGCAGCCCCGCCTCACCTGGGTTTAGTTCAGCTGTCGGATGAGCTGATTGATGCATTCACCTCGATAGCCAGGTGAGCCTACTTCCTTGAGGAAGCCCACTCTATTCTTGGTAGCATGACGGGCCACGGAGAGATGGAAAGGGCACAAGAACCCTGAGATCACCTGGAAATTCTTCCCCGGGAAGGCAATTTCATGAATGAGGTCTTCCAAGCAAATGACACCAAACTTCCCTAAGAAACATAAGGGCACAGTTTACTTAACGTTTCCCCAGCATATACTGCAACGCTCTCATATGCCAGAGCAGGGCCCTCTGGCAGGTTCTTAGGACTCCAAGAATACGATCTGGATCCCACATCAAGACCACCAAAGATCCTACTGTCTGCTAAAACTGACCCCTAGATACACTCACCCAGGTGCTCCTCAATCACTGTGTTGTCTGTCAAAGGGATGATTTTATTCTTGACCTTGGCTTGTCCACGTTTCAAGATGAGTTCCCGGACAGACTTCAGATTTGGAAATCTATGAGATGCAGAATCAAGTACAGCCTTAGCCATCCGCTGGCACACGGGCCATTTAGTCCTGCAGCCTGGCTGAGGACAGATTCTCCCAACTACCCTCTCCTCCTCAGGCACCGCTGGGATGCCTGAGAATACACAGTGAAGAAGGTGGTAAAAAACCAGAGTGGCCCCGACTAATGTAATTAGAAATTAAAATTTATGGATATAAATGTTCACCATGAAAAAAAAAAAGGCCTTAGGTGACCCTCTACTCATCTTGTAGGTGACCATCTACAAGATGATGGAAGAGTCTGAAATTAAATCCAAACCTTTGTTGGATTTTAATAGTTGAAGGAATACACCCAGTCTTAACACAAACATTGCTCCTAGCTCTGCTTCAAGACTCCAAGAATTAGTTTCTGTTTTTGCTTATCTTACTCGCCTTAGCCTATAAATGAACAAGCCCTGCACGGTACTGCTCATGGTACATCATCAGCAGCGCTGACGTCTCCTGCACCATCTGCCCCATATTCCAAGGTTGATTTCTGGTGACTTGCTCACAGCAAAATGTTCTTTCAACACAAGCTTTGGAGAACAGTAAGTACCCTGTGGATCCTAAAATTCTCAACACGCTCAAACACAATCTTACGTGAATATACACACACAAAAACCTTACTCACCCCCAGGTCACATAAGGTTCCACTACACGCAGTGTTTTTATGGTTTTGGGGGTCACTTGGAAAAAAACACCACTGAAAATCTTCTTCAGGCGAAGCCTTGCAATGGTCCTCTGCACCGTTAAACTCACCCCATTAATCCTGAAATGAAAAGCAGAGGAAGTCAGGCTCTATTCAGTTTATGCCAATCCAGCCAGCACCTATGAAATGCGCAACACTACTGGGCAGCCAGAGAGTAAGACACAGACCGTGCCTTACTGAGGTCAGCTGACCAGAAGGGGGAGGGGGAGGGGGAGGGGGAGAGGTACGTTACACCAAGGAAGCTGGACTTGCTTCTGTGGGCAGGAAATCTTTAAGGAGACATGATCAGATTTCTTTTTGACAATCACTGAGGAGAGGACAGATCTGAGAGTATGACACCAGAGGCAGGGAAACCTAGTTAGGAAGCTAATGTGACAGTACAGGAGAGGGACTAGGGACAGTGGTTGGAGGCTAATAAAAGGCTCATAAACACTTAAAACCCACCAGTTTCTGGTTTGGGTGACTGGGTAGGGGAAATAGGAAGAGGCAGAGCTGCATGTGCACGTAGGTATGGGCGGGGAAGACCCCACCCAATGTATAAAAAGCTTTATGCACTCTCCCTAGCACTGAATACGCGCCATCTATTCATACCTGACCTTGGTTCAGTTCCTAGAAGGATGCCCTGGTTACACCACTTCAGGACTTTGCGCATCTACGCTGGAGAGCCTTCCTTTAGCACTGACAGCCTTACGTCTGCAGGCCTCAGGTTCAAATTCCTGCTTTAGAAGTGTCCTAAACCAGAACACACAGCTCCCCCAGCCCTACCCCCAACCCAGCACTTGACCCTCACAGCACTTAACTGTGTTTTCATGTCTGTTTACCCAAGATCAGTCTCCTCAACCTTGAAGACAAAAACTAGGTTGTACTCAACCCTGAATTCCCAGCACAACTTGCCTTAGTGGTTCACGGCCTATTATCCCATCCCCCTAGAAAGGGGTCTAAAGCTGACTCGTTTGCCCCAGCCTCAGGTAATCTGAGGTCAGCTGACCAGGAGGGGGAGGGGGAGGGGGAGGGGGAGAGGTACGTTACTACCTTTGGATGCGTACAACAAAGGCCAAGGAATGTTCATCTGGCACTTCCAAACCATGAGGTTTCACTTCTAGTCGTCTGAGGCGCACTTTGTCACGTTGTTGCCGCCAGGCATCGTGTAGGAACCATTCCAGTCGCTTAAACTTGAACTCTTTTCCTTTCCTCTGTCACAGAGAAGGCAGGTCATTATCACCACTTTGTCTCTAGTCATCTTTACTTTCCCAACAGTAATGCATTACTCACTATTGATAGAGATTATTTCCCCCTATGTTCTACGAAGGGGAGCAAACTCCTGCACTCTTATACAAGGAAAAAAAACGAGATACCCAAGTAAAGGTGTAGTTGAGAAAAATGTGGGAGCTACTGGGAAAAGTCCTTGCTAAATAAAAAAATTAGTTCACATGCTGTTAGTTAGTGTTTACCAACAAGCGTTTATGGAACTGAACAGGTAAGCATCACAAAGTATAAAATAAGCCATGAGCTTTTTATTTCCTGCCTCCAAAATACGTATTTATCCACAAACATTTAGCAAATAACCAAATTGTTTGGCACATTTAAAAAATATGTATGTTTTCTTCCAGGTACACAAGGACATTTGGCCTCTCAAATCACTTGGTATAAACATGGCAGGTACAATCTTCACCCTACTTTTTCCTTTACAAGCTGCTCCATTATTTGGCAGGCAGAAAGTGTTTGGTAAATATTTGCTAAATGAAGACATGAACCATATACACGGATGGGGGAAAGTATTGTCAAATCTAGTTCAACCCGCGCTGGATAAAACTCACCAAATACAAATTTTAATTCCTTCCTCCTGGTTGCCCACTATTACCTGCTTCTTTTCCAAAAGTGCCTGCTTTGCCTGGGTAGCTTTGAGGGCTTGATAAGCTTTCCTCTTTTTCAGGAGATTTTCTGGAACCAAAGGGATCTTTTTTCTTTGCCTAATACAGAAAATTGAGATCAGCGACAATATTTAGGAAACAAATGTTCAATGAATTACCAAACTATTTCCCAGGCTTCCGGAAACACTCCTGCCTTCAAATTCCTAAGGACTGAGACTCTCCTGAAACCCGTGGTTTCTGGCTGCAGTCCTCAAAACGGCCTAACATTCCCTCGGCCCCAAAGCCTTAAAAAAAGTTAAGAACCCTTGAGCCACTGGTCCTCGTATGTGTCAGTGCAGCTTTTACTGACACGGCCTCTTAGACACTAGCAGCGATGAGATTCTAGTAAAACCCTGTGGGGCTAGAGTGAGTGCAGACCCAATTGCAGGGGAAATACCTAAGTCAGGCTGGGAGAACCCAAACTTGGCACTATTCAGCTCGCTGCCTGAAAATCAATTTTCGCCCCTCGAGGTAAACCGAATTTCACTACAGCTCCACTCCGCCTGCCCGCTGGAACCCTACGGCTTCTCACGCTTCACCCCCATCTGCTGTTATCTGGAGCCTTTTCTATGCTCTTCCTTCAGCCCACAAGTAACCCTATTTTCCGCCACCGAGGAATAAACACCAGGGATGGCGCCGGATGCTCATCTCCCCACTTCAGAGATTCAAAGCCCCAAATACTTACTCTTCCTCCGCCATCTTTACAATGCTGCGGCTACTGCTCATGCGTAGTCCCACCACGTGAGGAAGAGCCGAACCGCTCTATGTTTACCTGACCATAGAGACGTCTCCTGGCTTACGACCCAGCCAGCCAGCGCCGTCTTAGTAGAAGCAGTGTACCGCGGGGGTCTTGCTAACCCCGGTTCCTGCCAAAAGTTGCATACAGCTACAGTTCCAGGCGATTTAGAGCCTGTGTCATCTTCAAAACCCAGCCCTTTTCACTTAAACTACACTCTCATAACGCCGATGGCTGCTTTACCAACAATAAACGCTTCCCACAATGCACCTGACTTCCGGTGGAGGGCGGGCGCCGCTCCTCCGGCTTCCGCACCGTTGCGCTGCTCGGGGAAGAAACGCAGGCGATCTCCGCACCCTTTTCGCTGGGTGCAGAGAACTGAGGGGCTATAGCTATGGCTCTCACGTGTGGGTGGAGGTGTTTATGGACGATTTAGGATGGTAAGAAATGCAGCTCCAGTTCTATCTGCCCAGCTGCGTCAGTGGGTCCTTGATCTGTACCTTTGCCCATAAAAAGTGTATAATAATGGACCTTATTTAATAGCCTTACGAGGGTTATATGAGCTACTCCCTATAAAAGGGCTCAACACAAAGTCTGACAGTAAGTCAACACTATGTTAATTATTAGCGCTGGACCGAAAACTAGGAATTCCTCTTTGCCATCTCCTCTCATACAGCTCTTACCACGTGGAATACACTTCCTTTTCTCCTCGTCTTCATAAAACAATGAAAAACAACTCAAGTCCTGGTCTTTTCTGGAAACCTCGAGAGCATCGCGTCCCAAGTATTAATGTGCATAGGAGTTACCTGAGGATCTTGTTCAAAATGCAGATTTTTATTCAGGAAGGGGTGGGTCGATAGGCTGCATTTTAAACATGCTTCAGAGCGATGCCCATGCTTTGGGTCTATGGGCTGGCAAGGCTCTAGAGTAGTCTCCTTCTTGTCGGTGAAGTCCTTCAACACGTATTTTTCAGCATTTCCCCCCATGATACGAGGAGGGCAGGGACTACGCAGCCTTGCTCATCGCTGATCCTAAGGGTCTAGCACGTTTCTCAGTCTTGGCACTAGTGGGATTTGGGGCCAGATAATGCTTTGTTATGGGGGGGTTGTCCTGTGCGTTGTAGAAAGTTGAGCATCATCCAAGACTTCTATGTACTACGTGCCAGTAACACCCCCACCCCAAGTTGTGACAAAAATGTCTCCAGGCATTGTCAAATATCTAGCACAGTGTATTTAGTTATCCCGAGTCCAGGGCAATGTCACTATTTGACAGTCAGCAATTAGAGGCATCACCACAGACTATCCTGTCCTGTGTGGTTTCCCTAATGGATTGGCTGCTCTGAAGGCAGGGAACTTGACTCCGACTTCTCTGTATCTTCTACAGCACCTATCACAAGGGACACCTGCAGGGGCTTGTTAATTAAGTTCAAGGCATCATATGGGTACGTATCATGTAATTGGTCCAATCAGAAAGACAGGGCCATGCACAGAGCTTACTACCTGATGAATAAATGGCAAAGGACAACACAATCTTCGAGGTCACAGACTGCTGTGAAGCTTTCTCGTTCTTTCAGCACCTCACCACGGTCTTACTTTGTAAACAGCCAAAAACAGGAGGGTCACCAGTGTAAGACATCCATTAGAGGTAAACAAGGAACAAAAATAAGTCAGTATTTTCTAACTTCCCCTGTCTACAGATAAAAGGTAGGTTCTGCGGTCCTGACCGTACTAGGGAGTGGAGGAATTTCAGGGATACCAACAATACTGGTGGAAAAGACGTTGGAGACCAGAATGTGGAAAGGTTTTGCAATGCCAGCAGATGGTGCTAGGAGAGTGCTTATTCCCAGTGCCAAAGCCGTCCTCACCTCAAGACTGATGCAGAGAAAAAGGGATAGCATCCTCTTCAACCAAAAATCGTTTACTAACTGAACACTTGTTTACTGAGCATCAACCATGTACCCTAACACTAGGCAAGAAGATTTTTTTTCATGAGGTTACTGAATGAAAACAAGGCATGGACATTTATAGCCTCAACAATCTTCCTCTTTTTAGCTTGTCCTCATGGGCCTCTTTTTCTTTTTTTGACCACTCCAGTTGTCCATCACTAGGCAACAGTTAAATTATAGAAGGCTATGCAATTATATGCAATGAGGCAGGTCTTCGAGTCCTGAAATCTCAATGGTGTTTTTCCTTTTTCGGCCTGCTGATACCCACTCCCATTTCCTAACAGTATCCCATTTCTCTCATGGACTGGTCTCTCCCTCATCGTGTACATTTTTGTGGGAGTGGAGTACCAAATCCAAATGCTTGTCCTCCCAATACGGAAGGTGAAAGGATTTCTGGGAGAGCTGAGAGGGGCATGAGACCTAAAACTCTTCTTTGGGTTTGAATCTTGAGCAGTAATGGTGGAAGAAATGTAGGAGGTTTGGGGCAAGACTTTTAAGGATTTCCACCTTGTGAGACCTGGAGTTTCCTTGTTCTTATCTTTCTCAAGCCATGTGATTTTTCAATCTTCCCTTAAATCCTATCCTTTCTATAAAACTCCTTTATGCTGGTTAACCAGATTGGTTTTTGTTGCTTGCAACCGAAGAATCTGACTTATAGTACTCCCAGATATTTGGAAAATGTCTGTGTCATATTGCATTTGAAAGATACAGAAGAGGGTGTACGAGAATTGTCCTAGTTTTTGGTTTTGGGCTATAGATGTATTTATATGTAATAATTTTGGAAGGTTATACAAGGTGTTGATGGACGGGTGTTATTTTTGGGAAATGGGAGTGGGGTCTGGAGTGGGAAGAAGACTTACACTTTGTGGGATGCCCTTTGTTTATCACATATTTATTAGTCTTAAGAAAAAGCTCTCTAGGTAGTTACTATGTTTCCCTGAAAATAAGGGAAAATAGAAAGCTCTCTAGGTAGTTACTATGTTTCCCTGATTTTTCAGGAGGGCATCCCCTTGAACATAAGCCCTAATGCATCTTTTGGAGCAAAAATTAATATAAGACCTGGACTTATTTTCGGGGAAACACGGTAGTTTCTTGTGATTTGCCTGTTTTAGAAACCACTTGACTATATGTTTTTAAAGACTCCTTTCAGGACCAAATTTTAAGGTTCTTTGAATTGACTCCAGGATCCTTTTGCTAACACATCCCATAATAAGTTATGTCAGTGTTATCTGCACTTTGGGATTATTTGGAATCCTATTCTTTTTCACTTAAGATATAACTGAGCAGGGCCTTCCGGGTCAGGCAAAACCACACCCAACACACCTGAAAGGGGGCTCCATCTGCAATTTCCCATCTGCCCCAAACCTTTCGTGGATTATGACCCCTTGCAGCCGACTTCATTTTGTTTCATGCTTTTCTTGTTGCTTCCTCTGAGGGTGACATGGGTTATCAGGAAGCAGGTGGGAAAGAGATTACAGCAGATCCTCGAATAACCTCATTTTTTAAATAACATTGATGAGATGCCTTAGCAACTTAACTCTTTTTTAAAAAAATATCAGTTAGCTTATGGTAAAACTGGTTTTGTTATTCATTGTTTAGCTGCAGTTCCAAGAACCAATTGATGACATTAAGTGAGGACTTTCTATAATGTGAGAATAGCCAGCTGAGCTTGGAGTTGGGGAAGACAACATGGATGACAGCTTTGATCCTGATGAAAAACAAGCATAAGGGAACAAAAGTGGGAAGGAAAAAAGAGACAACAGGTGAAGGGCAGCAGCCTTTGGAGGGTGAAGGATAGACACAGGAAAACGAGTAAAGAGACAGTCAGTGTGCAGAAGGGAAGACCAAAAGCAAGAGAGAAAAACCCAAACCTCTTCTGAATTATTTCAGGGGTAATGGAACATTAGTTTTTTCTACCCTCCACACTTCTTCAATAACATCTCATTTTACACCCCAAGAAGTGGAGGGTCAGGACAAGTCTTCCTAATATATAGGCCAGGAAACTGAGGCTGAGAGTAACTTGCACGAAGATACCTGATTACGTGTTAGATGAAGTAGTGGGACCTGTTTCCAGATTCTGCTGCCAAAGGCACTTTCTGCCCACCCCATCGCACTGCTTTTCTTGACCTTCACAGAAGTGATTTTTTTCCCCTAAGGATCTTCTTCTTGCCTTTGCAGGGTTTCAAAGGCCAGGCTACAGCACAGGCCTATTAGGGATACAGATTAGGTTTCTAATAAAGGCCCTTTGCCTGCAGCAATGTAGACATGGCTGTTCATATTACAGAATCCACTTTACACTACAAATGTGCTCCTACCATTTGTGCGTATACTGAACCAGATTTCTCCACATATTTAACACTGTAATTGCAAAATTCCTTTATCTTCCTTCCTGCAGGAAGTATCACAGTTTTTTCTCAAACATAACTCAGGAAACTGTTCTAAGAAGCAGGGCATGGAAATATAGATGGCAACTCTCTGCTAAGTGGTAGACTGGGCGAATTTTAGCCATTTCCTCTCTCCTGAAACTGAAGTCAGTTCCCAAATGTAATGTAGTTATTTGGTTGTTTCCTCTCTAGATGGTGAGCTCCTTGAGAGTGGAAACCATCCCTGAATCATACCGATACACCCAGTGTCCTAGCACAGCGCTTGTGAACTGTTCAATAAATGTTGGGTGCTGAATGCCCTCCGCCTTCCGCTGGGTTCCCAGGAGTCCTGCCGGGGAGAGCACACCAGGCTGAGGCACAGCCAGAGCCTAGCCCCAGGGCCTGGCCCCTGAGGACAGCATAGCTAGTCCTGCCAGAGCGCTGCTGTTTCAGTGCCCCCAGATGGTGGGCTTTCCTTCTTTTTCCTTCCCTTTTCCCCCAGTAATCCACTCCTTTCTCTACATCACGGAGTCCTAGGGCTCCTTTCCTGGAACACAGTGTCCCACACACAAATCATAAACCATCCAAAGAACAGTGCCTGGTCTTCCCTCTGGGCCTGCCCCTGGGGAACACAGAGACCGAGCCTAACAAAGCAGCCAGGCGACCCTTCTACCTCTTCCTTCATGGGGCGTCCCCGCTGCAAAGGGCCTGAAGGACAAGAATGTCATAAGGGACACACATTTACCTCTAGCAAGAAGGGAAGACTGACATCAGGGCAATACTGCAAAAGATGTTAGGGGATCCGTCCACTGATGGAATTATTCTAGCAGTAATTGTTCTATCTTATATGAGAATGACTTACTATTTATATATCAATACCTGCAGAATCTTGATTTCCCGACTGCTGCTGCTTTAAGGGCCGGGGGAAGCAATTAAACCATAAACTAAGGGGTGTATAAGTATAAATTCTAGGCCCCAAAGAAAAATTTAAGGAGTCCTACACTCTCACCCCCAGAAATACATTTCACCCTCTGGTAGTTTCCCTAACAATTTGGATAGAGTCACACTGTGAGGACAGAAACTCAGAAGGGCCTCTAAGGGGCTGATTTTACAGATAAGGTGACAAAGGTTTATTTCAACACAGTTTGGTCAAAGGTGTGGTTCCAAAGAGAAACATGTTAATTCTGGAACGAGGATTAACATAAAATAGTTTTCATTATCTATCCTTTAGCCACATTTTTTATTTTTCCTTTTTTCCCTTAGCTTTCTTGTTCTTGCAGAAACAAAATATAAGGATGTATGGAAGAAAACTTCCTGCAGATTGAGCTCACTTACTTAACTTTTCAAATGACCCCATTTTCCCTTTCTTAGTTAAGGACCCATGTGACAGAAGTAGGGATGGAGACCAGAGATGCATGTGACTAAACATTCTCACTGACCAGTTTTGTTTCATTTGTAACTGTTTGGAAAGGCCGATCAATGAAAATCCTACCCCCTCACTGGTTAGGCCACTTTTTGGCAGTGGTACATATATTTAAGTAGAATTCCCACTGAACACTTACCCTTTTCTTCTGGGAACAGCAGCCATTCCTGTTTGCAAAATCAAGACAATCACAGTTGCACATTTTCCCAAATCTTTGGCTGTATTGCAATGGTTGTTTCATTTTGTAATCTCCAACTAAACATTTCCTAACCATGGATTAACAATATAGTTACTGACTGGTTTCTTTTAACAGTATTTATCCAACATAACAAAATAAACTGCAATTTGTTATACTTTTTTTTACAAAACATTTTATAAATATTTTTACAAAATGTATACAAAGCAATTTCAAGTGAGACATACTATACAAATGAAGGTATTTAAGCAAATAAAGCCCACACCACGCTGACAGTGAGTGACGCGTCCTCTTTTAAGTCAAGTCAGTCTGTAAGGCCTCCCTAATCTAACAAAGTCTAATAAATTCTTCAGAGCTAAAATAGTTCTTTTGCGTAATTGCCAGTTTAAAATTTGCTTTATCTTTAGGCAGTTCTTAAGGACACAGAAAATCAAATGCTTAATAACAAATTCACACTTTTCCACAACAACAACAGAAAGAAAAAAAAGAAAGAAATGATTTTTGTTACTGAGTACAAGTAGTTCTAAAACTCAACTCTGACTATGAACCTGAACAACTGAGTGTTGCCCATCGAGGCTGAGCTCTCTCACCCTTCACCCGAGGGGGCTCGACATGCGAGAAATGACCCGTGTGCGCGTAACCTAATCACAGGAGTAAAATACATTTCGTAATCTTCATTTGTCATTATCTAGAATCTTTCCCCCATAAAAAGTAAACTTACATACAAAGACACAAAAATTTACAAGTTTCATTTTGGTAAATTAGGCTCTCCATTTGCTAGACAAGTGTTCGGGCTTAAAAACCCTTTAAGATGGTATAGAGAAAAGCTAGGATTGGGGAAGCAGGGCAGGATAGGTAAGAAAGAGAGGTGGAAAATGTACCCGAAGCTTGTCTAAGAATTCCACTGATTCGCATAATTAATATAACTCGTTAGTAGCCTTCGTGAAGGCTTCCAGGTATCAAGTTCCACAATGAGAAGAATTTGATCAGGAGGGACCATCTTTAAGTCTTGCTAGGAACTAGGGGAGCATGAACCCTAAGGGAAGAAGAGCCTATAAAATCATGGGGTTCAGGGCAGGGTGTTACCCCAGGGCTGCCCAAACAGAAAGTTCCAACTGGCAACACCAACTTATCTTTCTAATATGTTACAATACAGGAAAAAGGGGAAATCTGCAACTTGGACATTGGCACAAATAAGGAAAAAATGGTAACCCTAAGATGGCCCAGATTTTCCAATTTCTATTGGCTGAGGGGGATGGGAGTGGGGAGAAGGTACTTTGCTTTTATGAAGACTGGCTGTCTCACAGCATTTCTTTGTGTGGTGGGAAAAGGGGCAGGGAGAGTACAGGTCTTCTGTTGCTGTGTTTTCTAGTAATCAGAAGCCTTCCTTTCCATCACAGGCCAATCGGGAAAAGAAATGCCCAACATGATAATGGGGGTCATCCCCATTCTGGGGACAGCCAGCAACAGATCCTGGCAATGCGTTAGAGTGGGGACCAGTGGGTGCACGTCTACAGCCAGAAATAAACAGAATCAATGAGTGTGTGCATACACATAAGAGGGAGAGTGTGTACACGGTGGAATCAAAACGACCTCTGGCTTTGAACAGCTCAGATCCATGTGCACACATGCATGTGTGAGTGTGCCTGTCAAATACCATCCTGTAGCTTTCCCAAGGACAGGACGTAACTGATAGGTACAGTGACACTGAGTATGAAAGTCACAACACAGATGGAATGACCTGGGGCAGGTCCACAAGAAAGGAAAACGGGGAAAGCTCCCTGAAAAGAAATATAAATAAATAAAGCAAGAAGTCATGTTCACTCATATGAACACGGGCCAAACACAAACCATAACAGGGCATGTCCTTTGGCTCTCCAGTGGGAATCCCGTGTCTCAGATCTCTCCTTTCTGTGGTGGGCTGGCTGGTTACCTTTGGTTTATCTGTGTTTTGGTAATGATTGCTGCCGGGGGGTGACTACTGTTCTCAGACAACAAGAAGCATAAACAATGCCAAAGTCCCTTTAAGGTTTAAACTGAAAAATTACAACATAGTTCTCAAATGAAAGTGCTTTTGACGCTTGGCTATTTGTTGTGGGAGAGGGTGCAAAAGAGAGGTTAAATGAAACAAAACCCAGCAACAAATAAAAACGTCCATCCTATGTTGACTATATCCAATTATAAAATGCAAAACGCTTGTTTTTTTTCTCAATAGTTAACATATATATGCTTTTACATATATACATATTATATTCCTCATCGCTCTGTCCCGGCCTCCCCTGTACACTGGGCCACTTAGCTGGGTTCC
Organism: Rhinolophus ferrumequinum; assembly: GCF_004115265.2. Taxonomy (NCBI): domain Eukaryota; kingdom Metazoa; phylum Chordata; class Mammalia; order Chiroptera; family Rhinolophidae; genus Rhinolophus; species Rhinolophus ferrumequinum. The sequence continues at coordinate 12,386,835 of NC_046286.1, read as the reverse complement.
AGTTTCCTTTATTTAGCCTGGTGAAATGATCTCAAGTCCTGCTGTTGCTACTAAGAACAGAGCATTCCCTACGTGAAGTTCAACATGGAGATGCTGAAAAAGCATGAGGTTTTGTTCCAGGAGCATCGGAAAAGCACGCGAACGATGAACAAGGAAGCCCTGCAAATGCCCTCTTGGGCGCTACTGGCTGCTTACACCAGGGCTGTGGGGTCCCGTGCAGAGCAACCAGGAACATATTGCTCAGGACGGCTGAGGGGGGAACCATATGGTCTCCCCTCCAACAACAACAAAAACCTAAAAAGCCAAAATTTGGAGATGCAGGGGGATATTCTTTAAAAAGTAGCTTCTATCAGTCCTGTTTGATTTCCTTTAATAAGTCTGTTTTTTGCAAATGACTTATGATTGTCAGAATTTTACCCAGGGCCAAGTGTACTGCGATCTCATTGAGTTACAGTGTTTTTTAAAAAATAAAACAAAACAAAACAAAATTGACTCTAAGGACTTTCAGAAGACTTGAAATGTGTAGGGACTATCAGACTGCTTTCTAACAAGGATTCATTTTACTAAAGGATCTCCCTGTAACCACCACAAGTATTGCTCTTAAACAAAGAACGGGGTTGAGATTAGAAAGAATAACCTGTGATGAAAGATCACGCAGGCTGGAGACAGGAGACCATTTCCATTTGCTTTAGCCAGGAAAGACTGTAACTTGTCCGGGGCAGGGTCCAGGGGCGGGATCGGGGAAGGGCTGCTTCTATTAACACTCTAGGATACTATTTACAGCTGCTTCTAAAATGGAGTCAGTTTCTACAACACCTTCACTGTGGTCCGGGATGAACTTTTCCAGGCAGTTTTCCTGCGAAGCCATTGGAGAAAAGTTGGGGAAATCTAACTCAACGGAGCCGCTAACCGTGGGGTCACTCTGGGGCTGCCGCCCAGCCTTTTTGAGTTCCAAGATGTTCTTAAATGTTGTTTCCAAACTCTTAGTGAGCTGGAGATCTGGCTGGGGCTCGCCTGATCCTTTCATGACGTCTGTGTGTAAAACTTCATTCTTTGGAGAATTCCTCAGAGTTTTGTCCTGGAAGGAATTGTTACACGTCATCTCCAAGTGCGAATCTACTAGGATACTTGAGAGTTTGCTCTCAGTACCGTGATCTGGTCTGGACGAGGTTTTCCGGTGCCCATCGGGGCCGGGAGAGCACTCGCTGCTTTTCATGGAGTCTCTCCGGCTGGTTTTCTCCTCAGACGCACTCCGGTACTGAACTAAGCCCCCTTTGTCGTATTTCAGTGCTCTGCCGAGGCATTCAGTTTTCTTAGAAATGTTTCCTTCCGCGGAGACCACGATGTGATTAGGCACTAGATGAAATTGGTCATGATTCGTTGGTTCTGCCATGCCTGGTTTGGCTCGGTCTCTGCTTTGGGCCTTAGCCGTCAGATGGAGAGAGCTGGTTGTTTTACTGCCATGCTGGTCACTCCTGCTAAACTGCGTCTCATGAGCAGCTTTATCAAGTTTCAAGGAACAACAGAAATCAGCCTGAAATCCCTCTGAAAGTGGGGACAAAAAGAACATTAAGGAATGAATGAGAGAGTAGGGACAACAGACCTTTAGTGGGTCAGGGGCAAAGCCATCCTGCCCTACCCAGCCCAGCCCAGCCCAGCCCAACCTGTTGTTTTATGTCCAAGAACATGCAGAAGCACAATACTTGAGGGGACATCCTATAAAAGGAAGCAAGGCTATGGGACCACAGCCTCCAGACGAGAAGCTTAAACCTCTTCGAAAAGGTAGCTGCTTGATGACAAATGGGAAAACCGGATGGGCAAAAAGCTCCACTTTGTCTAGATCCCTTACTGCTGTTTTTAAAATTAACAACTGCTTTGCAACGGTCTGAAAACAGAAATTAGATGCCAGTATCAGCCTGGTTTCTTCGTTGGTGCAGAGGGCCCTAGAATGAGGCTTTGGTGGGGCGTGGGGTAGGGTGGGGTGTGATGGACACGACTATTTGTCTTTGGGTGATGGCACTTCAGTCCCTCCAAACACATGTGAGGGGACCTGATAGCATTACCAGCTGCCTTTTGCCAGAAGCACAACACGTGCCCAGAATGCTATCTGCTTGGAAGGACAGTGGGGCATGGAGGAACTGTGTCTGTGAGCGAGCTCTGAACTGTGCCCGGCTTGAAGAGCAAAGGATGGCAAGAGCCATCCTTGAATTTAGGGGGTTGAGGGTACAAAGGGAGGGAGGCAGACTGTTGTTATATGCAAGGGCAGAGAAAGTGTTTACTCTGGAAGTAACGAAAGTGAAATAGGACTACCCTGTTTCCCCGAAAATAAGACCTAGCCAGACCATCAGCTGTAATGCATCTTTTGGAGCAAAAATTAATATAAGACCCGGTATATTATATTATATTATACTTATATTATATTATACTTGTATTATATTATATTATATTATATTATATTATATTATATTATATTATACTATATTATATTATACCTGATGATATGTTATATTATGCTATGCTATGCTATGCTATGTTATGTTATATGAGACCCGGTCTTAAATTATAGCAAAATAAGACCAGGTCTTATATTAATTTTTGCTCCAAAAGACGCATTAGAGCTGATTGTCTGGCTAGGTCTCATTTTCGGGGAAACACGGTAGAAAGCCATAAACATGCATTTGTTCACCAAATCCCAAAATGTGAGATCTAGGGAATAGAGCCCTGAAATCTAAAAAGCTGATTACAGCTCCCGGATGGCTCAGTGGGCTCTCAACCACAAGGCTGCCGGTTGGACTCCTTGACTCCCGTAAGGGATGGTTGGCTGTGCCCCCTGCAACTAAGATTGAACACGGCACCTTGAGCTGAGCTGCCGCTGAGCTCCCGGATGGCTCAGTTGGTTGGAGCGCGTCCTCTCAACCACAAAGTTGCCGGTTCGACTCCCGCAAGGGATGGTGGGCTGCGCCCCCTGCAACTAGCAACGGCAACTGGACCTGGAGCTGAGCTGCGCCCTCCACAACTAAGATTGAAAAGGACAACAACTTGACTTGGAAAAGTCCTAGAAGTACACACTGTTCCCCAATAAAGTCCTGTTCCCCTTCCCCAATAAAATCTTTAAAAAATAAATAAAATAAAAACAAAAAGCTGATTCCATCCTATAAACACTGGCGGGGCAGGCACAACACAGGAGAATGAAGCACACCTCTGCCCACGTGACTGATTCTCATGCCCAAGGGGGCTGCGAAAAAGTAGAAGTGTTTACCCACAAACGCAATTCACCAAAAGGCAACAGATTTCAGGTTCTAAAAAAAAGGAACAGGAATATATCCTACATTATTCTCTTCCTTTTCCTTTTTGGAAAGATTTGAGGATTCTCCTAGGTACATAGCAATTCTTTCTGACTCTCCCTTTAGACTGAGTGTGAGGATCATATATTTTCTTTGGAAATTTTTTGAGCCACACCAAACACAAGGCAGAACCTTAATCTTTGAAGAATCAGAAAAGACTTTAGAAAAATGGAAGGAAAGCCACAGGAAAATACAGCAGGTCCTCAAATAACATTGCTTTGTTCAATGTCATTTCATTATATCATTGATGAGAAGGGAAAAAAATTGATTTCTGGCTGGGGCCACTGTCTGTGCGGGGTTTGCACGTTCTTCCCGTGTGTGTGGGTTTTTTCTGAGAACTCCGGTTTCCTCCCATGTCACATGTGAGGTGAATTGTGTGTTCCAATCTGAGAGAGAGAGAGTGTGTGTGTGTGTGTGTGTGTGTGTGTGTGTGCGCCCTGTGATGGAAGGGCGTCCTGTCCAACGCTGGAAAATAATTCTCTTACTTGTTTTTATTAGTCTTTCTTGAATGTGTGGATATCTCACATTTATTTCAATGTTTCATATTAGAAGTGTTTTAGGTCTTTATTAGAAGTTTGGTGATGTTTTTGTGATTAGAAATATGCTGTGGGAACTTAACTCTTGTGTATATCAATCAGCCTATAGTAAAATTGGTTTGTTTATTGTTGTTTTGCTTAAAATTGCAGTTTCCAAGAACCCATAGATGACATTAAGTGAGGACTTACTATAATAATAGTCCTGGGGAATGGATCAGCTAAATTATCTAATTAATGTATTAAAATTTTATTAAATATTATTTTGAAGATTAAAGCAAAATGATAAAAACTTCAGATGTGTTAAATAGAAGAAATTAGAATAATAAAATTATGGTTAGCATATGACATATAACTATATATAAATGATGTATGTAAATGGGAATTAGAACTGGAAGAAAACTTGGAAAAATAACATTTCTTTCAGGAGCGGCTGGATGGCTCAGTTGGTTAGAGCGCAAGCTCTGAACAACAGGGTGGCCGGTTCAATTCCCACATGGACCAGTGTGAGCTGCACCCTCCACAACTGTATTGAAGACAATGAGCTGCTGCTAAGCTTCCGGAGGGGTAGCCCGATGGCTCAGTTGGTTAGAGCGTGAGCTCTGAACAACAGGGTTGCTGGTTCAATTCCTGCATGGGATGGTGGGCTGCGCCCCCTGCAACTAAGATTGAAAATGGAGACTGGACTTGAAGCTGAGCTGCGCCCTCCACAACCAGATCAAAGGACAATGACTTGGAGCTGATGGGCCCTGGAGAAACACACTGTTCCCCAATATTCCCCAATAAAATTTTTTTTAAAATTGGGGGAGGGCAACAGGACTTTATTGGGGAACAGTGTGTTTTTCACAGGACCCATCAGCTCCAAGTCAAGTTGTTGTCCTTTCAATCTTAGTTGTGGAGGGAGCAGCTCAGCTCCAAGTCCAGTCGCTGTTGTTCAATTTAGTTGCAGGGGGTGCAGCCCACCATCCTTTGTGGGAGTCGAACCGCCAATCTTGTTGAGAGCATGCACTCTAACCAACTGAGCCATCCGGCCACCTGGGAGCTCGGCGGCAGCTCAGCTCAAGGTACCGTGTTCAATCTTAGTTGCCGGGGTGCAGCCCACCGTCCCTTGCGGGAGTTGAACCAGCAACCTTGTGGTTGAAAGCTTGTGCTCCAACCAAGTGAGCCATGGGCCGCCAGGGAGCTCAGCAGCAGCTCAGCTGCAGCTCGCTGGCTCATGTGGGAATCAAACCAGCAGCTCTGTTGCCCAGAGCTTGCATTTTAACCAACTGAGCCACCCGCCTGCGTCAAAATTTATTAAAAACACAAAACATTTCATAGGATGATGAAAGCATGTGGTAAAATCTATATTCCATGAATTGTTATAATGTTATTTGATTTAAACAATTTTAGAGGGTAGAAAAAGTAGAGAATTAATTTTTAAAAGGCAGAATGTGGGTCACACCTAACGGATGCAATCAGCAGGAAACTGATGGGGGAGAGAAAGGTCCCTAAATGGAGCATTACAAGTTCCTGGCTGAGGACAGTGACCTTGTTTTACTGATTTTTTTCCCACCTCCAATGCCTTGCACATAGTAAGACAACTCAGGAATTTGCTGAGGTCTAGCTGCTTCTGGAAAGGCTTCTGACTTAATTTAGTTCTCAAACACTAGAGAAAGATTGAGAAGTTGAAGTTTTCAATAGGGAAACTTAACCAACTGAACGTAAAATTCCAGTTTGGATTTTGTAGAACACAGACCTTCTCAGAGCCTTCATGTCCTGCTCTCAACTCTGGGTTTTTCCTCCCCAGAAGTCACGTTCTGCCTGCAGGTTTCATACCAAAGGTGGGTTCAGACAGACTCCCCAAAGCCCCACGGCCCAAGCCATGGCAGGAACGCTTCACTTTCACTCTGGTGTCTTACGTACCAGGGTCCACGAGGGCCAGACGCTTGTCCCGCGACAGGGACGCCCTTTCCTCCTGGTTGAACATTCTATCGATCATCACCATCTCAGCTGAGGGATTGATCCGCTGAAAATGAGAGAGTCCAGTCATTTCAGGTGCCTGTTAAGTGCAAAAACCTCACTGTGTCTTTGGAACAAATGAAGCAATCAGAAATGAGAATTTAATTATCTAATGAGGTTTCACTCATGTCCCATGTAGTCACATTTTTTTCTTGCCACATAGGTAGGATTCATTTAAAAAAACACTGTAATTTACACAGTGGCACAAACCCTGTTTCCCCGAAAATAAGACCTAGCCAGACAATCAGCTCTAATGCATCTTTTGGAGCAAAAATTAATATAAAATCCAGTCTTATATTATATAAGACCCGATATTATATTACATTATATTATATTATACCCGGTATTATATTATATTATATTACATTACATTACATTATGTTATACCCAGTATTATATTATATTATATTACAGTATAAGACTTAGTCTTATATTATAGTAAAATAAGACCAGGTCTTATATTAATTTTTGCTCCAAAAGACGCATTAGAGCTGATTGTCTGGCTAGGTCTTATTTTCGGGGAAACACGGAAATTCAAAAGATACCAAAGGAGATGTGAAAAGTAAGCCTTTCCTCTTCGCCTCCCCTGTGCACTCCCCACCCCCAGTACCTCTCCCCCTTCTTAACAGTTTAATAAACTCTTCCACAGACATATTATGCACACACACACATTTATGTTCTTTCTTTTTTTTTTTTTTGCGCACAAATGGTAGCAACTATACATACTGTCTACACCTTTCTTATTTCCCCCTCTGCTAATAATATGTTGGGAATTTTTCCATTAGGATGATCTTCTACTTTATACGCTGTTATGCTTTAATTTGTGGGGTTTTTTTAAGGCTTTCCTTTAAGAAATTAGTTTTTACTGTACAGAATTAAATCTTAAATTATATTTCTGGGTCTTATTTAACATGAAAATTCCTGACAGACATCATTTGACCAAATGAGTGGTCCTTTCCTCAAAAATGACACAGTCTTTTTGATGTCTCAGAGTTTTAGAAATAGTTGTCAATATAAAAACTACTATTTCAGACTATGGAGGCACAATTGTTAAGTAAAAATATATTAGTAAATATATATTATATGTACATATATTTAGTTAAACACAAATACACATACATACATATTTACACTATATTGTATTTACACTATACTGTAGTTTAACTAATCCCCCAAGGTACATTTTCAAAGTTTTTTTTTTTTTAATTAAAGTTTATTGGGGTGACAATTGTTTCATTTTCAAAGTTCATCTCAAACTGAAAACTACTTGTAAGAGACCAATTGATAGGTTAAAGCCTATATAATTTTAGAACTGCTTCTAAAATCTCAGAACAGGTTTGGTCTTCCCGTCATTTCCTGAGATATATTACTCCTTTCTCTAATTAAAGGACCAAATGGTTTTTCTCTTTAAAAACCAATTTTAGTTCCTGTTTGGGGTGATGAAAATGTTCTGGAATTAGACAGTGGTGATGGTTGCACAAGCTTGTGAATATACTAAAAACCATCAAGTTGTACATTTTAAAATTAAGTGTGAATTTTTACGGCATGTTAGTAATTTCTCAATTAAAAATAAGACAAAACTAATTTTAACATTTGTCATCACCTAGTCTTTCCAGATATTTCTCTGAACAATCTCCACTGGCAGGGCTGCTCGTCCTCTGCCACATCTCTGGGTTGGAGAGAGGCAGCAGACAGCATCAGAGTGGGGACCAGGCGGTCAGGGGGTCCTGGTTTGTATCCCAGCCCTGCTAATTACCCTACAAACTTAGCAGCTACATGATCTTGGGCGAATACCTTAACCAAAGCCCTAGTTTCCTCATTTGGAACACCCACAATGCACTGACTGTGACGGACGATGTAAAGCGCAGTAGATATATTAGCTGCTGTTAGTAGCAGGACCAGTCAAGTGTAGGTTTTCCTACAGTCTTAAATATCAGTGCCTTTTAAACTATGTCGGGAGAATGTGATTCTGTCAAGTTTTTCTCTCTGAATCAGTAGCTGTGGCCTGTGGAGTGTTAAAAAGCAAATATGCTTGGTAGCAGGATTTTACCATGGCGTCTTCTAGGAGCAGGCATCGGTATTTGTTAAGCATTGCTTGGGTCCTTTTTAGGAGCTGAGTGGCAACTGTTTCAAATTCATTGTCGACTTCAAAAAGAGAGAGAGAAAATAGTAAGAGAGTGCAAATCACCCACTAGGTCTTTTATTTCTTAGGACTGAAATGCATTACTCTTCCATTATTCAAACACGTCTTGTCTGTGGCAATTTTCTCAGATTAGCTTTTCCTTGGTTAAACACGATGTTTCTGCACTGCTTTCCCTCACTGTCCACTGGTATGTGATCGTGGAAACTCATTTCAATACTAGCTTATTTTAACTTTAATGAAGAAGCTCAAAACATAGTATGCTTAACATCACCTAGAAAAGGAAACCATATAACACAGACCAGCAATAAATATCAATGAATAGAGAATGATCTGCTAGTTTAGATGATCTCAGCCTCCATTCCCTTCCAATACTATGAAAAACTAAAACAGCTGAGATAATGAAGTCCTGCTGTTGAGCTGGGCAGACCTGTCTTATGTAAAGACACAAACTACTTCATTTCTTGTAGGTCAAGGATAGATCTGTGGCTCTGTCCTTGTCTGTTGGTCTCCAAAGGTCTCACTTTTGCTACTTTACTCTTCTCAGAGCCTTCATTTCCCTGTTTAAGGCTGGATCTGGACCTTGTTCCCTGGAAAGCTCACAGTGGACCGATGGAGACCACAATACTCAGAGCAGAGACCCCAGCCAGCGAAGCAAGCCTGGTGGCAGCTGTGGGAGGTATGAAAGCAGTGGAGGGGAAGGAATGGAGTCAAGGAATGGTGGTGGAAAGTAGGGGAGAACTAAGCCGCACAGCTGGGAGAGGGAACAGGGCCAGACGGGCCAAGTTCTAGGTTGGGAGCCGGGGCCCTTATCCTTAACTCTTCTTTTGGAGGGGCGGGGGGCAGTTTCTTGACATATAGCAATGCCCTGGACTCACTTTATAACCTCAAAGTATGCTTTTGGGAACTGCTAAAGGCTCTATCTAACTCATAAAACTGGTAGTAAGAGCTAAGGGTATGCATTCTGCCCAAACCCAAGGACTGTGACTAAATCACTATGTAGAGTATCTAGGTCAGAGCCATCCCATCTATAGCCAGCTATCCAAACAATGCTTTGGATTCGTTGCCCCCCAAATTTGTCCATAAAACACCCTGCCATTTGGGTATCCCTTCACAGAATATGGAGAGTAAGTGACAGCCCCACATGGTCTGTGAAATTGAGTCAACTAGGAACAAGTTAGGTCGGTGACTGAAAACAATAACCTGGCTCCGACCTGGAGGCCACGTGGCTCTCGCTCTTCTGTGGGGCATCCATGGAGGGCACCTGGTGTCAGAGTGGCACTCTGGGGTCACAGCCTGTTTACCTTTTTTCAAGTCTTCCTCAGTGGGCATGGAGCCCTGGCACACGTGGTAGGACAGCAGCCTCTGTACCGCATCGCTGAGTGACCGGAACTGGCTTTTGTCAGGTGTCACAGCGTGGGCTTGGTCCCTCTGTAACTGCTGGAGAATGCTTTAAAAGAGAAAGTGCCAATGTCAATGGAGGGTCATGTTAGGGAATCTAATCCTCTGCGTGCAAAGAAAATACGACAAACAGGAATGTTATTCATAGTTGAGTGGTTCTGTTTTTTCCTTCAGTTTTATACTTTTATACTATGGTGGGTTTAGAGTTTGGTCTAACTGTCTCCACAGAGGACTCAAACTATGGCTCTGGTCTCAAAAGCAGTGTTCCCACCAACTATTCATGGGTGGGGGCTCACAGACCTTGGCAATGCCTGAGCATTGGCCAGCTAAGCTTCTGCTAACATTTCTGTTCTGAGCATAAGACTTTATCAAACCATGCTTCTCCTCGGACACACTGAGGCCAACCAAGGAGTATGTGGTATGTTAAAAAGGTAAAGAGCTCTTCTCTTTAAGGACAGAAGAGCAAACTGTAGGCTCAAACCACATTTGAACTATTGATAGTAGGTTCTAATGGAAAGAAACTACAGGAAAAGATTTTCAAAGTATATTTTAAAAATATTCTATATATTATTATAACCTGACTTCTGCTGTATATGTATTGAAGGTTAGGAACCTAGAGAAACATTCAAAATGAGTCATTTCCAAGGTCACTCACAAAGCTCCTTTAGTTAGTTGTTTTGTAGCAGGCCTCTTTTGTCCTCCTGAATGACCATCCACCTGAAGACAAAACATACCTCTGATTATTCCCTTTTGTTGAAAAAAGAAGCAGAATACAATTACACATACAGGTCACTAGGTGAATATTTTCAACGGGCTATCAGGTGCATATTCTGAGAATACAGAATATGATCTACTGAAAAAAATATGTACAAGAAGCAACTCCACAGACCCATGTGGCAAAGTCACACTGTGTCAAGATTATAGAAAGCTGTCCTATCAGTTCCTTGGAAGGACTCAGCTTGTATCTCAAAGTCTGAATTCCCAACTTCCTCTACAAATGCATCATTATATTTTTGAAGAAATATATTTGTGGGTACCAACTCCATGAACATCTGAAACTTCAGTAGATATTACTTAATTTATCTTCTCAGTGGTAGATAAGGGAGCAAACATTTCTGAGCTCCTATTACATACAATTTGGGTGTGTGATCTAGTAGGGCATTTCTATATCATGTTAAGGAAATAAATATGCCTACGTCAGAACCTGAGAACTGAAACAAATCCTTCACTGAGTATTCTAGGCCCAGACTATAACAAGTTTCATTAAACTATTACTTGCTAAGTTTGATGAAGAAGAAATTAAGGCCTTAGTAAGCTGAAAACAAAACTTTTTTTCCTTCCTTTTAAGATCAGAGGTTGGGTTAAAAGACCGTAAGGACTGACTACTTCATACATTCCTCGATGCTACTGCAGGAAAAAAAAAAAATCTCTCAGTATAACTAAGAGGAACAGATCTACTTTTGATAGATAATGAATGATAATACTCAACAGTAACTACGTTTTTTGAGTGCCTACTATGTGTTGGCTGCTTGTATATTACTAATTCATGAGGAAATAATAGCTTTGTAAATATGTGAGAAATAGCATAGACACATTCATCCTATAAACACCCACGTAACAGGGCCTGGCCCACGGGGAAGGTCTTCGGCGAGCACACTTTTGTAGCCACACAGGGAGTCTGGGTTGCCTGCGTACATTACGCCAGGCAGCAAATACTACGCAGAAGATGACAACTACGTTTTCTTTCAATTACGCTAAACATCAAGAAGAAGTGCAGCAAACTGTGTTCTACCTGCACAGCTGGTTGGCCAGGCGATGATCCAACTCCTTTTTCCTGCTGTGTTTGTGCGGTTCCTAAGGATGCTGGTATAACTTTGCTTCCAGAATCCTGCCCTATTAGAACGAACACATAAGACAACGTTCAACAGAAACAGTAAATCAGGCCCATCGTGTAAGCCTAGAATCTAATGTGTGCAGATTATGGAATATTCTGAAAGGGATTTCTTTATCATGGATGCTCGCTTTATCCAGAGCTCACCTACAAAAGCTCTGGAGGCAGAAGTAAGGATTATTAAAGCCTGTTTAGGTAATAAATAGAAATAAATACATAAATAAACAAGAGCTGCCAATGCTACAGTTTCAAATTATCTAAGGTCTGAGGAATAGTCCTAAAGCCAGTAATCTGTCAGTATTACTCACAATTTAAGGAAAGGGAGGCCCAAATAGGGGACTGACTAGGTGTGTTCATGCTTTTGTCTTTCTGGTAATTATTGAGCAGCGTAGGTGTTCAAAGCTTTAGAAGAAATGTAAGACAGAGCCCATAATAGTTTTGGTCTCAGGGGGGATTCTAAGTATACTCGTACATGCTCGTATAGAAAGCAACATGAGGACAGTGACAAAGTCACCTGGGCCACAGAACACTAGATTTCGTTGTTTCTAAGCAGCACATTTTGTCACATAATTGAATGTGTCATAGTTTAATCAGAAGTGCTTTTCCCTTGCTTAGCGGTATATAAAATGATGGTACAGATGCAATGTGGCAAGGATTCAGAAAAAAAGGAATGAAGAGAGTTGAGGTGAGACTGAGTCAGAAAGGTTGCATGTAGAATGAGGGATGTGGGAACAGTGTCCCTGGGTGTTGGGAGGACGGGGACACCCTGAGGAGAGCTCACTAAACGCCCCTGACCTGGCAGTACGGTGCTCAAGAGGCCAGGAATCTGTGCTTGCCTCAGGCCATCCGGGGTCTTGGAAGCAGAAATGGGGGAAGTCTGATTCAAACTTTTTTTCTGAGCCTGTGGAAAAAGATGACAAAGATGGAAAAATTAATTTCAGGACTAAAAAAGCTTTAACACACTACTTAAAATGCCAACCAAGTCCGTTAATGCCTACCCGGCATCACATTTAGGTTAGATTACAAAACAAAAGTTTTCAAACGTGATCCTTCTATCACATCGGCAGGATTGCAAAGAGTACCCTTGAAAGTCTGGGCAAGCACACTGAATTTTTTAGACACCGTTCAGGAGGGAGGCTGAGTTGATACCAGGCTGCTTTCTTGCTCACAGAACTGGGCTCGTGGTGCTCAGACACAAAGGCTGAGCCAGAAATGCAGTTTCCGTCCCTGGTCATTTTATATCATGCCTGCAAGGATTATGACCCCGACTCTCGGTCTCTATGTTGGGTCTGCACGGACCTGCTCGGGGGCCCAGTGCCAACCCCTAACCTACTGTCAGCACTCACTGTTTTCTGTGTAGGTGATCTAAATAAAGCACGTTTCACCCCTGCCGTCTGGTACGTCTCTAGTTTGCATCAGCTCAACATCAGGTGGCATGTAATCGGGAAATATAAGTTCAACTGAGTATTAGCCTGAGCAAATATTATTAGAAAAATCAACCTCATATGTAAACTGTTAGGTGCTTCTTTTCTATATATGAGGAAGATGAACTAGATGATGTTTAAGGACTAACAAGCTCCTTTTTGCTAAAAAAATCTGTTATCTCTATGATGCATTTAAGGTAAGACAATAAAATGCTTTTAAATTACTCTCAATTTTTAATCCTCTATGTCATTACTACTTCATCATCGTATAGTTTGTTCTTCAATTTTTATATTTTTGTACACCAACAGTGGATTTGGAATTTAGTCTAGTCATCTTCACGGAGAACTTGCCTGAGCATTGGCCAACTAAGCTCATGTTAATATTTCTGTTCTAAACAATTAATTATTCTAAACAATTAGTTATCTATTTAGTTCTCTTTTCCAATATAAAAATGGAGTGGGGGGCGGCAGGATGGCTCAGCTGGTTGGAGCACGAGCTCTGAACAACAGGGTTGCCGGTTCGATTCCCACATGGGCCAGTGAGCTGCACCCTCGACAACTAGATTGAAGACAACGAGCTGCCACTGAGCTTCTGGAGGGGCAGCCGGATGGCTCAGTTGGTTAGAGTGCGAGCTCTCAACAATAAGGTTGCCGGTTCAATTCCCACATGGGATGGTGGGCTGTGCCCCCTGCAACTAAGATTGAAAACGGCGACTGGACTTGGAGCTTAGCTGCGCCCTCCACAACTAGACTGAAGGACAACGACTTGGAGCTGATGGGCCCTGGAGACACACACTGTCCCCCAATATTCCCCAATAAAAAAATTTAAAAAAAAATGGAGAGGGATTGGACATTACCCAAGAAAGGCTGGAGAGGGTTATTATAAAGTTGGAAAAATTCTGGGTAGACAGGCAATAAATTCTTAGTGAGAAAACCATGAGGGGGAAAATCTTCCAGCTTTCACAGCATTCCCCCTCGAACGTAACTCCATACTCCCCCATGGTCTCCCGTGGAGGACCCCCGTGCTGGGGAGAGGCCTAGGGCAAACAGTGAGTACAGGCCTTCCTCACAAATATTTCCAGGGATGAACACTAAGGGCCACCCTGAATAAAAAGCAAAGCACATAAAAACTGGGAAAACGTAGTTTAATAGGGCAAGGCTATTTAGTAGGTGGGACTCTGACACAACAGATGAACAGAGGAACCAGAATTAACATGTTGAAATGACTAACGTCCTCATAGCAGTGCTACCAGTAACAACATTTTGGAATCTTTCCATATGCCTCGTTCACAGGAAACAGAGGGACATCATCCTTATGGCTTTTGAGCACACCTGTTTTTCGTTTTTTTTTTTTTTTTTTTTTAATTTATAAAAATGATCTCCCACCTTATTTATCACACATGACCTGGATGATTCCTAGCTATTAACCAGACAAAACAACAACAACAACAACAAAAAACCATGCATACATAAGTACTAAAACTATAAAGAAAAGCAAAGAAGAAATCACCATAAAAGTCAGGAGAGGGGTTGATTTGGAAGTCACATGGTGCTTTCTAGAGGTACTGGTAATATTTTATTTCTTGAGTAGTTACATAGATGGCTATTCGCTGTATAATTATTTGTTAACTGTCCATTTGTTTTTAATGTATTTTTTCCTGAATGTGTTCTATTTCACAATGCAGAAGAGTAAAAGAAAAAAAAACCCCACAGAAATCTAATCTAACGTCAAGGCTTGAAAATTTGCCATAACAAAGGTAGAGAGGGCTGCCGTGTCTAAAAGCAAAATTACTATTTTTTTTTTAACACTTTATTTATTTAAGTCTGTTTTTCCAGGACCCATCCGCTCCAAGTCTAGTAGTTGTTTCAATGCGGACGGTGACAACGCAGCTCACAGTGGCCCATGTGGGGATCCAAATGGCAACCTTGTTGTTGAGAGCACTGTGTTCTAACCAGCTGAGCTAACCAGCTGCCCCCAGCAAAGTTTCTATTTGTTGAGGGCATGTCTCCTTTCAGCACCGTTTTGGGTATGTGTGTTGCGTCCTCTTGCTGGCCTGTGTGGGTGTTGAGCTCTGGCATCTTTGTGCCTTTTCATTCTCTAACTACTGCCTGTGCTGCTCACTGTACCCCTTCCCTGGGGACTAGAACAATCAATCCCATTGTTACACTTTTGGGATAACACTGGGGTTGAGTGTGGGGCAGGTAGGGCCAGGATGGTGGCAGAATCAGAATCCACTGGGGAACTCGGTGTGGCCCCCACACTGGAATCGCCTGGATTCACCAGGTCTGTTATGCTCCGCCTCCAGAAGCCCACTGGTGGCTCCCAGGCCACTTATTTTCAGGGCAGGACTGTTGTTCGCCTCATTCACTGCTGTATCCCCAGCACTAGAACAGGGCCTGGCGCCACAGTGATCACACAGTAAATAGTTGTTAAATAAAAACGAGGGAATGAATTCCACTGCAGCATAAGTCATAGGGGGCCTGTTCCTGCTCTCAGTCCAGCCCCCCACCTCCAAGGAGGCATTAACTTACTTTATTCCCCCCAAATTTAGGTTGTCCCCAGTTGACAATCTTTTCCAGAAATATTTATCGTTCTATTGTTTTTACGAAACTCTTAGAGAAGACTTGCACTTGAAATGTATTTTCTTCACAAATAGAGAATATTTAAGGATATTATGTTGAGCACTTAGCTCTAAGACCTCTGCTAATATGATGTACAATTGTAACTCTTTAGACCCCATGAATTATCTTGATACTATATGAACACATAAAAGAACCCCAATGAATCAGAATACTTAGTATATCGATTTCGCCGTGTGGTCCACTTTGAAAGAAGCCTCTTACAAATTAACAAGATGAAATTCATCCAACGACAGGCATTTGCTGAATGAGGGAGACCATTTGGGATCTGCCCAGCCACACGCTCCTTTGAGAAATGCCACAGAGCCAGCAAGGTTAGAGAATATACAAAGGTGTGTCACCTGCCGGAGGGTGTTACGAGCTAAAATCCAGGGAAGGAGCACCTTTTTCCCATTTAAAAGTGCCCTGCCTGCCAGTGGGGCAGTTTATCTACCTAGAGGGTACCTTTTTCTATTTTGGCTCAAAGGGGTACTTCTTCCTATTTTGAACAAAGGCCTGGTGTAGAACAGCAGAAGCCCTGCGTGGCCACTTCCTCATGTCGCCCATGACCCTGTTCCTCTGGCCACGGATTACTGAACCACGTGGGCCAATCAGACTTTCTCCTGGGAATTCAGACGGGGGTGGGGGTGGCAGGCAGGGTGAATACCTAAGGGCAGTGGTTCTCCAATGCAGGTTTATAGACTGGTTGTATCAAGATCACCTGGGGAGCTTGTGAAAGACGTTTCTGGGTTCCGTCCACAAAGATCCATTTGGAAATCCAATGTGGGGCTTAGGAACTTATAATTTTAAAAAGCTCTCCAGGTGATTTGGATCCATTGCTAAATTTTGGAAACCACTGCATTTGTAGTTTCTGTTAAAAGCTTTGCTAATCATGTGCAGCTGGCCTGGGGTGGCCGATCTGGTCCAGGAGAAGATTGAGAGAGAACAATGAAGGAGCGATGACAGGACACATTGAGGAGGTTGAGCGAACAGCGGAGAGCTGGTTTCTGGGCCTTGGAAGGAGCTGCACTATATTTCCTGGACATTTCTTTTTCTTCCTTTGGCTAAACGTGTTAGGATGACTTTCTGAT
Source organism: Rhinolophus ferrumequinum (assembly GCF_004115265.2). Lineage (NCBI taxonomy): Eukaryota > Metazoa > Chordata > Mammalia > Chiroptera > Rhinolophidae > Rhinolophus > Rhinolophus ferrumequinum. Next base: position 12,370,391 of record NC_046286.1, on the reverse strand, counting down.
AGTTGCAACCCAAGGTACCTTGACTAAGATATTTGGGTGTCAACTGTATACACGGCACTGTGGTGGTCACAGAGAAGGCAGCTCAAGGATGCCAAACAGTCTTGGCCCTCTGAACGCTTACCACCCAGAAAATAGCCAGGCCCCCTATTGGATCAGTCACTGTAATTATGATGTCCATCCTCTAGTTTCTCATGCTTGTCCAGCGATCCTCTCTCTCCCCTAGCCAGCTCCTCTGCTCATTGCCCACTGTACACTGTTTCATTATTTTCAAACCCGTAAGCTAGGAGAGAACTCACTCAACTTTCAAAGCTACAACCTTACCTTGTACCTCCTCTCATTTCCCCCCTTCTCTTGCTACAATGCAAGAGGCATCCCTCCTTTTTTCTACAAAGAATCCCACCAGTGCTCAAGAATTCATGTCCTTCTCCTTCCTGTCAGCTTCGAAAAGAGCTCAAGCCTTCCCCGTATCTTAAAAAAAATAATTCCCTTGGCCTTCCACATCATTGTAGCTCCTGCCATCTCGGTTACCTTCATTTTTTTCTGAAGGCTGTCTGTACTCATTCCCACACCTTTCACTCTCTCCTTAGTCTTGCAATGGGCTTCTGCACCTATCATTTCATGGAAACAAGTCTTACCAAGGGCAACTGCTGCCTCCTTGTTGCCAAATCTGTCAGCAGCATCCCGATTCTCACCTCCACTGACTTCTCAGTGACACTTCACTCTGTGGACCTCTTCCCTCCTGCCTGCAACACGCTCTTTTCTTAGCTTCCAAAATGCTAAACCCTATTGGTTTGACTCCTCCTCTCTGGAAACTTCTGAGTCTCACTTGTGGACTCCTCTTTCTGTGTCCATCCCCTAAATGTTGAGGTGCTTTGGGGTTCTTTTCCGGCTGCTCTTTCTTGTCTACTTACATAACATCCCTGGATCCATTTCATTTCACTTCCACTGCTTGGATTACAATTTATATGCGGATCAATCCCATTTCAGCCCATATTTCAGTCCTATGCGTTAGTATATATAGCAGTTTATCATACAACTTCATTGTCCTACACGTACCTCAGACTTGACAAACACATCCTAAATTAAATTCATAACTTCCCTTCAAGTTAATATAGGGAAGGGGCACGAGGACTACTTTTGCAGAAGAAACAAGGAGGTTGGATTCCAAGCCTGCTGCCTGCGTGCTGCCAGGCACGGAGCTCAGGCAGATGCTAACGACTCACACAGAACAGACCATCCAAGGCTATAAAGCAAAGAGATCCCATTATGACCATCCCCGTAGCAAGGCCCACTGCAAATAAGGCACAGGTTGTGCCTTACAAAAGTTAAAGACAGACCTGCCCCTATTCTTGCATCTTACAGAAGTTAAAGATAAATTTATTGTTTCTCTTTCCTCCTTTTCCCTCCATACCAATAAAATTTCCATGGGAACAGAAAACACATATAAACCTTAGCCCAGGGGATGGAGAGGGTTTGTCTTCTACTAGTGATTAGAGACCCGACCCGTCACTGTCTGTGGGATGGCCTTTTCTTACATACTCTTTGCTAAATAAACTTTTACTTTAAACTCTATATGTGTTCACATTTGCATTCTTTCCTATGTGAAGCAAAGAACCTTCTTAGCCAAGGGTTTGAGTCCCCACTCTGGGGCATTCCCCTCGCCCAGCATGCAAATCACAATTTCTCCCTATATGCTCTATCTCAGGGACACTGAGTGTCACTGTCAAGACACCATCATCCTTATTCCTCTGCTATAGTCAATCAATTGAAAGTTCCATCTAACCTAATTGTCTCAAACCCATTCGCTTCTCACCAGCTCTACTGCCACCAGGCTAGTCTAGGTCTTCACTATGTCATGCTTAGCCTACGACACCGGCTTCTTCACGTGACTTACCAGGTCCTGGCTGATCCGGTCCTTGCTCACCTTTCCCACCTAACACTTTCGCACCTCATGTGAACATTTTTTCCTGCACCTGCAGTACCATGGTCTCATCTCTCTCCAGGTGTTGCACTTGCTGTTTCCACTGCCTGAATGGTCTTCACTCAGGCCCTCTCATGCTGGATAACTCTTCCTTCTCCCTTAAAAGGTCTAAGTCAAAAACCACTGTTTCAAGGAAACCTTCCCCAACTAGCCCATCTGAGTTAGAGGCACCTTTGCAGAGCCTGGCGCTCTGGACTATTTCTACCAGAGCACTTAAATACTGCGTGTGGCTGTCAGCTTATCTACCTGCCTCCCGCCTTGCAATAGATCACTGTGTTCCTGGGACTTGGCCCAGGGCTAGTCAGGGTAGGTACTGAAATACTGCTGAATGACTGAATCAATGAAGGAAACAGTTAGCACAATAAGTGATTATACACCTAGTGGGCAGTACAAACAAAAAGTGCAGAGAAGATATCAGGGGACAGAGGGAAAAAGGCTTTATTCTTTGGAGGGCTTTGGGTGGGGCCCTGAAGGATGCGGAAACATTTAGACCTGATAGGAAAAGACACTCAAGAAGATCCATCAGCAAAAGCTGGAGGCTCACAAAGAATCTGGCCTATTCAGGGAATAAATGGGGATTAGTTAGCCTGGCTACCTGGAGGGTTCCCCACTGGTGAAACTTACTGGCCAGGTGTAGAGGTTTGGGCTCTCTCCCGTGGCAATGATTTGACTCCAAGCAAATGTTTTAGGAAGATTAATGTGGTGGAAATCAGGTTTTTGGAAGAGGCTGAAGGCAGATTAATGACCCAGACAACTGTTACAGTTGTCTAATTATGATATGATAGGTCTGGAAAACATCTACCCTGGGGTTCTTTATCCTGGTGATACTTCACAATCACTTGGGGAGCATCTGAAAAATGCTGATGTCAGACGACATCAAGTGTAACAGTATTTGCATCACTGGGGTACAAGAAGGAGGAGAGAGAGAGCAAGGGACTGAAAACCTATTTGAAGAAGTAATGATAGAAAACTTCCCTAACCTGGCTAAGGAATGATACATACAAGTCCACAAAGCAAAATAGTCCCAAACAGGATGAACCCAAACAGGACCACATGAAGACACATCATAATTAAAATGGCAAACGTTAAAGATAAAGAGAGAATCTTAAAAGCAACAAGAGAAAAGCAGTTAGTTACGCACAAGGGAGCTCCCATAAGACTCAGCTGGTTTCTCAATAGAAACTTTGCAGGCCAGAAAGGATTGGCAGGAAATATTCAAAGTGATGAAAAGCAAGGTTCTATAACCCAAATTACTCCACCCAGCAAGGCTACCATTTAGAATCGAAGGACAGATAAAGAGCTTCCCAGACAAAAAAAAGCTAAAGGAGTTCATCATCACCAAACTAGTATTACAAAGAATCTTAGAGGGATTTCTTTAAGAAGGAGAAAAAGAGATAAAAAATATGAATAATAAAATGTCAATATATATGTAGTATACATATCTATGAACAATTACTTTCAATGTAAATGGATTAAATGTTCCAATCAGAAGACATAGGGTGGCTGAATGAATAAGAAAACAAAACCCTTACATATGCTGCCTACAAGAGACTCACTTCAGATCGAAAGACAGACACAGACAGAAAGTAAAGTAATAGAAAAAGATACTTCATGAAAATGGAAACAGTTAACAACAAAAAAATCTGGAGCAGCAAGACTTATACCAGACAAAATAAACTTTTAAACAAAGGCTATAATAAGAGACAAAGAAGGACCAGTGATCTACTTCTGGGTATTTATTTGAAGAAACCTAAAACGCTACTATGAAGGGACGTGTGCATCCATATGTTCATTGCAGCATTGTTTACAATGGCCAAGATGTGGAGGCAGCCTGGGTGTCCGTTGATGGAACAGTGGGTAAAGAAGAGGTGGTACATACATACAATGGAATATTGGTCGGCCAGGGAAGGGAATGGGTTCTTGCCCTCTGCAGCAGCCTGGATGGACCTGGAGGGTATTGTGCTGAGTGGAGTATGTCAGACAGAGAAAGACAGATGCAATGTGATTTCACTTATATGTGGAATCTAAAGAACAAAATAAACAAATGAAACAGAAACAAACTCTTAGAGAACATTTTGATGGTTGCCAGATGGGAGGGGGGTTGGTGGCAGGGTGAAAAAGGGGAAGAAATTAAGAAGTACAAATTGGTCGTTACAAAATAGTCATGGGGATATAAAGTAAAGCATAAGGAATATAGTCAATAATATGGTAATAACTATGCATAGTGCCAGGTGGAGACTAGACTAGTCAGGGGATCACTTCTTAAATTATATAAATGTCTAACCACTACGCTGTACACCTGAAATTAATATAAAATAATATTAAATGTCAACTATAACTGAAAAATTTTAAAAAGGGGGAGAAAGGTGAAGGGGAATAAGAAGTCCAAATTTCCAGGTGTAAAACAAGTAAGTCATGGGGATGTAATGTACAGCATGGGGAATATAGTCAGTAATATTGTGATAGCGTGGTACGGGGTCAGATGGTTGCTGGACTTGTCATGGTGATCACTTCTTCAGGTACATAAATGTTGAATAACTGTTGTGTACATCCGAAACAAATATAATATTGTATGTTAACTATATTTTAATACAATTCTTTTAAAGAAAAGTAAAAAAAAATTACTAAAAAAGAAAAACTCTGATGCCTAGAGCCATTTCTCCAGACCATTTAAATCAGAATTTATGGAGGTGAGGCCCAGGTGTTCGTATTTTTAAAAAGCTCCCAAATGATTCTACTGCACAGTTAGGGTCCCTCATTTTCGAGAAGAGAAAACTAGGGCTCAGTGAATTATGCGAACTTAGACCACAAAACCAGTGAGTGGCAAGGCAGGCCCTACAAGTGAACTCTTGACTCCGAATCCAACTCTTGTTCTCCCCAGTATATTGCAGTCCCTCTTAAAGTCTGGCTCACCTTATGGATGTAGAAAAGGAGAGAAATGGAAAGCTGGAGGGTACAGGCAGCTAGCAGGTAAAGTCTGCCTTTACGAGCCTTTTGCCCATGCTCTGAACCTCCATCTCCTAGAAATGGGAACAGTAATGCTATTTGTAGCACCAAGGTCAGGACTAGAAATAATACATACAGTCCCTGGCATGTACGTGTTGTTAATATGATCATGATTTTCATTATTATTGGAAAGAATGGATATGAGACATTCAAAGAAAAACTTATAGGATTTGGTAACTTATTAAAATAAAGGTTTAGAGGAGAGGGGAATAAATAAGAACATCTAGATTTTGAAGTCTGGGTGTCTGAAGACACCCAGTAGTTCCACAATAGGTAGGCAGGCTGAGCTAGAGGGGGAAAGGGAATTGGGGGGGTGTGGCGAGACTGGAGACTTCAGTTGTGATCACTGTACCCAAAGCGTGGTAGGTGCTGCTCTCAAGGAATTTAAAATCTACTAAATCTTTTTGTGATCTAAGGAGATTTGGACTTAAAATAATTTGTTTACTTTCGCTTCATAGGCTAAACTCTTGCAAATCTCCTCCTTTAATCACTGACTTTTGAATATTAATCCATTTACAAGAAAGTTTAAATCCTGTAAATTACGCTCTGCATTAAGAGATCTAAGTTCACAGGGCTCCCTGGAGAAACGGCTGAGGCAAAGTAATCCCAAGACAAGCCTACAATAGCTTGTGCCACAAACTGCTCAAAGACATGGGAACATGTCAAAAGTATAGAGGCCTGCTTAAGCAAGTCTCCACTGGTCAAATGTGGGACAACATAAATGTCAAAACAATAATGAAAGAAATAGATTGCAACACATTAAATACAAAAAGAGAACACACGATCTTTTAGGGATAAACACTAAAATATTACGGATAAACTTATATGTCTGGATTAGCTTAAAAATAATACTAGGCGGGGGAGAATGAGTAGAATATGGATGAAACAAGACTAGCCATGAGTTGGTAAACACTGAAGCTGATTGAGCCTGGGGGCTCATTACATTATTTTGTCTACTTTTGCTCATGTTTAAAATTCCCCATAATGAAAAGTTTAAAAATGAATGCAGAAAAAAACCCCTAAGAGTTCAAAGTGTTACTCAAAAAAAAAACAAAAAACAAAAAAACGTGAAGGAGAAGAAAAAGCTGTGCTTGATGGAAAAATCCCCACCAATAACTGTAGATAGGATAACAATTAGAAAATCATTTTTCAACCACCAGTGTAATATTCAATTACACTGGTGTTTGTACAGGGCAGGATTACCAATGGAGTCTCAAATCACTGCGTGAGAGGCTGGGGAACAGGATAGTCACGTGGTCCCGAAAGACCATCCTAGCGATCATTTCTTCTTTACAAAGGGAACAAGGCACCTTCGAGTACCTTGCGGAGAAACCTGGCAGAGACCACCTGTTCCAAGTGATCACACTCAGAATCACCAATAACGGGACAAATTAACATTATGTGTCTTGCCAAACCATTCAGCCTGAATCTAATCATCAGGAAACAATCAGACAATTCCATACTGGGGGCCACTTTACAAGAACATTGGTCTGGGCTGCTGCAGACTAAAGAGACGTGACAGTAAATGAAATCAGTGCTCTCTGACTAGTTTCTGTCATAAGGGACATTGTCGGGTCAACCAGAAGACAATGGATATAATTTTATTACATTAATGTTAAATTTCTTGGGTGTGATTGTGGCTGTGTTGAAAAAGGTCCTTGTTCTTAGGCGATCCCTGCTTAAGTATTTAGGGGGAAGGAGGCATGATGTTTGCAACTTACTTTCAAGTGGTTCAGAGAAAAACGTGTGTGTGTGCGTGTGTGTGCGTGTGTGTGTGTGTGTGTGTGTGTCGAGAAAGATGCACAGATAAAGCAAATGTTGCAAAACATAAACACCTGGAGAATCTAGGCGAATGGGTTCATGGTACTCTTCCAGCTGTTCTGTGGGTTTGAAAGTTTTAATAATGCGGAGGGGATTCACTCCACCAAACGCTGGTTACACTGATTGCCTGCAGGCAACTGGGTGGCTGGAGGACAGGAGAAGGAAGGGAATTTTTATATAATGTAGTATATACACCTTTCTGTACCTTTTGAATTTTGAGCCAAATAAATGTGTTATCTATACCAAAATAAAGTGTATATTTAAAAACTTACACCTCCCTAATATTAGCCCTTTACAGTATCAAAGCTTAACTGAACTAAATTTCTCCAAATAGGCAAACACTGAGGGCCCCTGATCATGGTATTTTTGTTCATTACAATGTTCTATAAAGCAATTCATACAGAAATTCTACACAGAAATTATAAAGTAAAAGAGCTGCTATAAGTGATTCTGGATGTCCTGGGGTCTAAGTGTTACATAGCACCTCAGCACTACTTTCCCAATTCATCTGCAAACAAGGCTGTGTCCTCCTTACTCCAATAGACCTGATGCTTTAATTGTTCTGGAAAATCTACAGCAGGAACACACTTGACATAATGCAACTGACATACTTCCCAATACTTTTTGGCATTAAAAACACAAAAAATTGTAATACTTTGCAGCTGCCAACGTAGGCTTCTTGTTCCCTTTGGATAATTGAAATTTTTGGGAGTCAGTGAGAGATTTCCCCCCCCAATGAAACAATATTTAGGAAAAAAAAGAAAGAAAAATGATAATGCTAATTATAATTAATAAATATAAAACAGATCAATACATACTGATATAAAATGATCCTCAGGTCATGTAATAAAGTAAAAACGTCTATGGTGTGTTGCAGATATATATATAGCACATATCTATGCTATTGGTGCTTGTATTTGCAGAGGATAGCTCTGGGAGAATATAAAGAACCTAGAAACAGTGGTGGCCTCTGGGAAGGAAACTTAGGGAAAGAAGACTGACTTTCCATTCTAAACTATTTTGGAACTGTTTTTAATTTTTACCAATTGAATGTTTTACTTATTTTTTGAAAATGCACACAATAGTTTGACAAATGCTGTTCGGGTATGACCTTCCCTATGAGGGGTAAGTTTTTAAAAGTAGAAGAAAACGAGAATCATCTGTAATTCTAGCATCCAGAGAACTGCTGCTAATGTTATAGTATTAACATTTCCTTCTAATCAAGTTTCTGGGTGTTTTGTCAGCAAGAGGGTTTTCTGTTTTCTAATTCGCCATATTGTCTCTCCTCATCATTTTCCTAAAACTGAAAACAAACTGTTTATTAAACAAATTGTTTACATTTTAATGTACATTTTAAATATTTTACATTTAAATGTATACTTAAAATTATTCTATAAGCCTTTTCCCAACTCATTATTTTCTGAAAACATTTTAAATGGCTATACAGTACTTCATCACATCCAATCATTCTCCTATTATTGGACATTTGGGTTTTTAGAAAATTTTTTGCAACACTTTGGTTGCAAAGAGTATCTATAGTATGCTATATTTTGAGTAAGAAAGGAGGGGGAATAAGAAAATACTACATTATCTGCTTAGTTGTGTGAAAATAACATTAGGATAAATAAGCTAGAAACTAATGAGATTGGTGAATACAGGGGATGGTGAGAACTGGCAGGAAAGGATGGAGGGTGGGGGCAGGGAGAAGGGGTGGGGAGGAGTAAAACTATTCCTTTCTGCATAGCCCTGACTTTTGGGTCCCTGCTAATGGTTCATGCGTTCAAAAGAAATTCAACAGATAAAATCCACTAGGATAGTGGAGAAAGAATCCTAAAAGGAAATATAAACAAAAATATATTTAAAAAATGAATAGTATACCAACAGAGAAAAAGAACAAGAGTAACTCAAGTAATTTTTGAATGCAATTATTTTCACTATGTATCTTTAGGCTAAAGACAGAACCGTAAACCAATATAAAAGTCTAGTTACCAGGTTTCTTTTTCAGAGTGGTATGGATGAGCAATTCTGAAATTAGTTTCTCTACATGCTAGGATTGAGCAAATAAGTAAATATACTTTGGAGCTAGCCTTTTCACTGTTAGAAAAGGAAGTTACAAATAGCAAAAAGAGGGAGACTTGAATAATGAACCCTGTGGTCTTGGATTAGAATTGGAAGTATCAATATGAACTATATAATATAGATCAATAGATATATGAGATCGTGGTTTCTAAATACTGTTCTCCACTAGGAGAAACAGGTTCCTTTAAGAAACAGTTGATTCCAGGGCTGGGGCAGGGAAAGTAAAAGATAAACATGGAACATCTTGTTCTGCCAGAAATTAAAGAACGTGCTCAAAGCATGATGGAAACATGTCAGAAGGCCCAGCAGCCAATTTGGAGAGATGCCCACTGGCCATCAAGTTAATTTGAGCATCAAAATAAACGACTGTAACAATTTATAGCCTATTGAATAAAATAAGAATCTATGAGTCCATACTGATATAAATAAACATATATATCAAAGAGGGAGAAGGAAAAGCTTATTCTTCGATTAGAATGCCAACAATTAAGGTAGAACAAATGATGGAATTAGAAAATCTCTACTTGGTGACCCTCATAATAATAGCTGGCTCAGCAATAATTGATTCGGTCAGTAATTATCAATGGACGCTTAAACTAGTGGGTGCAAGTTTGATGAGCAACTGGATATCTATGCAGTTTCAAAGTATCTCCCAGGAGAGACTTAGGAAGATGCACAGACAGCATCTTAAGCAAGTGTTCAAAGTTAACAGAACCAATAGGGGGACAAGTCCTCATTGCGGGGACACACCATTTCTGTGGCAATCTTACCGAAAATGTCTGACCTAAATCTAGTCAGGAGGAAACACCAGAGATACCCCAATTCTGGGACATCCTACAAAATTGGTTTGTACTCTTCAAAGAATATCAAGGTCATGAAAGACGAAGAAAGAGAAACTGTTCCAGATTTAAAGACATGACAACAAAATTAGATAGTGATCTTGGATTGGATCCTGGACCATAAAAACAACACAGAACAATTTTTTTTTCTTTTTTGCTATAAGGGACATAACTGGGAAAACTGACTAAATCTGAATAAGTCTGAAGATTAGATGGTAACATTGTAATAAAGGTGGTTTATTGATTTTGATAACTGTACTATAGTCATGTAGGAAATATCCCTGTTTTTAGAAAACAAACACTGAAGTCAAAAGTATTTAGAAGTCAAGAGGCATCATGACTGCAGTTTCCAAAATTGTGTGTGTGTGTGTGTGTGTGTGTGTGTGAGAGAGAGAGAGAGAGAGAGAGAAGGATAAAACAAATGTGGTAAAAAGTTAACATATGGGCAAATCCTGGTGAGGGGATATGAGAATTCTTTATACTATTCTTGCAACTTTAACTTTTCCGTAAGTCTGACATTATTTCAAAATGCGTGCGCGCGCACGCACACACACCACACAAATACCCCTTTGATACCAAAAGTACTACACTGAGTATCCTTGATTATAAATAATCTTTGCTTCCTTAGGATTCTGAGTGGAATTACTAAGTCGAAGGCATACAGTTTAAAAACTATTGATGTATACAGCACGGGGAAGTTTTTGAGTATCTCTACGCGTGGAGGGGCAAGGCAATGTCAACGGAGGCCTGAGGAGGGTAGACCATGGGGTGAAGGCCAGGTGTGCAGCTGAACTAAGGATGAGTGGGAACCCAAAGCCAGAAGAGTTCAAGGGTATCCGAGCAGGTGGGGGTGAGGGACCAAAGCTGATGACGTTCGAGACTCTTCAGCAGAATCCTTATGTGGTTTTACTTATTGCTCACTGCACAATGCCACGGTAAGAGCAGGCTCAGGTACTTGGTCAAATGACGGTATCCTGGATCCCTCCCTCTATACGCATCCCTCTGGTGAAGGCCAGTTACCCGCTGAGGAGTCACACTGAGTCCCTGAGCCTTTCCAGTTGGCACCCAAGAAGCAGCCACAGCTTCTCCACCCAGTCCATAGTTACGTGATCTAATGGCTTAATAGGTAATGTAAGTACATCATCTAAAGTAAGCTTCATTTTAAATGCCCATAATACACTCCATCAGTATATACATGGGTGAGAAAGGGGAGGGATTAGGAAGTACAAATTTGTAGTCACAAAATAGTCACAGGGATGTGAAATACAGAATGAAGACTACAGTCAATAATGTTGTAAAAACCATGTAGGGTGTCAGATGGGTGCAACGGGGATCACTTCATAAATTACATAAATGACTAAACATTACGCTGTACACCTGAAGCTAATATAAAATAATACTGAATATCAACTATAATTAAAAAATATATATATATGTAGCCACAGGATGTAAAGTACAGCATAGGGAATAGAGTCAACGGTATTGTAACAGCTACAGACGACGTCAGAGGGGTAGTAGATTGGGGGCGGTTATCGCTTTGTGAGGGGTGTAAATGTCCAATCATTATGTTGTTTTGTGCACCTGAGACTAATAATAATAAAAAAGAAATAAACTATTTTCCATAAATGTTAAAAAAAAGTATACACAATTAAGTCCTCACTTAAAGTTGTTAATGGCTTCTGTGACTTGAAGCAAAACAACGTATAATGAAACCAATTTTACCACAGGCTAATTGATGTAAACAAGATTATAAGTTCCTGTGGCATCTCATCGTTATTACAAAACAATGTTGAATGAAACAATGTTATTCGAGGACCTGCTATATGCTGTGTTTCCCCGAAAATAAGACCTAACCAGAAAATAAGCCCTAGCACGATTTTTCAGGAGGACATCCCCTGAACATAAACCCTAATGCGTCTTTTGGAGCAAAAATTAATATAAGACCCTGTCTTATTTTCAGGGAAACATGCTACTAACATTGGCTCTTATTAGTATTTACTATTTGCCAGGAACTATGCTAAGTGCTTTACGTGGATTATCTCATTTAATCCTCCAAATAACTCCATAGGGTGGTAGTGTTATTATGTCCATTTCTGATGAGGAAAATTAAGTCTAGAGAGCTAAGTTAAGATAAGAGTTTCTCCATGTTGCAAAGCTTAGATTCAAATACACAAGTCTGACTTTAGAGTCTTCACTCTAAATCACGATGCTATGCAGGATAAAAAGTTTTAATTAAGAAGAAAAAAAGGCAATCAATCATTAAGTTGAAAACTTTAAGTGAATAAATCAGGAGCCCAGGATGAACATTATATTCTATCAAATCCACATTCCATTTTCCCATTCTGTAATCACCCAAGCATTCGTTTGATAACGGGAACATACCTGACAGAAGAACTGCTGCTGGGTTCCTGCTCCAGGTGTGTTACTGAAGGTGCTGGTAGACTTGGAAGAAGAAACTGGAAGACGATGAGACACGCTGACCGGTACTGGAGTCCTGTTTGGCTGGGTCAGCTGATCTCCTGCAAAGTTGGATCCTGACGCACCCGACTGAACTGCAGACCCAAGACTAGGATGGGCAGAGCTGGATGAGCTGACGACAGGGAACCGACTGGGTCCTGACATGCTCGTCACCGAGGGCATAGTGGTGAAGCCAGGTCTTCCTTGGGAGACGCTGCTCTGCCCAGGTGACAGGTGTAACACGGTTGGTGATGCCTGCTGCAAGGGCATCTGTCCACCAACAATCTGAGGAGAGGCATGATTGACTATCACGGGGCTTCCGGAGGTGGCAAACGTCTGCCCAGGCACTAACTGGACGGCGGCATTCTGGTTGTTAAGCATCTGTCCGGAGTATGGTTGGTTGGTCCTGAGCATGTTGGAAGAGTTTCTGTTCAACATGACATGCTCTGCGGCCACCTGGCCAGAAATGAGCGGAGAAGGCTGAGTCTGAAGAAGTTGCCCGTTGATGGTTTGGACGTGGTGTACCGAGTTGGAACTGACGGAAAGGCTTGTGGGTATGAGGAACTGACTTTGGGGTGCGTGAGGCTGGCCCATCGGAGAATGAATGACGATACTACCTGCGGCGCTGCTCACTGCCTGTGAGGTGACTGGTTTTCTTGTGTTCTGTTGGTTTACGATGTTCACAGACATGTGTGGACCCACTATGGAGCCCTGGGGCGAGCTTGCAGAGGCAAAAGAGATCCCTTGCTGCACGTGGTGCTGCTGCAGTCCCAAATTGTTCACACTGTATGTGTTCTGCTGACCCATCTGGATAGGCTTTGGCTGGATGTTAATTGGAACTTTATTTGAATTTGGTGCAAGACCTCTTTGTATGATGATGTTATGCACAGGTAAAGATGTTTGAAAATTTGTGCTGTTAAACGGAACGGTAACAGGCTGTGCTACTGGACTGGAACTGGAGTTCCCAAACAAGGAGTTGCCATTAGGAGTCTGCCTATGGACCAGAAGCCCTCCACCCACATTTGATGGGGCTTGCTGCCCGCTGCCCTTTAATATGATTTGAGATCCATCTAGGTTATTAATGGTCATCATGGAAGGTTGATTACCAAATGACCCAATTAATTGTATTTGCCCAGAACCACTGAGCTGACTGCTATTAGACAGATGCTGGCTGGGCACACTGATCCCCACGTGTTGCATAAAGCCATGTTGCACACCCACCGTATTGCTTGCAAACGATGCTCCCACAGGCACGTGAGTCACTCCTATAGGCTGCAGCGTCTGACCTGAGTAATTAGAAACATTAGAAGCCTGAGTAAAGGATGCTGATGAAGAAGGATGAAGCTGAGCTTGTGCAAACTGTTGGCTTGAACCTATACTGGCATCCAAATATGCCTCTTCTGCCAATGTCTGTTCAGTGATATTGGCCTCTTGCAAGGATTTCTGAAGAATGTCGAAAGGTTGGTCCTCACTGAGATCAGGAAGAGGAGAAGACTCAAGTTCATCTTCAAGAAACTGAAGGCTACTTGAAAGCGGCAGTCCATCACTGGGCCCTTCTCCAAGCTGGTTGCTCACAGCTTTGAGGGATGACTTAGGATCAGCATTCTAAAAAAACAAGCAGTATGTTACTGACATAGCCAACCTTTGAAAGAGATTCTTAAAAAACAAACAAAAAAAATTAATCTCACTTTTGACTATGAACAAAGCATGATAGTCTGCTTTTCAGGTACAACTTTCCAAACGGCTCACCTTATTCTGATACTTTATTTCCATAGTAATGATGTTGAACATTATTTTTGTAAGTATATGCATTCATTGTGCAGGTAAATTATTTTATAGAAAATAGATAAATAAAAGGAACATACTGATGACTACCTGGAGTTTAGCTTCAGTTTTTGCGATACTGGCACAGACTTTAATTTTCAGGATTGCTTTCAGTGCAAGACTCGAGTGGGACTCAGCCTAGGGGTTTTGCGTATCAAGGAGGTGGCCACGTCTAGTTTTTTGTACCACAGGGGTCTAAGTGAGTTTGGGGAGCTCAGGGCGTTATTCTACTAGAGGTGCAGAAGGTATCCCAGAGTTAGCCCTGTCTTTCAAGATTTTTCAGAATTCCCTGAGTTCTAACCCCCACCACCCCAAGTAAGACCAGTCCAGAAAAAACAAGCTTCCCACATGAAATGAGTGAGTGGTCATTTGATTTCAGCAGTAATCAGCTTATTATGATGCTTTAGAAACTACTTCAATATCCTATTCAAAAGTAAAAGTCCATCAACATTTATTTATCAAGCATCCACTTCTGTTAGTGTTTGTCCTTCCGGTGTCCTTAAGGATTAGACATTCCAACTAGAGACAACAACACGGGCATATGAAGAGATCTGAACATGGTCACTCATAAATAAGATACACACCACTGGCCAACAGTCACAATTATAAAAGTTATGGAGTCAACAGCGATTTAAAATAAAGTGAAGACAGTGTGAATGTACTTAACACGAATGAACTGTACACTTCAAGTGGTTAAGATGGCAAATTTTATTTTATCTGTATTATAACACAATTCAAAATTTTAAAAAGAGGGCAAAGAAAAAAATTAAATGTAGATCAATTAAAAACGAGCGGTCCAAGTTGCAAAATTGTAGAGATCCTCAGCCCTAGGCTAATAAGATGCTAGATGATGGGAAGAACTTGGTAGAAAAGCCAAGACTAGTTCATTTGACCCCCAATCAATCAATAGTTGAAATGGGACTAATGAGCTCTCAGGTAGACGCCACCTTAGGACTTGAAGAATCAATCACAGGCTTAAACATAATAATCCGGACAGAGTCTCCAGGCAGGATCCCCTACCCTCCACGTCAAGTTTCTTGTCTAGATGCTCCTAAGAGCTTAAGAATATGAGCTCCAGAACTTGGTGGCCTGGGTTAGAATCCTAGCTCTGCAACTCCTGGCAATGTAATTTTGGGGAGCACTAACCTCTTTATTACTAACGAAAACTAACCTGCGTTTTAGTTTCCTCATCTATAAAATATGGATAATGATAGAATCTACTTCATGAAGTTATTGTAAGGATTAATAAGGTTAATTATGTTAAACTGTTACTGCCATGAACACACTAAATCTCAGTAAGTTTCAGGTATCATTATCTTTTTTCTCGTTTAAAATGAAAATGTTTAGCAAGTAATTTATTTAAAGCCATGTAACAGGGTTCAAAACATTCTAATATGACTTTCTTAGATTATAATATTTCTGAGTCACGTTAAGAAGCAAATCGGAAGCTTAGGAAAATGGCAAAGTAAATCTCATATAGCTCGTCTTACTTGGCTAAGTTAAAAATAGAAAATGTCAACATAACTCAATAGATTTTCCTTCTGTGTCAATTACAAAAGACAAGGTAATGATTCTTATCAAGATACAAAGGCAAGTAAAGCCTCAGTTCACAAGGCATCAATGAGACAGAAACACTTGATCATTGCATCAGTTTCTAATACTCACACTAGAGTTGGCGAAAATTGAATTTGAATTGGCTGCAGAATATCCTGCATTAGTCAAGTCATCATTGCTCTGCAAAGGTACAAATTCAACACAGTGATTATTTTAACTGTAAAGAAGAAACAAAATGTATATCTGGGATTTTCTAAGTATTACTTACAGATTTATTACTAGGTCCATGTAGAAAATAGTTCAATGCTTGTGGGTCTCTAGAAAACAATAAAAAAGGGGGAAAACAACAAATAAATACATTACCTATTTCTAAGATTTATTTTTACTAGGGTAAAAAGAAAATGACACACTAGTCTGAGTAAAATTCTCTCCCTGCTTTAAAACCATTTTATTAGTAGTATTTTGTTTTATTTATTCATTTATGTATTTATGTATTTATTTATACATTTATTTATTTGCTGTTGTTCTATTTCCTATTAGCATTCATTTCTGCCTCGTGGGATTTGTTTAAAAAAAACAAATTTAGTGAGGGCTAAATCAAGCAGTATTTAATTATGACCCGTATCATATCCAAGTCTCCTTCTTGGTTAATCCACACTGTATCTATGATGAGTAATTTTTATTTTAAAAACCCATCCAGTTTTAATATGCTTATTAGGTTGTTTTAGTACAACAAACCTCACACATTTGATTTCCCCTGACTTTGTAATGAACATCTTACCCAATAAGATCAAGGAGACACGAGTCGTCATCATCATCCATGACAACTGCAAGAAAAGGAATAAGAAAACAGTGTCTCAGCAAAGCAGATTAAAGCCAGTCGCATCCATGCAACATAAAAACATACTATATACTTTTCCTAGATAAATGTGTGCTTCATGTGAGTTTTTCCTCTTAATAGAATTTACATTTTTTTTGTGGTCCTTCAAGCGATTAAGTACTCAATTTAAACAGTTTTTATGGAACACAAATCTTTAGCATACAAGTCAAAAGGGAATCTAGACAAATCAAAGATAGCTGGCTGCAACCCATCCTACGCAGATTCCCTGAAAGGACTATAAACCATGAACAAATTCCTCAAAATGCATCATGGACTAGGAGAGAAAGAAGATTTTTGTTTTAGAAAAAAGTCTCATGGATACAGAAGTCTTTGAATTTTGTGACTGGATGTTTCCAAACACGGATTTCTTGCCATATTTTGAGCTATCTTCAGGAAAACAGAAAAGCCAGTTCTCCCCACTTTTTGAGGCAGAAGAAGCACCATCAGTACGACTGCAGGCTTTGCCCCAAAGGTCTCAGGTTCCTCCCTCGGCAGCGACACTGCCAACTGTTCAATTCCAAGCAATCTTTCTCCCAACACTAGAATCTTTAAAGTAGAAAATGTCAACCACAAATGCACCCCGGCCCCAGGCCCAAAGCTCCGTCTCTCTCCCGCCATCAGCAGTATCAAGCTCAGCAGCACAATTACTGTACTCTGGCTGAAACAATAACAGCTGGACAAATTCCAACAGCAGTTCTCCCCTTTCTCCACCCTCCCCCGAGATCCAGTCAACTTACACTAGTGATCTGACACCTGGCAACACTGCTTCACACCCATTTCAAGCCATGCATGGAATAATTTACATCACGGAATGCCAGGGCCAAGAGTTCTGGAGCAGTTGGAAAGGGCAGTTGTGAACGGCAGTTGGACGGAGGAATGAAATCCTGAAGAGATGCCCAGAAGAAGGACACGCCCGACGAAGGCAAATGCAGAAGGGATCATTTCGACTAAATGTTTTTTCTCGGTTAAAACTGCCATCTCCTCTCCAGTTCCCCCAAACTGCCCAGCCTATCAGTCAGAAGGCCAAACAAATATAAAATCGACTCCTGCCACAGGGAAGGAACCTTGCTTTTCTCAGGAAGGGTCTGGAAGGGGTAAGTACCACCCAATGTGGGACCTTCCTATTGGTGGGTGAATTTGTTCAGTTGCTTAATGATCTGAGTGATTACAATCCATTTGAGTGGAACCACAGGGGAGAGGAGAGATGATGGGTGAGACAGGAGGGAGAAAGAGTGGGGAAAGCTTTATTAAAAGGTAACCTCCATGGCTGAAACTGTGAACGGGGCGGCTTGGCTACGTGAAATTTGTTTTTAGGACTCAGATGTGGAGTTACTCAAGGGCCTGCTAGCATGACTGTACTAACATAGAATGACTTTTGAGGAGTGAAAATGGCTCAGGAAGGAAAGACAGGAAAACTGTCATTAAATAGATATCAAGAAACCTGTGTCAAAGGCTTCCCTGAAGCCCTGATATTTAATATGGCAGAACTGTATTAGCCATAGCTCATTATTGTATCACGGACTGGTCTCCCAGACATCACAATCACCTGGACTAAGCTGGGCAATTACGATGTATAATGAAGCCTAGAGCGGGGATATTATTTACTTCAACATGACCATTTCAATGGAGTTTCACTGCATCCTTTCTAAATTTATTTTTTAAAGTGTCTAACAGTTTCTGGGATGTTAATTAATAAAAATGGAAGTGAAAAATAGCCTGTACCAAAACAAAACAAAACCAAACCCCCACACTTCACAATACTTTCACAACTATCCCAGCGTCCCTCACTACTTTATAGCCGCACCTAGCTCCTCTAGAGGTCGAGATGCCCAAGGATTAACAAACTGAGAAAGGAAGTCAGCACCAGTCATTCCACCCAGGTGTCACTGCCACTGGGACTTTCAAGCACAGGGAACATCTGCTACCCCAAAGTTCAAAGTGACAGGCAACTCCTTGAGAAGCTCAAATAAAAGAACAATTTTACAATGGATGAAATGAAAAGCCATTGTGTATCTTCCCCTACCAAACCAAAGGGGCTGCTCGAACAACTTGACCTGACAGAAAGCTCCTTGGGAATATCCGCCCCGGTCAGTGTCATCGGTCCTACCGGACAGGCCTACCCCTTTCGCCCACCTTCCTCCACCTTGGGTAGAACTCTATGAGCCTTCATAGTCAGGAGTACCCTGAGAATTCTACTTTTTAAAGGGCCACATTCTTTTCTGACTTTAAACAGTTTCACATGAAAAGAGGTGACTCTCACCTCTCCATCCCCAGCTCTACATAGTGACAAAATATAGCCTGATTCAGTAGTTCTTTTCACCAGGAAGACATATGGTTCACCAAAGTAAATTGACCAAGACACAGTTGTACAAATTGACTAAGATTCTAACGTGGAAAGACAATCTGAGGATCAGAAACAAATGACTTAAAAGGGAAGAGTTCAAGTTTTCTTTGGAAAGGTTCTCCCTTTACTGCTGGACTCTTGTCACAGTAACAACCCTGAAATCATTAGATGGGCCTCTGGAAACGGGTGAATCTTTAGAAGGCTGTATGAAATATGAGGGAAATCCCTAGATCAGTGGTTAAAAACGATTTCTTGGCCCAACACACTTGAGAAAGACACATTCCCCTCAGTAACAGCAGTTCACAACTGTGGGATCTGTCATGGAGAAAGGGGGGGCTGTAGCTCTTACAGAATCCTGAGAGGCAGGCACCCCAAGAGTTCAGAAATCACTGCTCCAGACACCTGACTACCACTCTTAGAAAATTAAAACTAATATTTCAAGTTGTTCTTAACTGAGTCAACAAACACTTTGAATAATACTTTTAATTAAGAGAACACAGTGGAAAAGTAACATTTCAAATAAGTGAGAGAAAGATGTTAGCCACATGGAGAAAAGATGGGGGGCCCATACCTCACGTTGTTCACAAAAATAAATTCCAGGGGCGGCCGGATGGCTCAGTTGGTTAGAGCGCAAGCTCTCAACAACAAGGTTGACGGTTCAATTCCCACATGGGATGGTGGGCTGTGCCCCCTGAAACTAAAGATTGAAAACGGCGACTGGACTTGGAGCTGAGCTGCGCCCTCCACAACTAGACTGAAGGACAACGACTTGGAGCTGACGGACCCTGAAGAAACACACTGTTCCCCAATATTCCCCCTCCCAAAATAAAATAAAAAAGGCCAATTAAAAAAAAAGAATTAGGGCCGGCCCGGTGGCTCAAGTGGTTGGAGCTCTGTGCTCCTAACTCCGAAGGCTGCTGGTTCGATTCCCACATAGGCCAGTGGGCTCTTAACCACAAGGTTGCCAGTTCAATTCCTTGAGTCCCGCAAGGGAGGGTGGGCAGCGCCCCCTGCGACTAAGATTGAACATGGCACCTTGAGCTGAGCTGCCACTGAGCTCCCGGATGGCTCAGTTGGTTGGAGCGCATCCTCTCAACCACAAGGTTGCCAGTTCGATTCCTCGACTCCCGCAAGGGATGGTGGGCTGCGCCCCCTGCAACTAGCAACAGCAACTGGATCTGGAGCTGAGCTGCGCCCTCCACAACTAAGACTGAAAAGACAACTTGACTTGGAAAAAAAAAAAAAAAAGGCCTGGAAGTACACACTGTTTCCCAATAAAGTCCTGTTCTCCTTCCCCAATAAAATGTTAAAAAAAAAAAAAAGAATTAAAAAATTCTAGATGAATCTAAGAGTTAAATGGGGTGGGCGTGGGAAAGGAGAACCTTACAGTACTAGAATAACACATGGGAGAAAATGTTTTTTATAATCTTGAACTGGGGGAAGTCACAAGACCAGAGGTCATAAAAGACTGACAAATTTGATGACATAAAATTGAAAAATTCTGCATGATAGAAGAAAAGTCCATAAACAAAGTCAAAGACTAAAAAACCCAAAAAGACCTAAGTAGGAGAAATACTTCCAACTCATATCACGAAGGGCTCTTCTCCCTGATACATAAAGAACTGCTTTAAATAATAAAGAAAAAAAATCAGCTACCCTGCAGAAAATCAAAGGATACGAATAATCGATTCATAAAAAAAGAAAGACAAGTAGCCGCTAAACATATAATCAACTTCACTTAGAATAAGAGAAATACACAGTAGTCCCCTCTTATCGACAGTTTCACTTTCCATGGTTTCAGTTAACCTGGGTCAACTTTGGTCTGAAAATATTAAATGGAAAATTCCAGAAATAAACAATTCATTAGTTTTAAGCTGCATACTGTTCTGAGTCGTGTGATGGAATCTCTGGTTGTCTACTCCATCCCACCAGGGACGTACGTCACCCCTTAGTCCAGCAGCTCCACACTGTATATGCTACCTGCCTATCAGGCACTGAGTTAGTCACCTCAGGTATCAGGTGGACTGGAACAATAATTGCAGTGCTTGTGTTCAAATAACCCTTGTTTCACTTAATAGTGGCCCCAAAGCACTAGAGTAGCGATGCTGGAAATTCGGATACACCGAAGAGAAGCCATAAAGTGTCAGTATGTATAGGAAAAATAACATAGTATATATAGGGTTCGGTACTATCCATGGTTCCAGGCATCCACTGGGGGTCTTGGAACACATGCCCTGTGGATATGGGAGGGACTGTTGTAAATTAAAATGTATCATGAGATACTATTTCCTGCCACAAGGCAAAGATAAAGTGTGGTTAGGAACTATGCTGGTGACCAAGTGGGGAAACATGAAATTTTATACCATGGTAGTGAGTGTGTAAACTCATATAATCTCTAGAGAGGGCAATTTAGCTTAAGTGTACAAATGATTTTACCTGGCAAATCTCTCTCTGGGTATTTGTCCGACAGATATCCTTGCACGTGTGCGAAATATATGTGTGTAAGAATATCCAGTGCAGCATTATTGGTTTTAGCCAGAATGTAAAAACCTAGATGTCATGGGTAGAGGGTTTCTTTTCAGGGTGATTAAAATATTCTGGAATTAGGGGCCGGCCCAGTGGCTCAGGCGGTTAGAGCTCCATGCTCCTAACTCTGAAGGCTGCCAGTTCGATTCCCACATGGGCCAGTGGGCTCTCAACCACAAGGTTGCCAGTTCAATTCCTCGACTCCCTCAAGGGATGGTGGGCTCCGCCCCCTGCAACTAAGATTGAACAAGGCACCTTGAGCCGAGCTGCCGCTGAGCTCCCGGATGGCTCAGTTGGTTGGATTGCATCCTCTCAACCACAAGGTTGCCGGTTCAAGTCCTGCAAGGGATGGTGGGCTGTGCCCCCTGCAACTAGCGACGGCAACTGGATCTGGAGCTGAGCTGTGCCCGACACAACTAAGACTGAAAGGACAACAACTTGAAGCTGAACGGCACCCTCCACAACTAAGACTGAAAAGACAACAACTGGACTTGGAAAACAGGCCTGGAAGTACACACTGTTTCCCAATAAAGTCCTGTTAAAAAAAAAAAAAATATTCTGGAATTAAACCACTAAATTCTACACTTTAAAAGAGGAAATGTTATGGGATATAAACTATATCTCAATTTAAAATATTTTTTAAAAACCCTAGATGCCCATAATGAGAGACCTGTTAAATGAATTATGGGTCACTCACGCAGTGGAATAATACATTAAAAATAATGAGGCAGCTTTTTACAAACTGACCTGGAAAGATCCATGGTCAACAGAAAAAGAAAGGTGAAGAACACTGTGTACATCATACACCCATGTTAGAGGGAGCATAGAATACATACATGTACCTATAAATGTTCAGGTCCTGAAATGAAGCACAAATAATCGGTAACATTAGCAGCTTCTGGGAGAGAAACTGGGAGGCTGGGAACAGAGGAAGGTATACTCTTTACTTATATACATCCTTTTGCACCTTTTGAATGTTGTATAAGGCCTACTTAAAAAATAAATATGATTAATAAAACAAACAAGTCTGAGGGGAGACCCTTGAAACACAAGAACCACAGTTCAGGCTCACCTTAGGCAAGCATACCAAATATCAAATACAGCAGCGGACCCTTAAAAAACATGGGGGTCACGGGCACCAACCCTCCCCACAGCAGTCAAAAATCTGTAGGTAATTTTTGACTCTCCCAAAACTTAACTACTGTCATCCCTCAGTATCCACGGGGGATTGGTTCCAGGACACCCATGGATACCAAAATAAAAGGATGCTCAAATCCCTTATAAAAAATGGGGTAGAATAATGCATACAGTCAGCCACCCGCAACTAGGGCTTCCCAACGGCAAATTGAAAATATTGTTTTACTCTGTGGTTGGTTGAATCTGTGAATGTGAAATCCAGGGACATGGAGGGCAACTGTATATTTATTGAAAAAAATCTGAGTATAAGTGGACCCGTGCATTTCAAACACATGTTGTTCAAGGGTCAACTGGATTCAGAAAACTTAAAGCAGTTTAGTGGCCTCAAGAATAACGTACATCAGCTATTTTGAAAGAAGTATCTTAAAGATAGTTTGATTTCCAATAAAATCACAGAAAGATCTCAAAGACTTCCAATGGCAGAGATATAAAATGACAGGCTATTTAAATTTTTTTTTTCCATGCAAGAGTAAATAATCTGAGCTTTCATATAAAGAAAGGTACTGGTTTCAAGAACAGATATTTTAGGAAAGTTAGCTAAGCAAATCAATTCTACCCACTCAAGATGTTATAAGCTAGTGGCAGAAGAAAACTTTAAAAATTATAACACAGGATTTCAAATCCTTCACAAACTGAAATTTGGTACGTGACTGCTATTAACAGATGTTTTTGTTCTTTTATATGCTTCTCTGTTCTTTTTCTTCTTCCAAAAATACAATCTACTGAAAATGTTGACTAATAAGCTAAAACTTTAAAAGACCACCCAGAATCAACAGGCTATCTTATCAACATAGAGAAAACCACTGACATTTGCTTTATTTGCATTAATTTAGTATAGCAGCAGTACATGCCACAATTTCCCAATCACTACGAACAAATTGAACTCTGAAAGCTGCTGTCAATAATATTGTAACAACTATGAACAGGGCCAGGTGGGTACTAGACTAATCAGGGGGAATCACTTCATAAGTTATATAAATGTTTCACCACTGTACTGTACACCTGAAACTAATATAAAATAACACTGAATGCCAACTGTAATTGAAAAAAGAAAAGATGCTGAGATTATGTCAGATGGGTACTAGATTTATCAGGGTGACCACTTAGAGTAAGTTATATAAATGTCTGATCACTATGTTGTACCCCTGAAACTAATATAATACTGTATGTCAACTGCAATTGAAAAAATAAATTTAATGTTGAGATTAGCAGAGGGATCACTGAAAAACTTTATTTAAGCAGTCATGAACTATGGAATTGTTGCAGTTTCCAGAATCATGCATTCTCTGCCTGAGTTACTGAAGCTATAATGAGTGACAGTCACTTTTATTTTTATCTGCATAGTTACCATTTCCAGTGCTGTTCATTCCTATGAGTAAATCCAGATTTTCATCTGGTTATCATTTTCCTTCTCCTGAAGGATTTCCTTTAATATTTTTGTAGTGCAGATGTGCTGGTGATAATGAATTCTTTCTGCTTTTGTATGTGTTTTAAAAGTGTTTATTTTGCCTTCAATTTTGAAATGTATTTTCCCTGGGCATAGATTGAGTTTTTTCTTTCAGGTCTTTAAAGATATTGCTACCTTGTTTCTTGCTTGCATTATTTCCAAAGAGAAGTATGCTGCTGTTCTTATTTTTGTCTATTTACACATAATAGGTCTTCCCCCACACAGATGCCTTACAGAGTTTTCTCTGTGTCACTTGTTTTAAGCGTTTTGATTACGATATGCTTTGGCATAGTTTTCTTCATGCTTCTCGTGCCTGGGGTTCATTAAACTTCTAGGGTCTGTAGGCTTATAGTTTTCCTCCAATTTAGAACAATTCCAGCCATTACTTCGCATATTTTGTGTTTCCATCCCTCACTGATCCTCTTTTCTTTTCACTTTTCGTCTTCACGTACACTAATCTTTTCTTCTGCAGTGTCTAATGTGCTGTTAATCCCCACCAATGTATTTTTATTGTTAAACACTATCGTTTTCATCTCTAGAAGTTGGGTCTTTTTTTATATCTTCCATGTCTTTATTTAATATATGAAATTTTCCCTATATCTTCTTGAACATATGCAAAATAGTGATGATATTTTAATGTCCTTCTCTAATTCTATCATTTGTTATCATTTCTGGGTCTGTTTTTATTGATTGAGGTTTTTTTCCCCTCCTCATTATGGGTGGTATTTTCCTGCTTCTCTGCAGGCCTGGTAATTTTTGATTGGATACCAGACATTGTTAATTTACATTATTGAGTACCAGATATTTTTGTATCCCAATAGATATTTTTGAACTTTGTCTAGGACACAATTAAGTTTCTTCTAAATAATTTTATTCTCTAAAGGCTTGCTTTTAAGCTTTGTCAATCTTTAGCCTAGGGCTAATTTTGCTCTATACTGAGGCAATACCTTTCTTCACTTGAGTACTTCACTGAAAGTCTCATGAATTATAATGATTTTTGCACTCTTGCAGGTAGGAACACAAACTATTCTCTGCCCTGTGTGGGCTACAAGTTTTGTTTCCTCTGATCCTTTGAGGAAATTCTTTTCCACGACTTGGGTAGTTTCCCCACACACATACTGATCAGTTATCAGTTGAAGACTCGAGGGAGTCACTCTGCAGACATCCAGGGTTTTCTCTCTGTGCAGCTTTCTCCTCTCAGGTACTGTGCCCTAGGAGTTCTAGCCACTTTCACCTGCCAGGTACATAACCTCAATTCAGGAGGATTGTCAGCCTCCATCTGGATTCCTTTTCTGTGCTATGGCTGGAAACTTTCTCCAGACAATACGCTGGGCAATCATAGGGCTCACCTCATTTGTTTTCCGTTTCTCAGGAGTCACTGTCCAGTGCTGCCTGATATGCAATGTCTAAAAAAATCATTGCTTAATATATTTTATCTGATTTTAAACTTTTTTATGTATGAAGGTAAATCCAATTCCTGCCCTGTTACTCTACCTTGGCCCTAAAGCCATTTGTAAAGATTTTTTTTTTTAATCACTTTAGGAGGTAAGAACAGTTTATATGAGTTCATTAGCACAGATTATAGGATTCAGTATCCTGAAAGAGGGAGGAAAGGAGAAAGGAAGGACAGTCAACTGTTTGTATAGTTTTATCCCGTGCTTCCTTTTGTTTTCTACCCTGAAGGATAGCTTAGGGAATGGGGGAAGCTGCTTCTTTAATTCCTATCTTTAACAAAATTGCTCAGTGGGTGAAAAGAATATTCATTATTCATTTAATAAACATTTGGCACATACTATGTGCAAGGCATGATGGGAAGGGCTGGAAATATCAAATGAGTACGACATAAAATGTAATAATAAATGTAAATACCATCAACATTTTTGCAGGACTGTAAAAGCAAGGCTGAAAAGTGAATTATTTCTTTAAGCAAAAAATTTTCCAATGAGTGTCATGATCAAAAAGTTATGCCATAAATAGCCTCTTACCCAGGGCAAGTAACTGTGACTTAGGACATAAAATCGTCTCATTTATTCCTTTAACGTTATAGTAATTGTTATTGGCTGCTAAATTTTGTAATTACAAGACTGTGTGAAACCTTCTGGCATGGTTCCTGATTTTAAGGAACTCACTTCCTTTTGGAAGCACGACAGACAACGATTCATTACAATACAACATGAGAAGTGCTCGAGTTGTTGGCAAGGGTTCCCGAGCTGCCTCAGGTGAAGTCTCTGGGCTTTGTTGTGAAATAATGACAGTTTACTAGAAGCAAACATGACTATATTTTCACAATTATCCCCACTTGCAACAAAAAGAAGCTTTCGAACTCAACATGATGGACTCTTTGTTTTTTATGTATTATTCCACCAAGAACTTCTTCATCCATTTTGTCACCAACTAGAGCTTTCTGCCAGCAAGGAAGAGGAGGTGGAAAAGATGAAGAAACATTACTAGGAGAAAAATTCAGGAATTAAAAAATTCCTCCGAGTCAGAAAAGACAACCATGGATGGCGGCAGTATCAGACCTTGGCTCAACTCACGAAACGCAGAATTTGAAGGCCTTATGCTGCTTTAATTCCTCCTTGGAATGAGGTAGGGTAGAAAGAAACCTAACTTATTCAGCAGTCCAGCTGGCTAAACAATGTGCTGTAACATGGGGACGGGGCCAACCTCAGGGACCCAGGGAGAAGGCTGGGGACACACGGGGAGAACTGACATGGGAAGTCCAAGGGCTTAGTTTGGATATGGACATTAACTAACCGCGTGACTAATGACAAGCTCCAATCTCTCAGGACTCCTTTTCCTGTCCCTACATGAAGTTAACAGCCACATCCATGACTTTTAAGCTTTGTTTCCTGGGGACCTAAGATTCGCCACAATGTACAAGAGATGTCTTGAAGGCCTAAAAGTTGTTGGTGGAGGCGCTCTGACACTCTCACGTCTCCCCTTCAACGGAGTGACTCACTTCTTACTGAACTGGGAGAAAAAAGTCTGAAAACCATTTAAGTTACCCAACTCCCAGAACTCAATGGTTTGTTATGCGCTGGAAGGAATGACCATCAATGGTGGCCAATCTGAAAATAGAAACACAAGGATCCATAGAAATCAAGACATTCATGATTATGTTAGAAAGCAAGAGAATACAGTAGCCCCCCCCCCCCCAATCCATGGTTCCATTTTCTAAGGTTTCAGTTACCCACGGTCAACCTCGGCCTGAAAATATTACATGGAAAATTCCAGAAATAAACAATTCTTAAGTTTTAAACTGTGTACAGTTCTGAGTATCGTTATGCAATCTCATGCTATCCTGCTCCTTCTGACCCATGACACGAATCATCCCTTTGTCCAGCGTATTTATGCTGGATGCCCTGCTCCCCCATCAGTCATTTAGTAGCCGTCTTGGTTATCAGGCTGACTGTCTCGGTAGTGCAGTGTTTGTGTTCAGTAACCCTTATTTGACTTAACACAAGAGTAGTGAGGCTGGAAATTCAGATATGCCAAAGAGAAGCCGTAAAGTATATATATGTATAGGAAAACACAGAGTACATATAGAGTTCGGTACTATCTACGGTTTCAGGCATCTGCTTGGGTTGGAACATATCCCCCTCGGAAAAGGGGGGATTACTGTAGTGATAAACATTATTGGATAAATATAGCAAACTTCTTTAAGGTAAATTACAACATAGTGTTAAAGATCTTAAGTTTACTGACTATAGAACCATGCAGATCAGTGTTTCGAAAATCATCCAGAAATATACACACTGAAAAATTTCAGGACTCACATAAAAAATGTGCATAATGCATCTGTTACAGGCCTCTCAAAATCTTGAGAGCCCATGAGAATTGACTGACAGAGGCTGTGTATATGTTGTCTGACTGATGTAAAGATGGTCCTGGGGAAAACATCTCCAGGCCTGTCTTCTTTAGCCTCCTTCAATCTCAACTGCCAATTTTGTGCCAGGCTGGGTGGAGGGGTGGGTCCCAGGTCTAAACAAAGGAGGGCATTAAAAGAGCTGTTGGCTGAGTTCCCAAAGTCTTTGCTGAATCTAGATTCTGACCTGAGGTGGTTCAAGATACTAAACTCTGAAATTAACAGAGCCTTGGGGCATCTGTGGATATTCTGAACTGCCCACTCGCTGTCCACCTAGTAGTGGGAAAAGGCTATGGGTATTAATTACGGCTCCGTTACAGAGAACGAAAAGACCGATTTCAAATATAAATGGTACTAATAAACCATCACCTAGAAATTAACAGTATAAAACAATATTACAGTGCTACCCTCAAAAGCAGGAATCTTATCATGTCCATCTTCATAGCCCCAGGAAATCGCACATACAAGAGCAGGTATAATAAATACTGAATGAACATCCAGGATTTAAATACAGGGCAGCTGTGTTGTTTGCAAAGATTGTGTTTCCAAAAACCTTGTATAATTAAAAACTCACATAATTCTAGATTAATCCTGACAAAGAAAGTTACCATTTCCTAGAGTCCATCAACATTGAAATTTTGCAACTCCTGATGACTTATAAATATATTACATTCTGTTAAAATTTTTTTAGATGTAATAATACAATTGGGGTTATATTTTTAAAAAGAACCTGTATCTTTTAGAGATCCATACTGAAGTAGGTATAAATGAACTAATATGACGTCTAGGATTTGCTTCAAAATAATACGGACTGAAGTTGTTTATTAAAAACATGGAATCCTATCTGCCTCACCCACTCGAGAGATTCTGATTCACCAGGGCTCTGGGGCTACTATGGGGGTTTCTCCCTGACCCCCTGAGGTTGTTCACTCTTTCCCCCCACGTTATAGCACACACTAGGGCAAAATTCAGGCAAACTGGGGAATCTGTCCCCAACCGGAATCAGGTGGTCGGCTCAGAAACACAAATTGAGGCCACCAACTCTCCAAACTCAGGAGAAGGGTCTAGCTTCTTGGTAATCTGACAGAAGGAAAATGCTGCCGGTGAAATGTTAGTTAGGAATGCATCACTCTGGACCACCTTCAGGGTCAGTCTCTTTCCGCTCTTACCCATCAAATAATTCCTTTTTTCTTTTGCCCCCCTCTTTACTATATTTACTCATACTTACATTAGAATGTCAGCTCCACCAGGGCAGAGCTTTGTGTCTGTTCACCAATGAACCTCAGCACTCAGAATAGTACCTGGCTCAGCGAACATTCCCTGCCCCCCGCTTTACTGAGATATAATGGACAAATAATATAGGGTTTAAGGTATACAATGTGATGATTTGATAGAGGTATATATTGTGAAATGATTACCACAATAAGGTTAGCTAACACATCCATCACCTCACATAGTAACTTTTTGTGTATGTGGTAAGAACACTTTAAATCTATTCTCTTAATAAATTTCAAGTATATAATGCAGTATTGTTAACTAGTCACCGTGTCACACATTAGATTTCCAGAACTTATTCATCTTATAACGGAAAGTTTGTACCCTTTGGCCAACATCTCCCCATTTCCCTGCCGACCCCAGAGCCCCTGACAACCACCAATCTACTCTCTTTCTACAGGTCTTTTTTAGATTCCACATGTAAGTGAGATCGTGCAGTATTTGTCTATCTTTGACTTAACTTATGCTTACGCCCTCAAGTTTCATCCATGTTGTCACAAATGGCAGGATTTCCTTCTTTAGGGTTGAATAATATTGCTGTGTGTGTGTGTGTGTGTGTGTGTGTGTGTGTCAGACAATTTCTTTATCCATCCATTCACAGACACTTAGTTGTTTCTGTATCTTGTTATTGTGAATAAGGCTGCTATGAACAAGGTGGTGTGGATAATCTCTCTGAGATAGTGGTTTCATTTCCTTCAGATATATATCTAGAAGTGGGATTGCGGGATCATATGGTAGCTGTATTCTTAATTTTTTGGGGGGGAACTTCCAGACCGTTTTCCATAATGGCTGTAACAATTTACATTCCCACCAACAGTGCACTAGGGTTCTCTTTTGTCCTCATCCTGACCAACACTTGTTATCGTTCGTCTTTTCGGTAACAGCCATTCTGACAGGTCTGAGGTGATATCTCATTGCGGTCAATGAATATTTTTTAAAATGAACCTACTGCCCTTTTCAGTATGTTTGGCCACAAGATGGCAAAACCTGCCACAGGATCAGGCACACCAGCAAAGGGTGCTTATTTCTCTTTCCTTGAAACCTACTTCAGTTTCCCATGAAACATGCCTATTTTGGAGACCAGGTCATTCCTATGGGAGAGCAATCTAAAGTGGAAAATGAAGAATTATATCTAAACCTGAAATGTACGATGGGCTAAAGTTATTTTCCACTATTCCCTTACCTTTGTTCTAGCCAAACTGCCGCTCTTCTAGCCCCCAAACACAATGCACACTTCCCCAGCACCTGCCCTTGTCCAGGTGACAATTTCCTTACCTGAATTTCCATCCATTACTCAAAGCTTAGCTTGAACCTACCTCTGTGAATCCTTCTCTGACAACCTTGGGCTGTCTTTAGGATTCCCTTACCCAGTTTCTAAAAGAAACAACCATGTCTTTTGACACTAATCAGACACTGCTCTTTGTGAATATCTTCATTATGACTATCTTCTGTTCCCAACTAATGCAGAGCCCACATTTAAACAAAAACAGTGTAAAGTGCTATGAGTCCTGATGAGAGAGTAATTCATTCTCCCATCCCAAAGCCAAGCCACTTTTACACAGTATGGTTTTTTTGGCATCAGCGAACTGAAAATATCGGTCCAATATAATAGGCTCTGGTCTCATTTTGTACCTCTACCCACCCCACCCTCTCCTGTAAGGAGCCCTTGTCTTTCTGCCATCTCGACCATTTGATGTCCCCAAAACTTACACCACTTTTTCAATTCTTTGGCTTTGCCCTTGTCCTTAGAAGACAAAAGACCTTCCACTCGCTTCCAAGTGGCCAATGACAGTGCCTAACTTATCTTTTAAAGCTCTGAGTAAAATGATACATAGTGCCTTTATTTTTCTTAAATCCCCAAGCTTATTTGTACCCCTGGAGCATGTCTGACATGTTACTAGCATGATATTTATGATAAAATTTTGTTTTTCTGATTCCCTTGTTAGCTTACAAATTCCATGAAAGCTGAATCAGTTTCTTTCCATCTTTGTGTTACCACAGTTTAGTGCAATGCATGATACAAACGTGCCCAATAAATGTGTTTTACTCAACTGAATTACTTTAGTACGATTTCAGTCTAAAAGACTAACTTTTCCAGGGGTGATGTTGGTTCTTTATCATTTAGTTTCCATGAATATGCAGCTAGGCTACACTTGAGCACTTTTTCACAATCATAAAGCAGAGGACGTGGGATGCAGGCTGGTTGTCCATCATCCAGGGTCTATTGGCTTATGCTGGACCCTATGTGTCTAGCCAGGAATGCCGGCTATGTAGAAAAAGCTATGAAATCAACTAATTCCCTGTCTCTGCTCCAGATCAGACAGCTCAACTCTCTGACGCCTAGGAAAATGGCATTTTTCAAGATCCATAAACAAAAGATTGTGTATTCTTCCATGATAAGCCATTTAATAAACCCCCTTAAAACAGAGATTTTATGTACTGAATATAAATATAAAATAATTCCTTGGAGTCCTGAAATCTTTAACATAGTAATTTA
The DNA here is from genome assembly GCF_004115265.2 of Rhinolophus ferrumequinum. NCBI lineage: Eukaryota > Metazoa > Chordata > Mammalia > Chiroptera > Rhinolophidae > Rhinolophus > Rhinolophus ferrumequinum. The sequence continues at coordinate 12,338,796 of NC_046286.1, read as the reverse complement.
TTATATTAATAATAGTCGTGTTCATTAAAACACTTAGAAATAAAAATCTAAGTTGAAGAGTCTCTGGCATAGCCATGTATGGTGTTTTGAGGGCACCGACACCAGACCTTACAGAAAAGAAAAAAACAACTCTATAGGATAGGAAAAAACAGACGCCCTGTCAAATGTTTTTATAATTTCTTTTATTGTGTTTTATAAAAGACTGAACATTTTAATGACTATGGAAAAGAATACACAGGATATGACTGAGAAATGATACAAAGTGCTGCTATCCTGATTGCTATTAAATATTCAGGAAAAATTAAATTGAAATTGTGATAACTCACAACACTTCGGTACATAGAATAATATGTATTAAAAAGATGAGTCAGTTTTCTTCAGTCATACTAAATTTCTATTAAAGAATTCTTGTATTATACTTCAAAATAAAAGGTGACTTCTGTTTTAATCATTGCTTGCCAAATTTATTACTTTCTTCCACTAAAAATAATCAGTCATTTAGAGAATCAGTGCCTATGACAAACTGATTTGGCAAAAGGAAGTAACGCTGACATTGAAACTAACCACCCACCAAGATAAACCTGGTCATGTATCAACCAAAAACATAATAGCAAAAATTTTAGGGACAGGATTAAAAACTAAAAAAGCCCACAGAACGTCTTACTTGCATCCTCTCCATAAAAACAAACTACCTGAATATTAAACAGAAACTGCTCTAACACTTTTGACTTCATTTCATTTAGAAAAAGAAATCTTTCATTAAATGAAATGGAGAGTTATCTAAGTCTGTTGTGTTTTTCCTAATAGAAATGGGATTACTTTTAGAGAACATTTTAAATTAAGTAAAAGCAAAAGTCCTACCAAATGTTCCTTTTTTCTACTTTTATAAACAATGGATGTATCAGTCATAAAAAGTTAAAAAAAACCCTTCTGTTTGCATTCTCATCCCACAGTCACAAATTCATTAAAATACAGAATGATAATAGTTAAGCTATTAATTAAAAACTGCCTAAAATTTTTCTCTGTTTCCTCAAATTGCTCTGTGTTGGTGTAGTTTACATATGTTGTCCCTGTATGTGGAACTGCTTTAAAAACTACTTTGGAATGGCAGTAATTACAAACAAAATATTTTTGTCTCTTATTAAGTTAGTATTAGCATCTGGCTAAAGTTATTATGCAAACTCTTGACTCTCACTGTTCTCTGTCAATGAGTAACATTCAAAATATTTTGGTTTTACGGTACGTTCCAAGAAAAATAGGCCTGTAAAAACAACTAACAATATTAACAAACAAAATTCCATTTTACAAAGTTAATGTTACCAAGGAAAAGATGCAGAAAGTTCCGTTTTATAAAAACAGATGCAAAAAGTAGATGTGTGGACACAAACCATTTTTTTAAGGAGAAAATGAAAAACTTTTTTTAAGCTTAAAAATGATTTAAGAAAGCGTATGGACAAAAATACATATATGGCATATTACTCCAAGCAAGATTTCACAGTTTCTACAAAAACACATTTTTTTTAAACTTTTATTTATTTAAGTGTGTTTTTCCAGGACCCATCAGCTCCAAGTTGTTTCAATCTAGTTGTGGAGGGTGCAGCTCACAGTGGCCCATGTGGGGATCGAACCAGCCACTTTGTTGTTAAGAGCACCGCTAACCAACTGAGCTAACCAGGCGCCCCTCTACAAAAATTTTAAAGCTGAATTAATCTCACCTTTCTGAACTCTAACATTTAAGAGACACAGGCTTCTATCTAGTGTGAAATCGTTTACAAACCCTAAGAAATACCATGTGAACTGAAATTTACATTTATAGTTATTTCTATCAAAAAACCATACGATACTGAGTTTTGGTTGGGGAAGATGAAAAAATTCAGGAAAAGAATGATGGTGATGGTTGCACAACAACGTGAATGTACTTCATGCCACAAACTGTACTTAAAATACTAAGAATGCTAAATTTTATGTTATGCATATTTTACCACAATAAAAGAATAAAGCATCCGTGAGTATTCTTGCTAAAAAATTTAAATAAGACCATAAGGGCTTGTTTGAATATAACCACAGTGACCCTCGAACAATGCAGGGGTTGGGGCACCCTCTTCCTGCACAGTCAAAAATCCACGTATCACTTCTGACTCCACAGAAACTTGAGTTGTTCCCCGGTATCCAAAGTACCCCAACACGGATACCCAAATCCACACATGCTCGAGTCTCCTATGTAAAATGCTGTAGATCAGTGCATACAGTTGGCGCTCTGCATCTGCCGCCTGCCAACCTCAGACAGAAAGCAGTTACAGATATTTATTGAAAAAAAAGGGTGAAAGAAGTTGAGGCAGATCACCTCACAACTGACAGGCACCAGATGAGGCTCTACGAAGAAAGCCCCCAAAGGAAGGAGGAGGGTTCTTAACCCTTTGTGTGCCTTTTGGTTATCTGGTGAGGCCAATGGATCCCGTCTCAGAGTAATATTTCAAGATGTATAATATTAGCTTGGTGCAAAAGTAATTGTGGTTTAAAAGGTTAAAAATAATTGCAAAAACCACAATTACTTTTCCACCAACCTAATATATGTAGGGTTTTTGAAATACAGTTATAAAATATTTAATAATTATAATATAGTTATATATGTGATTCTTCATCAATGCATTAATATACAAGATTTAGTGGTGAGTCTAATAACTACTATCATTTGGAAGATGGTAATCTTTTAAGATATCTGCAAATGTAATGTGATAAAGAATATTCCTACTGGGAACAAACTCCCAGGCACTGTTACTACAACTGTGGTTTGCAGTCCTCATTTATAGATTTAGGAAATGATAACTTTCAACTGGAGTGTGGTGAAAATAACATGCAATTTTTTTCATAGCCAAGTTCATGGATCCCTCTTCCCCCCAATTCTATCCACAGATCCTTTGTGGGGGTGGGGGAAAGGGGCAGACGAGGGGGAGGGGTCAGTCCATGGAACCCTTACACTGTTGGTGTCCAGGGCAGTTTGTTCAACACATGAAATGAATAAACTCAATCCAGTAACACACACAACAGAATTCTAAACATCTGAGTAAAATCCACAAGATATTTTTATACTTGCTAAGCACACAATGGTCATTTCTACACACTATTTTGAAGCACTTTTTTGCAGTGCAAAGAAATTGAAAGTACTGCCAGATGCATAGAATGGTAGCAGCAAGCTGTTGATTTCAACAGGGCAGAAATGACATTCTTTGGGATCACGGAAGTTATCAAAGAATTCCCTGAGTAAGGAAGGTCATGTATGCTAATTTTCTGCAAGCTTAGCAGAGAGCAAAAGAAAAGCATTTTATAATTTAAAAAGCCTGAGACTGCAGTGGAAAGGCCCATCAAAATTCTCAACCTCGGACAGAGTGAGCTACAAAGGCAAATTTCATCTGATAAACATGCAATAGTCTTTTCTGGAAAACTTAGTCAACATTCTCTCAAACATCCAAAGTGGAAAATAGTCACAATAAATCACGTACTTTTCTAGTTTTTATATGAATGCTTGGAGTTGAATAGACATCGACATTAACACCTTTTCCTATGCTCACTTCTGGGCTATCCTGCTACACATTTTTGAACCCTCATATAAGAGAGTCAAGTAACTTAAAAACAGCCTCCAGTGGTAGAAGAATAAAACACTACATTTCTTTTTTAGGGCCAATGCAGTGTGATTTAAAAATTTTTTTTCCTTTTCTTAGTTAATACCACATCATTCTGAAGATGGCAGTCACATGTGCCAGAACTGAACGGTGTTTGGGAAAACTGTATAATTGATTTAGAGCACAGTCCCATCTTCTGAGAGATTTGTGCCCTTTTCCTTAGGAAAGAGATAAAGACTTTGATTTAGGTTGACCCTATCTTGTATTACTCTGGGTCATTTAAAATAGGACCCATAGTTCTTTTATCGCCATTATTGAGTATCATACTTTTGAACAAATTAGAATAATATTTTCTTGCTTTGTTGTGTCTTCATAACCTTTCCTTACAAACACTTATTTCCCTCTCTAAATATTTAGGTTCTTAGATTTTGCTTCACTTAGTGAAGATTATTTTTCTATGAAGGTTTGTCATTATTTAACTTTTTCTGAAACTTCTGATAGCTCATAACTTTTAATGCTTCTCTTAACATGAATGTCACAATTTTTCTTTAAGAAAGCACATTAAAATAGTGTAATATGTTAAGCAGTACCATTATAATTTATCATAATGATAACGAAGACTCAATTCAAATAATTCAATGATTATTTATTTATTCAAATAAGCCTGTGCTGGAGGAACCGTGTAAAGGATTAAAGAAACACACAAAAAACCACACAAGTTTATAATGGGTCCCAGCTCTCAAGTAGCTGATTATGTTATTGGAAAGGCAAGACACTTATATCTGAAATAATTTTCCAAACTGCAGAAAGCATTATTAACATGCATGAAAATAAACACAGGCTAGTATGGATATTCACAGTCATATTAATCCCCTCTTACTATTAATTGATATACCAAGGCACACGAGGTGATAAAAGCTAACAGCAGCTACCATTTACTAAGTGCCTTCCCTGCGCCAGGACAGTTCTAATCCTTCTAACACACTCTGGCCAGGTATGTATTATTACCCCTATTTTTATAGAGATTATAAGACACTTGCTCAACACTGCAGAGTTTCTAAGTAGGGAGACAGAGGAGGTGTGAACTCTAATCTCTAATTCCCAAGCCTCTGCTGCTTCTCATCTGTGGATAAAAAACCCTTAGGAGTTTTGGAAAGTTTGGTTTCTGTAAATGTTTCCCGTGTCAAAAGATGGCAATTGGGAATCTTAAAACATTTGTACCCACAACAAAAAAATTCACTCCTCCATCAATTTAAATTCTAAAATTTTGATCAACTTATCGTAAGGTATTTTTGCTGAGAAATGTGGAGCGTATTATTTTAAATCTATCACTATAAAAATGTATGCAAAGGAGAGAGGAATATATTGGCACTGGCCTGTAGAAAATTTCGAATTTTGGGAACACCATAGCTGACAGCAGCATTTTATAGTCTTTTCCTCCTAAGACTTTGGGGAAAGCAGTCCTTTAAACAAAAAAAGGATGGCAGAGGTTCCATAATGAAATAGCTTTGGGAAATGCTACATATTACATACCCTTCTTGGTCATTCACAATGCACCCTCTTGCTTTTTAAAACTCATTTGTTTCCCACACTGAAACACCAGAAAGAAACCTCTTTCTCCCCCACAACTCCACTCCCAACACCTATCGACTCTCAGAAGGTCTAGGGTATAGCACAGCTGTTCTACAGAAACATAAGTGAGAGTCGCACAGGTGGTTTAAAACTTTCCAGTAGCCAAATTTTTTAAAGTGTAATTAGTTTTAAAAAAGTATTTTGGAACTAAATAAAAAACATTTTTTTATTTAGTATTTATTTAGATAACAATTTCAACATTTAAGTAATACAAGATTAGTAAGATATTTACATCCCTTTTTTTCATACAAAGTCTTCAAAATTTGCTGTGGACTTGACACTTAAGGCACATCACAACTGGTGCCAGCCACATTTCAAAAGCTAACAGTCCTATGTGGCTGGTGGCTGCTGGACAGACTTTTATAAAACTTAATTTAGGAAAAACACTGGCCTAGAGGTCCATTTCCCCCTTGTTAGCCCTTATGGATAGCCACAGGGGGAAATCTTTAAGATCTAAGAATAGTTGAAGAGGTATGAATAATATTTACCCTAATTATTTAATACAATTTCCCAGATGTTGTGTGTGGGATTTTTTTATGGAGGAGAGGTAGAAGAAAGGGAGTTACCATAACTCTTATTTTCACCAGAATATACCCCTTCCCCCCACACACAGATTTAGTTTGGAAAAGGAAAAAATTTGAATATTAAAAATCAGTTCCAAAGATAACCCTCGTCTAGCCACTGGACTGAAATAATCCTAATCGTCTAAGAAACGAAGTTAACGTTACATGTCTCTTACATATTTAAAGACTTTAATATATGTTTTTTAAAATAAGTTGTTTCTTCATGTTTGTATAAAATGACCATAATTACATGGGGGGGGGGAATCCAAAAGTAAATTATTTGAAAATAAAAGCAAGCAAACTATTTGCTAAAAGGAAACTAAAGCTGATGCTAAGAGCTTTTGGATCAGAAATACTCTCCCACAAGCTTCACAACTGGCTCGCAGACCCATTTTTATAAACAAGGAAACCAAAACTTGCTCTAGGCCAGTGGTTCTCAATCCCCTGGGAGCTTGTTCCAAGTGCAAATTCTCAGGCCTATTCCACAGCTCCTGGATCAGGAACTCGGGGGGTTTTACACAAGCCACGTAGGTAATTTGACGCATGCTCAAGTTTGAGAACCATTAGATCAACACAGAGCTGGTATTTAAACCCAGTTTAACTCTAAAAGCTGTGTATTTTTTAGGAGTTTTTTGGGGGTTTTTTTGGGGGGGGATGCTGGGAATTTGTGTGTGTGGAATATTAAAAAAAAAAACCATAACATAAAATTCACCATCTTAAACCATTTATAAGGGCATGTTTCAGTGGCATTAAATAATTCACATTGTTGTGTAACCATCACTGCCATCCAGCTCCAGAAGTCTTTTCATCTTGCAAAACTGAAACTCTATACCTACTGGTATTAAACAATAACTCCCCCTTTTCCCGCCCCCAACCCTGGGCAACCACGATTCTACTGTCTGCCGCTATGCATTTGACTATTCTTGGTACCTCATACAAGGGGAATGGAGAAGTTGCTTTTCACCCAACACCCTCAAATACAGGAAACTTGGAAAGTATAGATGTGTAGAGAAGCAAATGAAGATAACTTATGATTCCACCGCCTAGAGGTGACTGCTGTGTCCCTCCAAATTCTTCTGTGACTGAATTTGGAGACAGGGTCTTTAGGAGGTAATTAAGGTTAAATGTCACAAAGGTACGGCCCTAATCCAATAAGGCTGGTGCTCTTAAAAGTAGAGGAAGAGACAGCAGAGCTCACGTGAGCAACCGAGTTAGCTAGCACCCAGATCTGGGTGAGAATTCTCCAGAACTGTGAGAAAATAAATTTATGTTGTTTAAGCCACACAGTCTATGGTATTTTGTTATGGCGGCCTGAGGAGACTAACACTACTTTGGAACATTTTGAGTATTTTTCTTGAGTATATTTTTATTTGTTAAGGTACCGTTTTATATTTAAATGAAATCAAAGCCCATACTCTCTTCTTCCTTTTCCCAGCATTTTCTAACCTGTGTTCTACTGAACAGTGTTTACGAGGACATTACTTTTTGGAAACTGGGTTTTAAAGTGACATCAGGTTTCTACCGTTAAACTTCTCAGAGCCTTTTATATACTAAACTGGGAATATCAAGAGGGGGAGCCTGTTTGATTTGATCTCTAAGTGTAGTTGGGGGAAAACTCTGTATTACATTCCCTGCTGCTCTGATAAACGTATACGACTGGACAACTAACAGGAATTTCAAGTGGTAATAGCCAGTCTTAGAAGGAAATACTGCTGACAGGAATAGTTCACATTAGGCAAAAAGTCTATTTACTTTTCTAAAGGGGCCATTCATACATTCACTAATAGCAAACGAGTCTAATTAAACGCTGCTTTAATATTACTTTTTTGTAACAGTATCTTTTAAAAGCAGTGATACCTAAGACCCACATGGGTCAAGCGCCTGTTAATGTGTCATATGCACGATCTCACCTAATCCTTACAAACCCCATCTAAAGGGCAAATCTCAACCCGCGCATGACGTCCACTGCCATCTCCTTAGGCCAAGCTATCATCATCTCCCATCCGGTCTCTGCATTCGCTCTTTACTCCCTACAATCTATTCACAACCCAACCTCCTCAGCAATCCCTTTAAAACGTAAATCAAAACCTTCCAGAGTGGCCGGTTTGCTCCGTGGTTAGAGCGCGGTGCTCGTGTAACACCCAGGTCGCCGGTTTGATCCTCACGTGGGCCAGTGAGCTGCACCCGCCCCCGCCCCCACAACTACATTGAAAACGACTTGACATGGAGCTGATAGGTCCTGGAAAAACACACTGTTCCCCAATAAAAATTAAAAACAAAAAACAAACAAAAACCTTCCAGTAAATCATTTCCCACCCGGTAAAAACCAAAATCCTTTTCCATGCTCGGAACCCTTTCCTATGTGAATCCCCGGAATGCCCTACACAGCTGCCCCTTGCCTCCCCCACCTCTCTGACCTCTCTGATTCTAGCCCTCGCTGACTTGCCTGCCAGGCGCTGACCTCACCAGGCATGCTCCTGTCTCAGGCCCTTCGCCCTGGCTCTCTGCCTGGAACGCTGCTCCTTCAGGTATCCTCAGGCTCACCCCATACTTTCTTCAAGTCTCTGCTCCCACGATCATGACCTAACCACGACCACCTTCCCACGCCCCCAGCACTCTACATTATCTTGCTTTATTTCCCCCTATAACTCACTTCAAAGTTTACCCAGGTTTACTGTGAGAACAGGGCTTTGGTTTGTTCACTGAGGCTCCTGGAGCCTAGAATGGCACCCAGCACACATTAGGTGCTCAACACTATCTGCTGAATGAATGATGGATGGATAGACGCTCACACACACCTCCATCAAAGGCTCTCTCTTCTTTGCTCTCAATTGTACCACCCATTTGGCACTGACCATGTACTGCCGTGTATTTTTCTGTGTCACGTATTATCCATCGAGCTATTATGTGTTCCTGTACCCTCAAGTGCCATGTACAAAATGAGCACTTAATAAATATTTGATGATGAAATATCAGTGCAATGGGTTTTTCTTTCAGCAGAGATAATTATAGTAATAATTTTTCAAAGTGACAGTCCCTTTAGAAAAGAAATGTTCTAGAAAGGACTATAAGAAAAATTAGAATATTTAGATTTAAATTAATCTTAAAAGGATGGAAAATATTTTAAAGGTGCATAGGTATATATAATGCATATACATTATACTAAAATCTATGTCATGCTCTGAAAATATGTGCTTTGTGACTTTCATAGCATCTTATATCCTAAAGACATTCTTGAGAGTCAAGCTCAAGGTAACATTTTGATAGTAAGGTGATGTGAAATACAGAACATATTTTAAATAATAATTATGAGTTGGGAATTTGTGTAATATGTGACAAAAATAAAAAGCTAGTGTCAAATAGGTCTTATGTCACATTTTTTGATCTAATGATAGCAGAAAGTTCTAGCTGGTGGAGCATCTAACTATAGTGCAGAAAATGTGTTCTATGAAACAATTTATCTAAATTGATATTATACTTGTATTTACAGAACTAAAGTATTTGTTTACATGAAGACTTTAGCATATCTTTCTGAATTGTTCATTTTGTACTGCATATACCAAGTGCGTATTTTTGAAAAACAGTTTAGACAACTTTCTAACATTAGATGAAGATCTTTTCAGTCACCTGACTGTAGCATGTGCACAATTCTCTGTGAGTACTGGAGAGGAAGATCTGTAACAGACCCCTGCACGAGTTCAGCTAATTCCTTAATTGATTCTATGTCTAATTTAACCTTAAAACATTAAAGTGCAAATGTAAAAAAAACGTATAGCAATATGTTATAAAAATATCATATAAAATACCATATAAAGGCCGGCCCGGTGGCTCAGGCGGTTAGAGCTCCATGCTCCTAACTCTGAAGGCTGCTGGTTCAATTCCCACATGGGCCAGTGGGCTCTCAACCACAAGGTTGCCAGTTTGACTCCCGCAAGGAATGGTGGGCTGCGCCCCCTGCAACTAGCAACGCCAACTGGACCTGGAGCTGAGCTGCGCCCTCCACAACTAAGACTGAAAGGACAACAACTTGACTTGGAAAAAAGTCCTGGAAGTACACACTGTTCCCCAATTAAGTCCTGTTCCCCTTCCCCAATAAAATCTTAAAATATATATATATATATATATATATATGTGTATATATATATGTGTATATATATATATATAAAATATCATATAAAAAAGATAAGCCAATTTTCTCTGGTATGCATTAGGTATTTTCTGTGGCACAATGTCCATTTTACATTTCTAAGTAAGTTAGGGTCCCTCCCACCCCTTTTTCAAACAACATAGTTACCCAAATTTAATTTCTCTTTGTATCATCCTCTTTGGACATTTACTTTCAGGTTGTTTTACCTACATAATATACGCCATAACAAAAAAATAATTCTAAGTATATGTCATGTGACATATAAAGTCAGACTAATAAAAAGAAACAAGTAAAATAGTTTTAAAACTTCGAAAAAGAAAAGCCAGCTTGAGGCCTATAAACAGAAGCAGCTCCAAACACATCCAGTTGTAAATCTTCCTCCTTTACGTGTGATCACACCTAGAGAAAGTGGGATGGACTTTTATGAATCTCCCCAGTCCTAAGATTCTCACAGATCAGGAGAGTCAGAATACACATGGGAAGTAAAAGTAAACCGACCTATTTCTGAATATATTTCTGTGCACTTCTAGGAAACATCAGAATTAAAAGAAATCTAAATATAGCAGCATTCATTTATTCTAAATCCTAGAAGAAATACTTCCAAATCAAAACCACACAATCAAAAATAACTTTTATTCTCAGTAATCACGAGAAAAAAATCTCTGTGTGTGTGTGTGTGTGTGTGTGTGTGTAAGTCTCTCTATATGGCAAGAATTACTTCTAAATTTGAAAACATTTCTCCATATTAAAAAAAAAATCTACTATTCTATCTCCCAGGTTAAGTCCAATTAAGAAAACAAAAATTTGCCCTAGAAAATTTTCTTTGACATTAATTCCAAATTTGTATGTAATACCTTTGTTTGCCAAACACAAAGATTTTAAATTTAATCTCAAAATAGCATCCAGGTTTCTCCACTTCTACTATTTGAAGCATGCTTTCTGAAAAGAATACAATATAAACTATTTTATTTTGTAAAACTTTCATGTATATTGCACTAAAACTAAGCTTTTTCAATAACTATAGCTTTTTTTTTTTTTTTTAATTCAGGGGAAATGCTTAGGGTTTCAAAAATTATTTCTAAAAATTCACTGGTGGAGCAGACCCTAACACTGAAACACTGTCCAGGGAGTGCTGAATACCAACTCTAAAATAAAAACTTTACCAAGAAACCAGATAAACTGATTTATCTTTTTAAGAAAAATTACAATAAAAGGAGCCATATATGAAACATACTGCAAGCAACTTTTAAAGATGGCTGATTTTAATACATACAATAGCAGTCTCAATACTCCTTAGTAATGTTTAAAATATTTACCGTCTCCACAACAAATTTGGAAATTCTCTCCCACATTACACTTACCACAGGATTTTGAAATTCTTCATCTCCCTAAATGAGGCTTCCCACTAATGAGCAGTGAGAGGGTTGGTTTTTATTGGGCCAGGAGGAAAATTCAAATTCGTTCTCGCAGCCTTGCATGAAGAACTACCTCAAACTGTTCAGTGAGCAACATATAACGCTCAAGAGCTGTAGTAGGTCAGCCCGGTGAACTCAAGAATTGACAGTGCGAATGTTTCAAGATCTTTTACTACTGTTGCCTTTCCAGGCCTAAGCTTTCTCGTAGAATAAAAAGAAAAAAATGATTCATGTTGTCATGTTACCTTATTGGTCACAACTGAGCAAACAGGCCTTATAGTCAACCTTTAAAATACTTTCCCCCAAATCTGCACTGTAATTATTGTGCTTCCACTGACAAAATTTCACTGAAGGGAACAACACGAGCTACACAATATCAGTTTTAATTAAGGTCCTAAGTGTTCTTTTCCACTTAGGACTTTTTTAAAGTAAAAGATATGATTCGTAATCCCTTATCGCTACCAAATATAGAACTAAAATGGTTCCCATGTTTGGCTCACCCTATTATGCAAATAAAAACTGAATTATCTGCAGAAGGGACTTGGACCTAAATTTTAACTATCAACATAAGTGATTCTGGGTTTTTGGTCCCAGTTTTTATTCATCCATTAAAACACTACTTTTCCCTATTCCTCCTACTGAAACAAAGGTCATCCAATTTTCAGACCTCAAAATGTTTAGCTAGTAGGCAGTCATATGTTGATTAAATTTATACCAGTGGCAAAATGTATGATGCACAATGAGCTGCAGTACATATTCAAAGCTAAGCTCTGCACCTTAGTAATGGGTGTAACCTTGGGCAAGTTATTTATCCTTTCTAAACCTCAGTTTCATTATCTAGAAAATGGAGACAAACCCTACCTACAAGGTTGTGAGAATTTATTAATATTAAACCTACCATGGCTTAAAATAATGCTAAGGTTTAACAAATATTTTTTTTTTATTTTCCCCTATTTTCTTGTGAAAATGTTTCAATTACAGGAGAGAATACAAAGTTTAATTCCCGATCCCGATGACACCATGAAGCATCCTGGATTTTGGTTGAACTGAAATAAGCTTTTCAAGAAAGGCAACCTTTCATGCCTCATTCCCTCACATTCAAGGGTTTTTTATCTCAGGTAATAGAAGTGTCTCACGTGTTTGCAAGATAGCCAAAGAACCCACGAAAACAGAAAATGTTCAATTTTACAACTTTATTTAAGAGAAATTTATCATTTAAATGAATCACAACTATATAAATTAAAGTTGATTGGGATTAAAAGGAACCGAGGTTGAAGAAGATCTGGTACAATGAGATCTCAGGATCTTTTTCTGAATGGAAGCACATATGAGGTAAGGAAAAAAAATAGATCAAAGCCCCCAGCTGCTTCCCCCAAGACCTCTTTCTTTCACCTTCCTTCACAATGTATGTTGACAGCTCCTGAGCTCTCTGGAGCTGCACCAGCCCCAGCAGTCACATCCTGGGCTCCACCTCCATTCAGCCAGGGACCACTTGCAAGGTTTCCAGTTTAGGGCTTTCCTTTCAAGTCCACACCCCACCCTTCTTTTTCTATCAGCTCTCCCACTTCTCAGCACTCTAATTACCCCCCTTTCTACCAGCCCCCTCACCACTGTATTTTCCACTTCTGCTATAGAACGTTATTCATCCTGAGAGAACCTTATTATGCAGATGGATCTGGTGTTGCCTCACCACAGCTAAGTACCATTTCTTTCATCCATTTCCCTCCCCACATCTGATACATTCCACAAATTTACTCCTCTTTCCTTAAACTCAAAGCTCTGCCCCTGACAAATGACCTTGCTATCTTCTCAGTGAAGACCGTAGGCATAGATTTTGAATCCTATCATCCACCGTACTCTCCTTTTCTCTAATTTCACTTTACTGTTACTTTTTCGGTAGACAATTTGGGAAATAGAGGAACCTCAGGAAAAGGTGAATGACAACAGATTCAGAGGAAAGAATAAAGAAGGGAGGTTAAGAGTGTGAAAAAATTCCGCTTGCTATTGTTTAATCTTTAAAAATGATTTTTGTGGCGGCTGGATGGCTCAGTTGGTTAGAGCACGAGCTCTGAACAACAGGGTTGCCGGTTCAATTCCCGCATGGGATGGTGGGCTGCACCCCATGCAACTAGATTGAAAACGATGATTGGACTTGGAGCTGAGCTGTGCCCTCCACAATTAAATTGAAGGACAACGACTTAGAGCTGATGGGCCCTGGAGAAACACAGTGTCCCCCAGTAATTTTTAAAAAAAGTTGTCTTAAAAAAAACAAAATTTTCCAGTACTCGTTTCTCTCCCTCTCCACCTGTAACCTGATTTTTCTCATCACCTGCAGAGATCAAAATGTCAGCTGCTAACAACAGCCACGGCCAATGGTCTTTCTTACTCTTTTTCTCACATATCCCTATAAGGCATTACTGATCTCCACCTATCTCTAAAACCTGTTTCCTTTGATTCCCATTAGTCTACTCGACCTGGGTTCTTGAAGTAGTCAGCCAATGTGTACTGAGTACCCAGCTTGTTTTAAATGCAATGCTGAAGGCTTAAAATAAACCAGTGAACAGGGAAACCAATAACGTAAGGTTCCCACACCAGAATCTCTTGTCTATAGGTGACTGTTGTACACACTCAAGTATGGGACCATAAGAGAGAATATTCTCTCAATAATTTGAGACTTGATTTCTAAAGCTATGTTCTTCCATAGAAAATATAGTACTTTGCAAATAGTCCAAGGCAGTATACAAATAACATCTGTACCTGCCACAATGTTTCCAGGCTCTTTATTTTTATTGTGGTAAAAACATATGTATCAGATTTACCATTTTTAAGTGTATAATTCTGTGGGATTAAAGTATATTCACATTGTTGTACAACTGTTACCACGATCTGGCTCCAGAGCCTTTTCATCATCCCAAAGTGAAATTCTGTACCCATTCACTCATTTTTAACCCAGGATGATTTTCATGATTAAATTCATGGCCCCCCTCCCATCAGTTCTCTAGCTTTCCCACCCAGCCAACCTTCCAAGGTTCACCATTGCCATTGCCACCACCCTCCATTCTCAAGCTCCTCTTCGTCCGTCTGTCATACCTGGGAGGCAAAACTCCAGTCTTGGCTGAACTGATCACCTGCCTGCTCTTTGCTTCCTTTGTTAACGCTGAATGTGGCTGGCAGAACACCACTCACCTAACCTGGTCCATTGGCTTCACCTTAAATGTAGACTCCAGGCCACAGCCAGGCATTCAGTAACACACAGCAATCCTACTACCTCAGTCCCCAGTGAGTGCACTGTCTTGCTGTCAAAAGTGAGGTGACATTCTCAGCTCAAACCATTCACACCCCTCTTCCTTTACTTTAAGATGCCTGCCTTGCCTCAGACCTCACTGAGAAAACAGAAACCATCAGATCAAAGATCCCCCCCATTCTCCCTCCAATTCATAAACCTCCTTGCACATGTGCCCATATTCTGTGCTTTTTCTCCTGCTACTGCAAGCCTTTCTGCTCCCACCAAAAGCAAACCCTCTTCTTGTGTTCTGAATTCCTTCTCCTCTTCTCAAGAATTCTGCTCTTTTGGTAGTCTTACGTATCTCTCTTCTGCATTAGTCTCTCCGTCTTTGTTAGCTATTCTTATTAGCCTATTTAGAAATGCTCTTCTACTTCCCATATATATTTTTTAAGGCTCTTCTTTGATCCCAACTCTCCAATCACTGTGCTGTTTCTCTCCTCACTTTAAAACAAAACGTCCCTCACAAGCGGTCTACCTTCATTTCTCATTCTCGTGATGCATTTTAATGAGGCTTCCATTCCGGTATGTCACTGAAACTACCTGTCAAAACAGTCACCTCCATGTCACCAAATCCAAATGGACATTTCTCTATCCTCACTGTTTAACTTCTCAGCAGCACTTGGCAGAAGGAACATCCCCTTCCTTGAAAAGGATCATTCACGCTCCCATTTTAATAGCCGAACCTTGTCCATCTCCTTGAGTCACTGCAAGTGTTTTAGGGCTGGATCTTCAGGCCTCTATGATCACAAATAATCCCAACCAGCCCCACGGCCACACCATCTGTAGGCTAGTGACTCCCCAAATTTACATCCACTCCTCTCTGCTCAACTTAAATATTCACATGCCTATTTGACTTTCCACTTGGATGTCTCGCAAGTATTTTGAAAACATAACAGGTTCCGTACAGAACTCCTTACCCGCCCTGCCCCACCTGTTCCTTCCAGTCTTCTCCAACCAGCAAAGGGAGCTATCGGCCATCAAGGCTTAGGCCAGAAGCCTGCAGACATCCTTGGCTCCTCCTTCCCCCCACAGCCACAGAAGTTAAGCAAATACTTCTGATTCTACGTCCAAAATCTATCTGAAACCCACCATCTACGCTGCTCCATCTCCACTGCCACTGTACTTGCCTAAGATACCATCAACCTTGAGCTATTGCAATAGCCTCCTGACTGCCCTCTCTGCTGCTTCTCTTGCTTCACACAGCAGCAGCTAGTGATCTTTAAAAACAAACACATATCACTGCCCTAATTAAAGCCCTTCCAAAGCTTCTCATTTTCATTAAAATAAAATCCCCCAACCTGTAGGATCTCTCCAACTCCACCTCATTCCATTCTTTTTTTGCTTTTCTGTTTTAACATTCATGCCCCTCAGAGCCTTTCGGGTCTTTGCACTTGTTCCCAGGCCAGAGATGTCTCCCCAGTTTTTCACATGGCTGGCACAAGTTCATGTTTCGTCTCAGCTCAAATGTCACCTCTTCAAAAGGACGCTCCTTGACTCTGACTAGCCAAAACCGCCATTTCCCACAATACTCTTTCAGATCCACCAGCTTATTAACGTCTAATAATTTTTCTTAATCTCTAAGTATCTTGAGTATTTGTTTACTTATTTTCTGTTTCCCCACTATACTGTAAATTCCATGAGGGCAGAGATATTGTCTGATGTGAATTCCACTAAAAACTACTTTCAAAATAAAAGAAGCTACTCTTTCCCTCTAAGCAGGTTTATTTCAGATTTCCCTTCCTTTCAAGCTCTGTTGGATTTCAGTCAAAAAATATAGTTCCTTTGGCATTTGCCATCAAATACAAGGGGAGAAAAAGCACACAGGCAGTCAAAGACTAGAACTCTTACCCGCCCACTGGTCCAGACTGCACATGGACTACACATAGGTATTCAAGTCAGTCCGTATAAAAACTTTCAAAGTGGAAAGAAAGAGGAATGTGGACATATGCAGATCATCAAATTTTGACACGTGCATCAAAAATCAGTTTTCAACCATCCCCCGTAGCAATTACTAAATACCACAGGGATTTGAGAATAAAGGAAAGAAGGCACAAAATAAATCAAGTATGTGGTCTTTGCTCCAGAGAACTGAATGGATTCCTCATTAACTCGGTTCTCAGTTTGGTCAGGTGGGCTATTCACCAGCTGCTCTGAATGTTTCTTCCCGACCTTCGACCTTCGGTGTCTTTACGCAAACTCTCTTCTTATCAGGTCTCCTGTTTAGAGTAACTTCCCCACGCTACTTCCTAAAACCCAAAAGATATAATTCAAAATTCAGAAAAGAACCCTTTCCTCCAAGGATTTATCTCTAGGGTTTTATTTCAGGATCTTTTCTACCCTATTCCTAATTTCTTGATCAATCCTGGATTCAATTCTCTATTTGTTGCATAGCTGTCTTGACTAAACTAGACGTCCTGACTAGATCTAGAAGTCTGTATATTATTTCACTTCTCAGGAGAATGAGAGGACATACTTTTAAAAATGTACTGAAATTGTAAAGTCTTAGGATATCTAAGCCTTCTTTCTGTAAGAAAGTAGTTTCAATGTTTTGATAAATGACAGGCTACGGGAGAAAAATAAAAAAGAATGACGTGAGCAATGAAGTGCTGAAACTCAGAACGACACGGAGCAAGTCTCGTGTCCCCATTCAAAAGAGCACAGTGCTGTACAGTAATACTCCGAATACATGTCTGTGTCACATTGGAATCACCTGGAAATCTTTGGAATAACTCTGACTCCTACATATTCAGGTTTAGGGGGTCCTGGGTCGGCCAGAATTTCAAAATGGGAGGGATTGAGGGACATCAAGACGTTGAAAGTCAGCTTAAAACTGAGATCGCCTAACACATTAGACATTCTGAAAACATCCTAGGAGCCCTCACAAATAATGGAGAGGTGATGTTGCAAATAGCTATTTAAAAATCTCTTCCCAGCAGATTCTAAGGCTCCAATTTAGAAACAATAGGTGCAGAGCCGAGAACATGGCTTTTGGGATCCAACGTCAATTCTACCACTTAAAACTGCAAGACTTTGAACAGTTCATCTATCTGTTAACATTAGTTCCTTCCCTGGTAAAGAGATAATAAAATCAATATTGCAGGACCGATACAAACAGGAATTAAATAAAGCACCAAACACAGTTCTTGGCATACAGCAGTGTTCAATGTATGGTAGGTCTAATTTAAGGGTCTAAAACATCCACTATTGTGTGTGTGTGTATGTGTGTTTTAAACACAAGGGCACACTTACTGGTGCCACTGTTACTTTTATTCACTACTAGAAATTAACTATTTTCCATTTCTGTCGACTCAGAGATGAGAGCTTTAGATTTTTTTCATTCTCCCAATAATCTTTTCAGTGACAAAGTTAAAATCCAAACTTTTCTTAATATGGAGCTACTACAGGACAGATACTTATACAGATGCTTTGAAGGAAACCTTTAACACTAGAAATGAATAAATCTTATTATATGTAACTTATTTATCGATCAAGTTATTTAAAAACAGTGATCAGAATACAACTTGAAAAGCATTACTGCCAACTCCCTGCTTGCCCTTTAATCTTGTCTTCAGTACAGAGGAAATGGCAATATTTTGGAACAATATTTTGGTAGGAAACACCACTTTTTATAAGATTAAAATACCCATTCAATACCACTGAAAGTTCATCTCAGGAAGCAGGGTTGTTCTACTTAGAGATGTTTATTTTCTGGTCTTTAAGATTCGCCATGCCTGGGGATAAAACTATTATTTTGACTTAAAACTTTTACATATTAATTTCATTGTTGCCCTAATAAAGTGTGACTGACTAGCTAATGAGTTACCCCATGTCCTCGATTCAAACCACATACCTTGATGACTGCTAGCAGACACCTTTGGTGTGACAACAGCCACTCACCCCAGGATGGGCCCTCAGCAAAAGCAGAAGTGACTAATATTCATTTGCTCTCTGCTTTTTAAAAATTTATTGGGATGTACAATTTTATACTACATCATCTGTATATAGCATTGTGTTGACCACCCCAAGTCAAATCTCCTTCCATCACCATATATTTGACCTCCATTAACCTTTCCTAACTTCCCCTTCCCCTCTTTCCCTCTGGTAACCACTAAACTGTTGTCTGTGTCTATGAGCTTTTGTTTGTTAGGAGACACTAACTAGTGAGTTGAGGAACTGAGAAGCCTTATATTGAGCAAGACCCAAAACAGAGCAGTTTTTCTTTTTGAGAAAGAGAAAGGGGAAAGTCTTTCAAAGTGAGTATTTCAAAGCGAGTTTAATTTTTCAGATCAGAGTTCTAAGAAACTTTTAACATACTACCATTGGAAAAGTAGTATGAAAACCATCAAGAAGTTTCAAATCACTGGAACCCATTACCTTTCCACAATTTGACTAGATAAATGTCTCTCCAGGGTTGTTTTAAAATATAACCAAGTAAAACAAACCTAACGTTGGGTACCTAAAGAGAACCAAGTTATTGGAAGGCAGGCACACACTGTCCTGGACTTTTTTGCAATTTTGTAACCTGCTTTGACTCTACTCGCAAAATTCATTGGAAGAGGATGAAGGAAAAGCCTCAATGCCCTGCCCGCGGCCAGACCAGGGACACAAAGCCGTCTGGTTTCAGGCCGTAGGAGAGAAGACGGGAACCCCCTCACCCCAACGTTGGCCGCAGGGATCCAGGCTCAGGGTGGGAACCCAGCAGCTGCAAGGCCCGACCCCCAGCCCACTCCTTTCTTCACACTTGAGTGGTAAGGAGCAAGATGCCGCGGGGCCCCAGCCCCTGTCCCCTCCGAGCCGGCGGTCTTCTGGGTCTGGGGAAGGACAAAGCTACCCAGGCCGGAGCTCGGCAGTGCGGCCCCCGGCCCCATGGGCAGCTTTCCGCACCCAGAGCGTGGCTCCCCCCGGCTTCGATCTCACGGCGCCGGGGCCCGCGCGGCGCCCACGAAGGGCGCCGCCCGCGCCGCCAGGGAAGATGGCGCCCGCGGAGCAACTGCGCCACCAGCCCTGGCGACGAGCCAGGCCCAGCGCCATCTTAGCGCCTTCCAGCCGCTCCCCACCCCCCCCACCGCAA